>NC_084990.1:21021230-21380631 GCF_963691925.1 Scomber scombrus
AGCATGTAAAAAGAACACAATAATTTAGTTGATTAGGTTATTTTTAGGTAGTAACATATAGCACAGTATCTTTGACATTGTGAAAGCTCTTCAAAGGGTTTTATCTTCTCCCTGCACATTCCTCCCCACTGTTATTTCTGTCATTTGTGTGATTTTAATTTGTGCAAATAACCACTATCTTGTTCCTGTGACTGATCGGTAACATTAATTGATCACATTCCCTGATGCACCTTCTCCAAATTAGCTGTGCTTTATGTGTCATTGGTCACAAGGGGGCACTAAACCATTCCCCAAACAAGACGACTTCCTTTCCATTTATGTCGCCTCTCCTTGAATGATTTTGACATATGTGAGACAACACTGCTGTCATACACTGTAATAACAGGGGACGCTTCTCTGCAACAGTTTTTTTTTTTATTTGCCTCAGGGTTCCCAGAATAGTTGCAGTTGTTGGAATAGACAGATGTTGCAGCTGTTTTCACAGAGGGTGTATTGCTAGAGGTGTGTTTGTGTTTTTGTGTTGTTCTCATATGTCTGTCTGTGTGTGTGTGTGTGTGTTTGTGTTTGTGTACAGAACAATGGGACCGTGTACGAGTGTTTAGGGACAAACAAGACACAAACAAGGAGAGCAGTGTTCTTTCTAGACATTAATACACTGTGCAGGATGCTCAAGGACAGAATCAGTGCAGCGACGTTACTACTGGAGCATTGTTAGTCCTCACATTAACACTCTCGCTGCTGCTCACTTGACATGCCTCAAGGCCGAACCTATTAACTCATGTGTTTAAACAATACAGTGTGTGCCGTATGAGTGCTAACCTTCTCTCTTATTCACAGTGCAATGAGAAAGTAAAAGCACGTCTGGTTATCCTTCCTTTTGTCTGTTGACGATGCATCATGTATACTTTTACATTACTGCTGACCATTTCTTTAATGCTTCTTCATTGATTTTCCATTTTTCAGGCAGCCATCGCTTCTGTTCATTTCAGTAAGCTGTGGAAATGTACTTGCCGAGACTTGAAGCCTCTTGATATGTGTAATCCATCACAATGAACTATTTGTTGCCTTGAGTGTTTATTCAAGAGATTTGAAATTGTTGTGGTTGTAAGCAGGAGCCATTTTCTGCATTTTGTGATGCTCCAACATCTGAGAATTTATATTTATATCTGTCAAAAAGCATCACACTGAATCAAATCTGGGAGAAAACCACAGAGCACACAGGTAAAGAAGGTATCATGTGGATTTGGTTCAACAGCCGATTTTAATCTTAAGGGGATATCGAGCCATTCTCTGAAACCTTTCCTCTTGAAAGTCCCCCCCTAAAGGCACTAAATGTCTGATTTACTGATGTATTAATGTTGTGATGTGGCTGGTCCTCCTGTGACTTTTACATTTCCTCCATTTTAGGGGGACATTCCCACTCTTTCTAGCATCTCAGGCATCTATTGAAATGTGTTTTCATATTCTGCTGCCTCCCAACTCATAAAATATATATATTTTAATCACTTCATCCATTTTTGAAATGTGATGTAAATTCAGCTTAAACTGATATCCCTGACCTCAGACAGCCTCACTTAAAGGTCTTTTTAAGGATCTTTCTATCTCAACTGTTGTATTTGTGTGATTATACAGACATGTCATTCATGTTGTGCCTATATATACCATACCAGACCTTAGTCATGGTAACCAACACTGCAGAAACAGTCAGTCTAAATAATCAGCAGCTGTAATGTGTGTGAAAACTGTTTTTTTCCCCCTTTCAACAATATACAGGTGACTACATGGACTGTACACTGTGATTGATTAAGTTAGGATGAGGTTGAAGTCCTAAAATCAACCAGTGGCAGTCTACAAATGAATGTTATGCTTTAGAAAAATGGTTGGCAGTGAAGTAAAGTTAATGTTCTAAAATAAGCACAAGCATCATTACCGTATATGTCTGAAAAGGTTATTTTCCTGTCCTCACACTCCCACTGCAGGTCGAGAGAAGAGAAAGGGTCCCATGATCTCTGCCGGTGATGCCGAGTTCCCGCGGGATTACCACACCATGGCCGCCGGTGGTGGCGGCCGTGGGGCCCGGCGGTTCCCCGACAACACCAACGGGGGGTTCACGTCGTCCTCACTGGACCGCCGGCACAACTCCGTGGCCGCCAAGAGCCTGGAGGCCCTGAACAGCATCCACAAGGCCGACATCGAGCGGCAGCGGGACGCGCTCATGGATCTCCAGAAAAACAAGTACACCAACAGCCCCGGCAGCATGTCGCAAGGGTCCGCTGCTGTTGGAAGACAGGTAACTTCACTGTCCTGCACCTCATTAGCTCACAACAAACACAATAAACCAAGGATGCTGGAATGTTCTGACATGGTAAGATGGGTATTACAAGGCAGCATACAGTAGCTCACAATCAATTAATTTCCATAAAAACAGACCAAGGTTGGATTATTTTGCTTATTTTCTCAAATCCTTTTCAGAGCCAAAAGATATGTAGGACTCCCCAGCAGCATTCATTCATATCATGTATGAAATGAGTGTATTGTTTATCCTGGTGAGCACAAACATTAACACGCTACAGTTTATGCACCGTTTGTTTGACAGTAAATCACTACACAGTCCTTTGAGAACAAGAGAAAATACCAATAAACACGGAGATTTTATCATTTAAACTGAGATTGAAGGTTTCCGTCTGAACTGACAGGAAACACTAAATACATCCTAAACGGTTCTCATCATGAGAAATACTGCTGCTAAAACAAATACAACATAAACTGTGTATATAACAGACAGACTTAGACAGAAAAAGGACCAAACTGGGTGTTTTTATGCCTCATTATCCTGACTATGGTTTGTGTATTCCTGATGTTTTTGTTGGAGTTTCATTATTCAAATTTAAGTTCTAGTTGTTAGAGAGGCAACACTTTTTGGTCGTGTTTGTTTGTCTGCATTTTTAATGTTTTTCCATCCGCCAGTTTTTAAGTGAACTTTTCAATATGCGCATAACAAGACCTGAGAGGAAGGGTCAGAAATGTAAAAAAAAAAAAAAAAAGGAAAAACGTTATGAAAAAAAATCTTTATACGTGGATGTTATACTGTTTGACACAACATCATTGAAGCACATTCCTGCCACATTACTTTGTGGCCAAATTTCTGCTGTTTATGCTGCAATTATTAAACTAGTAAGATCATTACTGCAGTGATAACTTTCCAGGGTTTGAGTCCAGATGCGGGTCCTTGATCTATAATTTTATATTTATTAATTTATTTATTTTAGGACTTGTGTGGTTGTGTGATGATGATGTTTTGCTCTGTTTTTAAGTAGCACTCCTAATTCCGTTGCATTTACAATACAATGACGATAAAGACTTTTCTATTCTATTCTTGTTGCATGGCAACCCCTCACAATCACTGTAGTGGCTGGGTTTAAAGCACTATAGTGTTAAGAAGCATAAAGATAAATTCCCTGATATGATGCACATTTCTCAACTGTCAGAGATTTTGCCACACCGTTGATATCAGGGTAACACTCCTTTAACATCTCAGGCCATTATGGGTACGAAATTAAATAAATAAATCAGGACTATTTAGGGTAATATAAGAGTTTTTATGATTTTTGCATCAATTTTATGTACTAAAGATTTGTCAGGTATTTCATTTGTTTAATCTATTCTGGATTAGCTGAAACAACACATGTTTATTCTATCCATCATAAAATGTTTTTTAATTAACTTGCCAGAAATGTTACCTAATCATAATAATAAATAAAAAACCTATATTAAATTACATAAACTGTGATGAACCCTATTGCCCACTCCTACACTGGTCACATGAAGATCAGAGGAGACAAATGAATTCATTAATACCACAAATTGATCTGTGGTGGGAAGCAACAGGAACATTTTGTGATGTACCTGACAAACAGATGCTTGATTCTTGAGTATATTTGCATAATAATAGTTTATGGAAACCTCAGAAATTTACCTCAAACCTGTGCAACATACTAATGGAAATAAAACTATTGTGAGCAGAATATATCAAAAAAATGTAATTCGCTGTAAAGTAGAGAGCCAAGGAGTTGATTTTTAGTTTTACATCACCAAAACACCACAAAATACACATTTGCACACTGTGCCTTTTTTCTCCTAACAGTACTAAAATGGGTATTTTTGAAAATGCGCTCCCATATTTGAATAATCTTGTAAATGCTTATTCCGAAATTGTCTGTAACTATGTGTGGTTAGATGCAGATCCAGACACACATTTCTTTACAATAACAAATCTGGAGGAGAGTGCAGCCCTGGGGGAGATATGAGCTCTCTGAGTGCTTTTTATTTCCACATGTGAACATTTTCTCCCTGTTGGATAATAACAGCACATTGGTGGGCTCGGAAACCCACACAGGCGCATTATGTGGCGAGGTGCCTCTGGGGCTTTACACACAGACAGTAGAGGTATTTTCACGACCAGCTCACTGGGTCGGTAATGGGCACTTTTTTTATTTTTTTATTGTTTAGTATCTGACATATGGAGAAAAGGATTTAACAAAGACAGTGAGAAAAATGTCAGAATGTGATATATTAAACTCTTCACGCATGTCAAATCCCTTGCCTCTCTGTCTCTCTGCTGTTCATATCCTCCTTTTCATTCTGCCATCAATCACCGCAGGCTCTGACTTGATACCTGTGACAGATGGTCAAAACAGAACAGGCTGCTTCAGCTTCTCTCCGTGGAGCTCAAAGGAATAGTTTGGGGAAAAACATGTTTATTTGCTTTCTTTTTCACAGTGAGGTGATCTCATGTTTGTGCTTTTTTTTTTTAGTGATGGAGCTGAGTCAGGATGCGTTTAGCCTAGCTTAGCATAAAAATGGTCATATCACTACCTTTTAAGGCTAGCTCTCTATACATGTTGCATCTCATTTTTTTAATCCGTTCATGTTAAAAAACAACTTGGCGGCAACAGAAAGCTGAGTAGCTGAAAAAAATCCTTGTTTCATCACCGAATTTTAGCGCAGGGCCTTTCATCAGTGTGATTAAATGATATTTAAACCATATGCAAACAGTAACATAAAAACTGCATTTTTTTATGCTAGAACTAGACAACAGTTTATCCTTCCATGGCGACGTAAAGTCCCTAAACACAGATTTTGGTCTCTAGCTGTGTTTTTCTCTCCACTAACTCCTGAGTTTTTTACTATATAAAACTGCTGCCTGCGTCTGGACATAGATCAGTGAGAGTGAACCACAACAGTAAAGATTAAAATGCTCAGTAGAGCTGATGTTAAACTGCAGAGTCAGCTGATAATTGTGTTGATTTGTCATTACAAGCTATGTGTTTTCTTTACATGATATAAAATATTGATCTTGAGCTTTAATATCTTTGGTTGGTCAAAGAAATATTGTATTGATTTCAAGAGTTGTCATTTCTATGAGTTATCCTACAACAACCTGAACAGCTGCATTGATCTTATCCATGCTTGTTGCCTTGTGGCAATTTTCCTGTAGTTATTTTGATGATAACTTCATACTTAATGGGTCAAAACTCCAAGCAACATTTGTAGTATACTCTTTCCATATAATTACTTACTTACTTAATCCTCTTTGCTCCCTGTGGAACGTAAGGCTGCAACTATCTGCTTCCATCTGGTTCTACCATGTCCAGTATTTTGCGCCTCGCCCCGAGTTAGATTAGTCGTTTTCACTCCCGAGGTCACAGTTCTCTGCCAGGTTGTTTTTGGCCTCCTTCGTTTCCTCTTTCCAGGTGGAGTCCATCTCGAGGCTACTTTAGGAATGTGGTCCTGATCCATTTTGAGGACATGTCTGAGCCATTTGAGCTGCTGATGTTTAATTTAAAGATCGACAGTTTCTCGCCAAAAGATTCAACATCCATTGGTGGAATTGATCGATCCGCTCACCGGCACTCTGAGCCGTACAGCAGCCCTGATTTAACATTGTTGTTACACAGTTGGATCTTGATTTTATTTTTTAAGGCTGCACTGCTTTGACTTTCAGATGCTTGCAAATGCACTGCAGGCTTTCCTGAGCCTGATGCTGATGTCTATGCTGCATGCATTGTGCTCACTTAGGAAGCTTCCCTAATATATGTAAACTCCTTGACACAATCAGGAAAAAAACTTTAGATAAAGTTTTTTTTAATTAAAGTGATTTTAAAGTATGCACCCACCTTTAAATAGGCTCATTTTGGGTTAATCCCTCTTCTGTACAAACCCAACTATCAGCCCTTACTAGCACATATGGTGTCACCCATGTCTCTTATTGGACTCTGCCAGTCTGATGACACATGACCATATACCCAACTCATCTTTGCAGGTGCCCTATTGGTTGATATGTGTATGGATGTATATGATTGGTTGTTCTTCATAGTGTTTTTCTGCTTCATACCTGTCTTATTTAAATGTTGAAGTGTTTCATGAGGACTCGGATGAAGGCCACAAGCAGAAATGCATTGGTCTAACTATATAGTTCTATAAACTATAAGTGTTGCTGGAGTTTTGGCCACTTCAGACTTTTTTCTTTCCTTCTCCTTGCACCTTTAAAGTAGGTGAAGTTGTTCTAGAAACATTTTCTCTGACCCCATTCTGAATGCCATAAAGGTCTGATTGGCTCGGTTGTTTTCCCAGTCAGGGACGCAATGGTCAAAGAGCACAACACCAGACCTATTTTAAATTGTGGAGGAAACTGTGGCATGGGCATCCATTTAGAGGTCTGGAACAAGGGAAAACATGAAACCTCACTGCACTGTCATTTCTGTCCATGCACAGATAAATCAAACAAAAATATTTGCTTATGAGAGATTATAGAGGTGTTGGAAAAAGCCTGACTAGCTGCTTCACGTCTTTATAGTGAGACTGCAACACTGTGCTTAACACAGAGGACATTAGATTGATATTGATCTTCTTATCTCACTCAAGACAAGAAAACAAACACATCTCCACAAAATGTTGAGCTATTCCTTTAAGTCTGCTTCCCTTCAAATATTACTCAGCTGTCCCTCTCCTCTGCTCTCATCTCATCTCATCTCATCTCATCTCATCTCACCCGTCCAACTCCTCCTTCCTCTCCTCCCACTCTTTGCTTTCCATGTGCTGTGTCTATTTACCCAACACGAGACCATCTATCTCCTGATGGAAAAAGGTGGACACAGCAAGAGAGAGAGAGAGAGAGAGAGAGAGAGAGATAGAGATAGAGAGAGGGGAGAGATGGAGAAACAGGTGGAGTCTGTTGTCGTCATGGCAACCCACCATTTCCCATATAAGGCAACTGAGTGATATCATATGGTTGGCAATGCCTGGGCTTTGGAGGGAGGCACACACTGTACTGAGTGAGAGGCAACAGCAGCGGGAGAGAGAACGACAGGGAGAGAGACGCTGAAGGAAGGAGGGAGGGTTTTCTTTTAACGTTTATGTTAGGGACGAGAGAGAGAGAGTGTCATACAGAGGAAGTGAGGAGAGAGAGAGCCAGAGAGAGTGAGAGGACAGTAGGAAGAGGAGGAGGGGCAGGAAGAGATGCTAACTGCCTCTTAGGCGCTACTACGGGTACCAGCGAGGGGGGACTCTGGCAGATCCTCAGGGCGCGGGAAAGACACCGAGCCGCAGTGAGAAAAAAAAAGAGAGAAAAAAGATGGATAGGGGGGAGGAGGAAGAGGGAGGCGTGTGGAGCAGGAGGATGCACCAGGCTCATTAAGTAGCAACGGTAACTCTCTCTATCCCCGTCTTTGCATCCTCAGCTGAGACCTTTCAGCGTTGCTCTCTGTGGTGCTGCCATGACTGTGTGTGATGCTTGTGTCGCTGCGTGAGAGACGAACGAGCAGAGGGTGCAGGAGTGATGTAAAGTGTGTGTGTGTGTGTGTGTGTGTGTGTGTGTGTGTGTGTGTGTGTGTGTGTGTGTGTGTGTGTGTGTGTGTGTGTGTGTGTGTGTGTGTGTGTGTGTGTGTGTGTGTGTGTGTGTGTGTGTGTGTGTGTGTGCGCATGTGCTTCTTCTTAATGTATATAGTGCAAATGATGTAAAGCCAGGTAGACCTGATGAGCACACAACTCATCTCATGTTGCTTCTCTGTTTTTAATGTGTGAGTGAGTATATAACTAAGTGTGTGTGTGTGTGTTTTTAGGGGAGGGTCCATTTGCTCCCAGGCAGGCAGGTGTTGTCCAGGTGTGTCTGTGTGCCGCAGTGATGTGTGTTCATGTCGCTGAACGTATGTGAGCGCACATGCATGTGTGTGGCAGCCTGTCAGGGGAGGAGAGGAAACACAAGAGAAAATGTGTGTGAAAGCAATTAAAACAATGTGAGTTAATGCACATGTGTGTTCGTGTGTGTGTGTGTGTGTGTGTGTGTGTGTGTGTGTGTGTGTGTGTGTATGTATGTGTGTGTATGTGTGTGTGTGTGTGTGTTTGGGCTGGAGAGGAAGCAAGGCAGACTCTGAGTGAGAGGAAAAGGGGAAAAAAAGAGGGTGGGTACAAAGATGGCTACTTGGCATGCAGGTCAGGGATGAATGTCTCTCTGCTCATCCCTATCTGTCTCTCTCTTATGCTTTTTCTCTTTTTCTTTTCCCTTCTTTCTCCCCCGTCTTCTCTCTTAAGCCCTGTCTGTCTCTGTGCTTATGTGCGCCTTGGGATTTCAGCTCAAGTGATTGAGAAATATTGCAGGCAGTAATCACTGAGTCACGGTGCATAGGGGGCCTGTTTGTGTTAGATGAGACAGGTTTTATGTTCCAAAAAATGTCCGCTTGTTGGTGCATTAAATTATTTGTGGAGTGACTTGGCGGTAGATTTTGCCATTTCAATTTAAGGTGAATAAATGAAGCGGGTGGGTGATTACACAGCGCACAGCTCTGTGAATGGTAAGATATATTAGGGATTATAACACTGTGGGTGCTTGACATTCCGAATTATCAGCTGTTTGTTTCTGTCTCAATAATTCTGACACGAACCTGTGAGGGAGGTGATAATATGAAGGCCTATTTCCCTGCTGTCAACTCAGAATTACAAAGCCGTCGCCTGCAAGTGCTTCAAAGTTACAGGAGGTTACAGAGGTTGTTGACTCTATATCTTGAGGAATGATTATGGATGGCATTGTTTTGTTGTTTGTGTTTTTGTGTGTGCAAAGATGAGGGAGAAAACTAAACACGGGTATAAATGAATGTAAGTATAGGGCGTTTATTTATTGCAAACTCTTAATTATAGGAAGGCAAATGGTCAGCCTTGAAGAAAATCAGGCAAAAGTCAAAATTCATGCATCAAAATCTTCCCCAATGTGTCAGAAAGCAGGATGTGGTTGATGTTGTTTTATTCATAAATCGACAAATATACTGTGACAAATTTAAAGAAAGACCAACATTTGTGTGAGTTAGTATTTTATTAGACCACCATGTGCCACCAGAACGGCTTCATTGCGCCTTATCATTGATTCTACGAGAAAAATCTCCAATATGTGTTTAATTGGGTTGAGATCTGGTGACTGTGAAGGCCATAGTAATGATTCACATCATTTTCATGCTCATCAAACCATTCAGTGACCCCTCGTGTTCTTTGGATGGGGGGATATGGTATCATCCTAGAAGGACCACTCCCATCAGGATCACTCGGATTATCTTTGTATTGATCTGCATTGACCCTTCCCTGTAAGGAGACGAGTCGATCCAAACCATGCCAACAAAATGCCCCCCCACATCATACCAGAAACAGTGGATCCCCTCACTGCAGGGGCCAAACATTCAGGCCTGTACCGTTCTCTCGGTGTATGCCACACAAGCCCTCGCCCACTTGTTGAGAGGTGAAGGATGACTCATCTTATCGTATCACTTTTTTTTTATCTCTGTATACCAGTGCAGATGTTTCTTGCACCACTGAACTCTAAAATGTGCATTGATCTTTGTAATGATGGGTTTATGCACTGCAGGCCTATTATAATACCCCTCTCTATGTAATTGTCCACAGACTGTTCTTGCTGACAGTCTGATCACATCCTGTATTGACAACCTCAGTCATCTGAGGGAGAGTTGATGATCTGTTTTTTTTCTTACATGTCACACTAATGAACGAGCATCATGCTCATCAAGTGTGCTTTGACCTTTCTTACTGACGTCTTTCCCGTAGATCTAAATGCAGATGTCACTTAAGTAATTTTTCCTATTGAAACACTGACTGAAGCTCCTGCCATTATTCCCCAACACTAAACCCTCTTCCTTCATCACTCAAATGTTTCCTCTTTCCCAGAATCAACTGGGCCTGCAAATCAGCATTTTCATACATGCCACAAAGCATGATTGGATGTTAATTACTAAATTGTACCATGCAGTGCACCTGTGTGGAAGCATCCGCATTTCTTATGTTACCCCATTCATTTATCCTTTAATTATTCCGCCATCTGCATGTTTCTGTTGTACGTCTGTCTGTGACTTACCCGCTGCAGCTATCGTTGACAGACAGATACTTAGACTGTCATAACTACAAAACAGCCAATTTATGTTTAAAGACGCTGATGCAAAAAGTATTCATACAAACAGAAGCAAGAACGAGAAGTTTAGGATGAAAATACGAAAATGTTCTCGCATGAAGCTCAATCTCATTTAAAGTGAGGGAGACATTTAGGCAGAGAAAAAGAAGGCAAAATAAAACTGTCGCACACGTCCTCGTTTGACTTTATCACCAAATTACCAAATTTCATTAGAGTCATCAAACACTCCTAATTAAACTCTCTTGAATGAATAATTTCTTCAGTGTCGTTCTGAAGGGTTTTTCATGAAAGATTAGTCAGAATAATCTGTAACCTGTCCGTCTGGGTCAGAACAGACAGTCAAACGTGACAAAAATACTTAAAGAATGGCTCAATATTATTATTTATGTAGCATGATGGTTTGAAGGATACTGTAAATATAAGATATAATATAAGAAAACTAACAAACAGAAGTTTCAAATTTCAGGAAAGGTCAATAATTTTCTGTAGAAAGACTAAAGAAGAAATTGTAGTGTTGCAGAATGAATTGTACTTTTTCAGCTGCATGTTTATATTATGTAATTTTTATCTTAATTTATGGTATGGAAAGTGCAAATACAAATGTAAAATTTGCTGCTTTTCTGGGTAATCTATTACAGAAAATTGAAAATGTTGGCCTGACAAAACAAGACGTTTCATGATGATTTTTCACTGTTTTCTGATGTTTTATAGACCAAATGATTAATCATGAAAATAATCAGCAGATTAGTCTGTAATAATTGTCAAAGCATGTCCATGTGTATTATGATTAAGTTGGGTCGTAGACATCCTGAAAGACAATTGTTCTCTTCTCAGGTAAGAGGATCTTAGGCAAATTTCATGTGGCCTCCTTAATCCAAGACATTCACTTCACTGTAGTCGATATCATCCAAAATATTAGTAGTATTTGTGTACATAAAGACAAAAAATACCATTTATGAGTCAGTATCTTGCAGCGTACATTTAAAATGTTTGTATGAATGTGAAAACAGAAGCTTGATGCTTTTGTTTTGGTTGCTGTGCAATTGAGTTTAATTTGGACACCAGGCTTGGACAGAGGCCTACAATCCACACAGAGCTCTAAAATCTGGGTCACATCAGCCCACAGGCTTGTTGGTCTTTCTTTCTCCGAGACTGTTTCCTCTATCCTGCTTCCTCTACTTCATATTCAAAAGAAAGTGAGATGAATTTCAAAAGTTTCTAGTGAGATTTCAGGAGAGAGCAAAGAGAAAATATCGGGGATCCAAACAGATCCCAGACCAGCTGCTCAAACATTAATTAAGAGGTCCACCTATGCCTTAGTTTAATCATTGAGGGAATTAGTATTTTCAAAAGCTCTTGCAGCGTATGTGATGGAATTTTGACAACATTAACACACCTGTGCTCTTCTTTTCTTTCTTTTTTTTTTAGGGTACTCAAAAGTGCAAGTCAAGTATTTGAACTAATACAGCGGCAGCCGAATTATTAACATCAAATCTGCACAGACTCAGTTTTGCCGAAATAGTTGCGAAACATTTGTTGTGGCAGTTATTTGAGGATTTGTTCTTTGCAACCCAAACAACAGCTGCACGTGAAACAGTGGCTCACAAAACATTTAACACAATTCACTGTGAATATATTAGGAAGTGCGGAGAGGTGGTTAAACTGGGAACACTCAGGAGGGGTGTATCCCTTCAGCATGTTAGTATGAGGTTTATATGATAGAAGAGAGGAACTATGATTCTTAGTGTGGAAAGCATCTGCAGTTCTGTCTAGATGTGATGAGTCAGGCTCAGAGCTGTCTTTGTGATAATGTAGACTGTAAGTTTGACTTCTCGGTCTCGGTCTTCTCCCTCCATTTCTAATTCATGCTGATAAGCCCACGGCGTCGCTTTATTGTTTGTTACTTTGACCATTATTTTTCATTACGTGTCAAATGGGATATTAGACTCTGCTCATAGACAAATTGGCGGTGATGAGGCCTATACATCATTCAATTACTGTTGACTCGACCTCTAACAGATGTCTGCATTCATTCAAACACTGTAGAGAAATCTTTTGTCAGGCTATCGACAGCAATGCAAGTTATATTCACACCTGACTCGGATAATAATGTATGGAAGCAGCCATCTTGGCACAAACAGTAGCAGCCAGATCCAGACATCCTCCTCTTTTCCAGCTCCATCATGTGTGATTGATTGTTTTAAGATTGCTGATGCTTCTGCTTTTTGAAGCACAGGACTTGAATAAACATGAACAGACTGTAATCTGTTAAGCAGGGTGCTTTGATTGGCCAATACAAAGATAGTTTTGTATTTTAGCATTGCATCACGTGTCTGCAACATGGAACGTTATTGACATGATTGAACAGGCAGTAATGATGGTTGGTGTAGAGTTATTACCACTGTTGATAATGAGACTTTAAATGATATATATTCACACATACACAAAGTTCTGATACTTGAGATGACAGTTTTTAAAAATGCTCCCTTCGTCTATAGTGTTTTTTTAATACTTAATCGTCTGTTTACGATCTTTGTTGCTGAAATGATTGTTGTATGATTATGGCTCAAACTTGTATGGATGTATATGACAAGTTGACATTACAAATAAAGAATTAGGGAAAAAGAAGTGAAGTCCTGCTATTATAGTTTGTTTACAAAGCCTCTGAAGCTTCCTGAAGCTGGCCAATCAGAACAGAGAGGGCTTATCAGGAGAGAAAGGGGGAGGGGGGTCTTAAAGTGTTTGGATCTAAAACGGCCTGTTTTAATACAGAGGCTGAACTGAGGGCTGCAAAAAGAGTTAGTCTAAGATAAATGAGGGTTTTTTTCTTACTTTAAATCAGTGGTAGGTGAATATTGGCTCTTTGGTCGAATCCAGCCCTCCAACAAAAATAGTTGGCCCCTTAATGAAAGTTTTCCCTTTTTCAAACATTACGTCAACATAACCTGTATCATCTTATACATTTATGACATGAATAAAACAGGCTCAGAGCACAATTTAGTCTCATTATTGATAAAAACTACTTAACATAATTGCTGGCCTGTAATGTGAATGATATGTCCCCTTAAACTACAGAAGATCAGAAGGTTAGGTTGCCTAGTGTTGTCATTGAAGGTATCATCTTGCTGGTTTAACATGAAGGACTAAAATGGAAACAAGTGTGAGACTTTATTGTGTTACAGCTGGTAACTAAACTGATCTGAATTTGGCAAATAAACTAATCTGTAGATTATGTTGTTGTTGTTTTTGCTACATTAGTTGTACGCCTGTATGGATGCTGATATCAGTTTGTAGGTCGGTCGTTCCACCACTGGGTCCAGAGTGAAATATCTTTAACAACTTTTGGATTGATTTCCATGAAGTTTTGTCCAGACAGTCAGACCCCCCTTTAGACAAATGGTAATACATTTGGTGACCTCTTTACTTTTTGTCTAGCACCATTATCCGATTATCCATAGTTTGGTTCATGACTGTACCTAAATACAGTCTCACTGAGCTGCAGGCATGACTGTAAGCTCGTATTCTTTTGTCTTTTTATAATGCATCTGGTGAAGAGAATCATTAGACGCAATTATTTTCTTTTGTTAAAGTGGTGCAGAAGGTTCAATAGTTCACAAAACTGTAAAAAAATATATTTCAGAATGATAATTAACTGTTGACAGGTTTTGGAGATGTGTTGCTTAATAACCTACAAATGAGGCTTAAAACTAAACTAAAGTAGAAAAATCTGATGATGAAGTAATTGCACAACACAAAGCAGCCTGGTATTGGCACACAAGGCCACTCCACTTGGAGTACAGACATCCATTATTTTTCTTTCGTACGTTTTTCTTTCTCATTGTGTTGGAACTTACAGTCTCTGAATTGAAAAACACTTCAAGAGACCTTCTCTAAGATCTGAGTCAATACATTCATCCAAAGCGATGAGTGGCTATTTCTCAGGAAATAGTGTTGCTGTTTTCAGCTGTACACAAGAGACCTTTCATTCAGGATAAGAATGAAATACTCTTGAGCAGGTTACAAAGCTGAACCTGAAAGTGCAGCATCTTTTCCATGCTGCTGTAACAGCCTCCACTCCTCTAGTTTCAGTCTTTCCACCAGATTTCTGAACCTGGTTGCAGGGTTTTGATCCCATTAAGCCACAAGAGCATTGGTGAGGTCCAACACCAATGTTGGGGGATTAAGACTGACTCAGATGATGTTTGAGTTCATCCTAAAGGTGTTGGTAGCCTACCAAGGGGTTGTGGTCACAGATCTGTGCAGGACAGTCAAGTTGGGAAAAATATTGTACTGTCTGCTGAGGCATTAAAGATGTATCTTCATTGACCGATTATAAGCATGACTCTCCGAACTACGGCAGTCAATAATTCACGATTTCTTTAAATCAGGGAATGTGTCACAAGGGCTTCAGGACAGCAAGACTTTATTTGAAGAGAACTGATAAGTATTCAAGGCAAAATCTTTGCTTGGAGAGCTCCAATCATCCCACAGTAAGAGCTGATCAACCTCTCGCTGTTTGATAAACAAGTCACAAAGCAACACTGCTCCTCTCTTGAGGTTGTAAGCCTTAAAAAATTCACTTTGGTGACTTTCTTTATTTTCCTAGTTATCAAGAATTCTCATTAAAAGACCAAACACAACAACGAACTGATCTACTAACAAGTCTGTATCCCTAAAGCCTGATATATCTTATTCCTCTGTGCCATAGTCCTCAGTCAAAAACTATTAAAAACATGCCAATGAGCCACACTGGTACACTGTCTGACACGACACATCACCATAAACACACACTGTAGTTTATTTTAACTCAATCCCATACACACCATCCTTCTGCTGTGTATATACTCACCAAAGCACTAAAAGTGGATTAATCCACAACTGAAAATAGTCTCCAACAAATGCAATATGTCCTCCTGTTTGAGTAACGTTTGCTGAAATCTACATTGCCCAGCTGTTGGAGGAAATTACTGAGCCTTTTTTTTTTTTTTTTTTTTTTTTAAATGAAACTATATATTTGTGACCCATTTTCAAAGATTTACGTCTGGCTGAGAGCCACGGGTTGGAAATACATAAAGAGAGAATGGCAAACTCATTGTTGGTTTTGGCATTTTCATGGGATTTGTTGGCAGTAACTAAAATATAGAATATTGCCAGCTTTATCCTTTTAATGTCAACTGAGGCATTTGAATGGAAGGAAGTTGCCTGAGTGGATGCTGTGAGTGTATTAGGGGGAAAGGGGCAGTATTTGGATGATGTCGTCCACATACTTTTGGCCACAAAGCGGATGAACATATTAATTATTGGCCATCAACTGAATGTCACGGATGAGCGCACACATGCAGCTTCAGTAGCCGTATCTTAACGAATCGGAGGAACATTGACCTGAATGTTGGCTTCCTCCGCAGATGAAGTGAAAATGGCAGCGTCTTAATCCAGTGTCTGTGCATCGCTTTAATCCTGCTCCTGGGTCCATGCCAGCCAACTCTGCATTGAGGGAGTGTGCAGGGCTGAATTTAGGGAGCTGCCTTGGCCTGCATCATTAGTGTGTGTGTGTGTGTGAAGTCATTGTAAACATTTGATTAATTGCTGAGAAGCAATTACAAGCAATTAAAGTCCTATTATGATGGCAGTGAAGGACAACATAAATTAATCTGGCTATCATCACAATAATTAGCCTATCATTTTCTCACCATGCCTAATGTACAAAAAACAGGCCATTTATTGGTTTGTTTGCTTAAGCTGTGCTAAGATTTGTGGTCATTTAAAGCACACTGGTGTAGACATTTTGGGGCGTAGCTCACTCTCTGCCTAAAATAATAAACCTCTTAAACTTTATTAGTCACACTTTGTGGTATCACTGATACATCTCCACATGGGAGCTAAGTGACAAAGCATTTTCTCTTAGTCTTTCCTCTCAGTTCAGTTAACATCCAGTTTTTTTTATACTGCACTGTTTTACAGCTTAACACATGAGCAAATGTCTCACACTCAGTCTTTTTCTCCCTCTTTTACCCTCCCCGTCCCCTTTTCTGTCTCCTTTGCTCTTTGTTTTTCTTCCCCCCCCCCCCCCTAGCAACAACCAAACTACTGGAGCTTCAAGGTCAGTGCCAATATTGTGTTTGTGTTTCAGCGTAAATCTGTGCCTCTGTGTGGATTTGTCTCTAATAGGATAACTCTCCATTGTGTCTTTGCATGCCCGCTTGCCTCTTCTCCATCGCATTTGGTGTTGGTCACATGTTGGCACACACTTTTTGTGTTTAACTCTGCACCAAGGTTGGATTGCTCTTGTACCGCTGTGACATTTCTGTCTCAGCAAGTTAACCGAATTCTTGACTAGAAATGGAGATTAACTGGTGGGCAGGCAGGAAAATCCCTTCTTCTGTGTATTGGGGTGAGTGTAAGTGCTATTTGAATTGGGATTTCTGTCCAACTGAATACTGTTACAGTACTAATAACTTACTACAGCCACTTTCTAATCATTTTCCTCAGAGTTTAGTTATTGTAACTATCAAACAAAATATGAGGGGTTCTTGCACGAGGAGACAAAATTGTTCTGCTGCCGTTTGAGGTACAATATGTGGTTTAGTTTAGCCATAAAGCTGCTGGTTAGAGCTCAGATTTCTGTTGTTGCTTATAAAATCCTCTGTCTATAAAGACGCTTTACAGAGCTCATCATAACCCGTTTACAGGCCATTGGATCACTGCCCAAACCTCCAATCTAGTCAGTGATTCAAATAGGTCTGATATTATGCTCATTGACTGCTGTTTTCCTGGTTGTATCAAGTATACTAAGCCAATCAGAGCTTGGTAGGCGGGATGCACAATGGGAACGTTATCTTCTCGTGCCAGAATGAGATTGATGCCGGTGTGCAGATTGTTACAGGTCAGCTCATAGACGTAAAACAGCAAATGATGTTGGCGGGATGAATACATCACTAGTGATTAACTGGTTAAGGTAGAATAAGATTAAATAAAGCTGTCTTACCAAATGGAAATGTGTTAATATAAATAAGATGTCAGAATTAAGAAGGATGAAATGGCCAAGTCTGATTATCAGGCTAAACCCAACAAGTGTTGAGTCATGCTAGTAGCAATGTTCATTTGGATGTTTGGTCCACCGTTTGAGTCCAGACTGAAATATTCCAACTATTAAACAGATTTTATGACTTTCCTCCAGCGCTAACTAGCTCAACATTTCCATTTATCCTGTGAAATATCTTGAAAGTCTACTCGATAAGTAGGAACAAAATTTTGTACAAACATTCATGATTCCCAGATGATGAATCCTAAAGACGGATGTGCTTCCTCTAGTGCTATCATGAGGTTGACATTTTTATTTATTAACCTTTATTTAACCAGGAAGAAATCTCATTAAGATTAAAAACCTCTTTTATAAGATCATCCTGCCCAAGAAAGGCAGCAGCACATTTAAACATTAAAACGAACAAATTACAGAGAAAATAAAGACTTTCTGGTTGGACTCACATTAATTTCTCTCACAGGATGAATTGTGATGACTTCGGGGATCACTTGATGTTTCATCCAGCTCCATCATCCATTTGTGCCCCCGAGTGCTGTATGTGCTTACTGTGCAACATTCACAATTTTTTATTTTTTTTACTCCAATTCAAGCAGAGCCTAGGTGTAAAGTGTCACTTAATATGCCTCACTTGCAAGTTTCACTGCTTTCAGCCCTCGGGGCAGCTACACCCGGGTTACTTGATTAGCTAGAGAAGAGCTTCTGAAGCAGTCCCAAGTGTAGCTATGGAGACAGCTGTGAAAGTGATGTGTGCGTCAGTGGTGAAAGATTATCCATGCCCTCCTATTTCTTCAAGTAATATTAATGTAATCTGCGCTGTATGTCAACGTTTACTTTACCTAGTGACAGAGAATACGGGAGATGGGATTAGCTGACGTGAAGCAAACAATCCTGAGCCAACTTTAAGCCCACGCTGTTGCAAACACATGGTCTGCTTCCAGGTTTTTTTCTTTTTCTTTTTTGGAACCACTCTGATACCTCTGATGGTTTGCCCACATTGAATGCTTTGCAACCATCAAAATGAAACCTAATTTTCAGTTGGAGTCAGATATTTTACCAAGCACTGGCAAGGCTGGGGTGTAAATAGTGTGAAATGTGAAATGCTCTAGCTAATCTGAAAATGGGGCCATTAGTGGTCATCAGTCAGTGCCAGCTTCATGCTATCTCTTTTTTTATTAGTTTGTGGTTCTGGCTGTAGCTCTACTGACTAGTTTCAAGTTTCCAAACTGCAGAATGTGAAGCTGTTTATGTTGAAATAGCAACGCAAAGAGACCAGGTGTGTTGGAACCACATTAACTAAAGTGAGGAGAGTTTGCTCCTTCGGTTGTGTTATATCAGCATGTGAAAAAGGATGTCATTTAAATCGGAGTGTGAACCAATTAATGGGCAAGCTGCTGTGAGGTTTATGACGAGTGAGAATGTAATCCTACCAATTACAGGGAAGAACCTATGTTTGTTGGTCATGGCTGCTCTGTGCAGTTTTATGGGTATACGGAGTGAAATGAGCATCTGAGCTCATGCGAATGTGTTTATGGAGTCGGTTCATCCAATGATGGAAAAATGCATATTTTCTCATATTTTTCTCACTTACTGCTTGTGGTGTCTTGCCATGCAGATTGCCCCACCACAGCACAATGAGGGTAATCTAGTTTGTGGTCCTCACAGCATAGAAACATTACATTAAAAGAACAGAAACACTGTGTTTGTTACTCTGGATGATACACAGTCCTCACTGCGCAGTTCCAGTAGTTCCTATGAAAATGTACAATTCAAAACCTGTGCAAATCAAACCAAAAGTATCTAAACACCACTAGAGGTATGTGAGAAAATGCTTTTATTTGTATTATCTGCATTCACCAATCCTTTAAAATTAAACAATAAGTAAATATTTTCAACTGCTTCACTAAAGAGAAGCAAAACATGTTATTTCTACCTAAAATGTAATGTCAGTGTTTCTCTCTCAGCTTGAAAAACTGATACCAAAGCTCAGTTAAGAGTAACACAATGCTGCAACGCTCTAATGCATTATCAGTTCTACCTCAGACTAGAATATATTATACATTACTCATTGAACAGACCCTTTTGACCCTTACTTCACTGTAGCCTGAGGGAAATTGTACTGTGGTGCATATGAAAAAAACCTTAAGCGCTTACTGCAGCTTACATCATCTTAACCAGAAAAATTACTTGATATTCTGGTTCCTTGCATACCTTTTGCTGATACAGCCAATATAAACACTGCCGAGGATTTTCTAAAACCGAACAATAGAACTGCTGCTTCTGGAGAATTAAATAAGTTATTCTTCTGTGTCGTAGTAGAGCTCCATTGTTGTCCAAAAACTAATAGAAACACATCAGTAAGTCACACCGTTACACTGAGTGACATGTTCCTTCATCACCAACAATCCAAATATAAGGCTAGCAACTAAGTAAACTCAGTAAAATATAAGATGATACTACACTGATAAACAATCCATGTAGTAAAATTTTAAAAGATCATTAAAAATACATAAAAGAACAAAAAAGATATCATTAATAAATCTTTTTATACACAAAGGTTTTCAAAAGCGCTCACAGAGCTAATTAACCTGAAATGCCAACATGTCAAACTGAGCTCTTAAAGTTAAAAAAACAGCAATTAAACATATATGTGAGAACTGTTTTATCTTTTCAGTAGAAAATAAATGAGTTTGGTGATGTGATGAGTCAAAATCAGCTATATTGTAGAAAAAGCCGTTATAAATGAAGCCTTCAGAGCAGGTTGAAGCCCTGGGATTGGACATTTTTTACATATGTTCATCTTCGGTTTTGGACCTTTCACCATGTTTAGTATAGATATGTGACATCATAACTGTATGCAAATAACAGGAGATCACAAAAAGCACAATATGTCCCCTTTAACAATAATAATGACCAAGAATAATGATAGCCTTGTCTTGGTATCCTGATGCTAGTAGTATTTTAAGTACTAATCCAGTGAAAACCATCCTCCACTATTATATCATACGCATTATCTTGTCACGCTTGAGTTGTGTCGTGTGTTCCTTTTCATTATATACAGTGGCAGCAGTTTTTTTCGTACCTTCTCTGTTTAGCTGGTGACACACATACACACACACACACACACACACACACACACACACACACACACACACACACTCACTCAATACAAACACACACAATCTGGCGTTTTTTCAATTCCCCCCATTTGTTGCTGGTCTGCAGCTCGTACAGGATTGGTTATCGCTCCCCCTTCCTCTCAGGGAGTCGGGGAGTCTCGCCTCCTCTTCTGATGCAATAGAAACCCCTGCAGCAATGCACTGCTGTGCTCGTGTGTGTGAGGGTGTGTGTGTGTTTAATACCGTAGTCTCCCACAGCTCCGCTTTGATGTTTCATTGGTTTGCCAGCTCACTAAATGCACACACAGGCATGGCTGATACCCACACTGGAAAAACACATCATAGATTAGCAAACAATTATGTTAGATGCAGGCACGCACACATTTTCATGCACACATGGACTTGCAATGCAGCGGTCATGGAAACCGTAAATATGGATGAAGTGTGTGTGTTGTGTGTGTGTGTGTGTGTGTGTGTGTGTGTGTGTGTGTGTGTGTGTGTGTGTGTGTGTGTGTGTGTGTGTGTGTGTGTGTGTGTGTGTGTGTATATTCTACACACATTTCAAGACGCCCTCTCACATCTTCTCCAACATCCTCAAACCAAACAAAAAGAAGGGATTGTCAGCTTGTCCATGGGGGTGAACATGGATTCGAACACCAGCCTGCTACTGCTGCTGCTGCCACTGACAGTGTCAAAAACACAATGGAGCCCGAGTGCTGCATAATTATCTCCTTTTCATTGCTCCCAGCCTCACTTATACAAATATTAATACTCAATTTTTGTGTCTCTTGTGCTCTTGTATTTTTCGTCTGGAGTGGCCAAAGTAATCACGGCCCATTGTCTCCTCTGTACGCCTCGGTGTTGAATTTGGACGAATGCACCATACTGTGGGCTTAGACAGGGGGAAAGTGGATCCTATTGAAGTTGTCTCCAGTTTTCCAATTATTCACCAGCCATCTTCATTTCCGAGGGCATTATAATGGAGCCTATTGCTTGTGGGATTTTTCGTGTGCTTGCTAATGTAACCATAGTGACAAAGCAGAGGAGAGGGTCGATTAAAGGGGAATATCACTGTGTTTCAGTTAGTAAGGGGTATCCCTCTCTCTATATAATGTAATGCACCACATTACACAGCAACCACTTCACATTACACATTACAGCCAGGAGAAGAGCTTTGTTTTCTTAAATATGTAATGACACAGACTCAGAAATATGAGACAGATCATTGATAAGTGGTGGGTTTAGAACAAATATAATGATTTTTTAAAGCAAAAATGCTCCGCTCAGCTTGTTGGGAGTGAGGAATGTTGACATTTGTCATTAGGAAATGTCAGCTGGTGCCAGTTTCAAAGCTCTTCAACCCTTGTGCGAACACTCAGCAACCACCGTTTCCTTCTAAGTAGCTGTGTAAGACTTTGAAAATGAAAATGACTGATGCCCACAATTCAGGGGAAGGCTACAAGAAGGTAGCAAAGTGTTATCATATATCTTGCAGTGGATCCACAGTGCAAAATGTAATTAAGAGATGGCAGTTTAGGGCAGCTGTGGAGGTCAAGATGAGCTCTGGAAGATCAAGAAAACGTGGAGATAACTGCTTGTACGCTGGTCACAAAGGCAAATCAAATCCACCATTTAGCTGCAGAACATTTGCAGGTGGATTTAGCAGAGTTCATGAGTGATGGTGCCAGTATAAGAAGACCATACCTGTGTCCTCAACATGAAATCCAACATCAGAAGTCTGCAACAGAGCATCTAGAGGAGCCCAGATGTGTTTTGGAAACAAGTGCGATGGACTGTTGAAGTTTGGCCACAATCAGCAAAGGTATGTTTGGAGAAAAAAAGGAGCAGCGTTGCATGAAAAGAACACCTTGCCAACTGCTCAGCATGGGGATGGATGGATCGTGCTTTGGGGTTGTGTTGCAGCCAGTGGCACAGGAAACATTGCGCGGGTGGAGGGAAGAATGGATTCCACTAAATACCGGCAAATTCTGGAAACAAACATCACAGCATCTGTAAGAAAAAAAAAGCTGAAGCTGAAAAGAAGCTGGCTTCTACGACAGGATAATGATCCTAAACATACCACACAATCCACCATGGACTACCTCAAGAGACAAAGGTTTTGGAATGGCCATCGCAGTCCCCTGATTTAAACACAATTGAAAATCTGTGGGTTGATCTTAAAAGAGCTGTGCATGTAATACAGCCCAAGAATACTGCAGAACTAGAAGCCCTTTTTGCCAAGAAGAAAGGGAAAAAATCCCAAATACAAGAACTGAACGTTTTTTAGCTGGCTACAAAACCTGTTTGCAAGCTGTGATATCTGCCCCAGGTGGTGCTACTATGTGGGGTGCCCAAACTTTTTGCACATTGTGGCATGTGCATGATGTTTCTATTTTTACTATTTTTGTTCAATACATGACAACAAATCCCAGAGAAGCTGTGGTTACAGCTACTCAATTACGAAAATCAGCAAAATGTTATTCGCCCTAACTTTTGCACACAATTATATATATTTTATATATTTAACAGTCTACTTCTAGTTTATACCAACTGTAAAACAACATTTTATTGTATGTGCACAGTTGCTACAGTAACATAAACAAAATAACAGTTTTAACATGACAGTGAAAGCAAATATCAAGTACCTTTGTTTGTTTCTGGATCAAACAATCAACTGAAATAGTGTGAGTTTCAATTAGTATCCTGATTTATTCCTAAAATTGCTTAAGATCTATCGAATGGCAGATTAATCATTTAATAAAAGGATAAGTTTTCACACCACTTTTAGGATCAAGGATGGTAAAGTTAACTTTCTTCTTCAAACTGTTCAGAGAATTCAAAATTACTGATGTGATTCTTTACTCGGCTATCTTGGACAGAATGGTAAGATGATGATGAAAAGAGTCATCTGCAATTATCCACGATAAAACTTTTTTTCAGAAAGGATTATTATTATAATTTTCTTTTTTTTTTTGCTAAGGATTTGTGTCACGTCAGGGAGCCTGGAAGCTTTGCAAGGCGATCATTTGTGTTTCACGTGTCTAATGTACAGACTGTGACCAGGGCATTTTCTGTACGGAGAGGCATTCCCAGACTACCCCTGCCATATTTGTCCCAGTGAGCTAGCTCAACTCTAACCCATTCAGACAGCTGCCTTTGTTGCCCTTGTGCTGTTTGGCTGTTGATATGATGCTCGGCGGAAAATCGCTATTCCCCAATCTGACTTGGAGAATAGCGGGAGTGTTTTCCACCACTAAAAGGCTTAGGAGGACGACTGCTGCAGTGGTCCCTCGACCGGCTCGTCGGCTGGCACTGTGCTTCGGCACGTGCCCAGAATCACTTATTGACACTCCACTGCCATCTGCCAAGACTGTAAGGTTTGTTTGGCTTCACATTAATAAGGTTGAACTTTGGTGGAAACCAATAGCAAGAAAGAAAAGTGGATTTCATGTGAAAGACAAATATCTTCCTCTGGAGGATGTGTTTACACTGTAAACTTGACTTATATGGTGTGTTGTGTTTAAAAAATTTTTTTTTTAAAATCCAGTAAAACTCAGGAGGTCACACAGGTCACACACACTCTGGAGATATCAAGGTCAAACCCATCATTGCACAAAGTGTACATGACATCCGATCGACAATACTACAACCCTGTCTGACACTAGTTCAGCAGGGACCGTCTAGGCAGGAAAGTGAAGAACAGGGTTCCCTCCTCTCTTTCTTTCTAAAACAAGTGCCCTTGTGCAAGACAATTAACCCCCAGCTGCTCCCGTGGAGCTGCTCAGTGGGAAATGGAACAACACAGCGGCTATATTGGGCAACTCCCAAGTGAACGTACCATGTGCTCCTCACCTCCTTCACCTGCCTATCCTCCCTCAGGTCATTGTTGTAAAGGTATGTGGTGTGTTGACATCCCTCATTCAGTAATAGCTGCATTGTTAATGCTGATTCATATTATGTTACACAAGATTTAAAAAGCAAAATATGTCCGTAAACAGACACTCTCTCAATTTAAGTCTCACTGGAAAGGAATGCCACGGTACGTCATGGTAATGCCCATGAAATATCGGAGTTCGGGGGGTGTGGCAGCTGTGTCGACTGTCGAAGTACAGCTGTGCACAGCTGTCTCATCAATCAAGACCCTGTGTATTAGTTGGTGGGAAATCTGCATTGAAGTAGCCAATCGGTGCTTGAAAGGTGGAGTTATAACACGAAAAAGGACGAGTCTGCTGTTAAAGATTTGAAACAGACGTAAAAGATACAGGTTTGAGTTTAAAAAGCAATAGAAAGAGCTGTGGATTAATATGCAACAGACCTCTAAAGACGTGTTACATCACGGTGTGAAGGAGAGGAGCTAATGGAGCTGAACAGTAAATGATGAAGCTGTTTTCATGCTTTTAAATAAGATCCTAGAAGCAGAGGTAAGGGTCAGTTGTACATAATGGAAGCTGATATTTAATATAAATCTGCAAAAGCTCCTCAAATCATCTACTTTTTATAATTCACTGCTTTCTAATGGGTTCAGTCAGAGGTTATTCATATCATAAAATATTGAATATTGTTTTCGTACTGAAGATTACACAATAATAATATCACCTAGACTGACTTTATGGTGCTTTTTTTCATCAGGAGCATGCAAAATGATGGTAAAGGCTGTAATCAATGCCTGTTTTCATTATTGATTAAATTGATGAATACTTGTTTGTTCAATTAATTAATCTTATATTCTGCAAAATGTCCAAAAAAAAGGGAAAATGCCCATGACAGTGTCTGAGGATGAGCCCAATTTCTCCCATTTCCGAGCTGGAATAAGAGTATTTTTGGCACTTTTACTTCATCAGTGTCTTTAACATTTATTATATTATCACAAAAGTCTCATTTTTTGTTGATTGTCTGTGGTTATGCTCATATCTTATTATCTCAGACTGTCCAACCCTCCACATAATGCGTCTGCAGTAGCCACCACTCAAGTCATAAAACTCTACCAGCCATTAGAAGCTACTTATGATAATGTAATCAAAAGCAAGGTGTTTTCCAGTCTCCCGTTTAAAAAGGAGTCTGCTGGCTTGGTTGGCTCGAGGTTGTTGTTGCTGTTGTGATTACCATCGGTGCAGCAGCAGATATGTGAACCGCTCTCTGTGTTTGTGCTGAGAAGAGGTTGTTAATATATGCAGCCAGCTGTTCAATTGTTATGGTAAAAAAAAAAAAAGACTAGTTGAGTAAATGCTCATTTGAATTATTTTATCAATGAATAATGAAACCACAGTTATCAGTGTCGCACACAGCAGAAACATTTTGGCTATCTGTTTGAATCTTGTAATTATAGGCTGTGATGTTGAAATGAGAAACAGAAATTGAATGACTTTCTTCACTTTTCAACTGTTCATAAAATAATAATGTAGTTACTGTGCAACTCCATCCTGGTTGTGATTCTGAGAGATAGGAGGCTGCTATCTTAAAACAACAGTCAGGAGTCCAGATGAACATTGAAACATGTTTCATAAAGGTTTATCTGAAGTTAATTTGAAGCTTCATCCGTCCAAATGAGTCAAATCAATTAGATATATTTGATTGTTACATTGTTTTTAGTGCCAAAATCCCTCTTTTTGTTACTGTACTTCCACCACAGCTCAACAGGGAAACACAAAGAGGGAATTTGATGCTAAAAAGACTGTAAATGTGGCAGATATCCACTTGATATGACTAACTCTGTCACTTCCATTGAAAGCACATTTGAAGATCTTTTAACAGTCAGTATAACAGCATGACATATCACAGTGAGGAGAACCTATTCTACTGTTCATATGGACACCTGACCGCTGGTTTAAGACAGACTTTTCAAAATTGCGAACCTGTCCTTTACAATAAAAACATAAATCACACTCGATGATGAACCTAACAAACCATCTCTGGACTCTGGATTAAAGTAAATATTTTTGGCAGTACAATATAATAATGACAAATGGACTCATGCTTGTTTTCTATATTAAAGCTCATTAATAGAGACTGTTCAGTTCTATTCTTGAGCAGTCACAGGCAGCTGGAACAAGTGGAATTATACACCTCTTTTCATTGTCAGCCTTCAGTGATTACAATTTAATTTTAAGCCTCGGAATTCAATGTGATGTAGGTTTTTTTTTTATCACAAGTCTTGCATGACTGTTCAGCCCTCATGAAATTCATGGAAGCCTTTATGCAAGAAAATATGAATAGACATTTTCCAGACTAAATTTACTCAGTACGTCTCCAATTGCAGAAGAAACTGATGTTTTATGCACACTTTGTAGCTGTTGGTTCAACTTCAGAGACCTTTGTGGCGTTCATTATTTGGTATGATGACTGCGTGCGTGTGCTTTGTACTGTGCACACACCCTCGAGATATTGAAGTCAGACACAGATGTGATGCTCTGCACTGAGCAGAGTAGCAATTTGTCACTTTGAACCCAGCATTGTTACACGTTGTTAAGGTCTGAATTGACTGTACAATACACGTCTGGAGCTGAACTGTCTAGTTGAGTAATGGATTAGTCGATCAAAAGAAAATTAATTGACTACTATTTTTGTAATTAATTAATTGCTTGTCATTATTATTCTTTGAGAATTTGCAGCTTTTCATGGCTTTAAATGATAGTGAATAGAATATTTTTGGGTTTTTAAGTTTTGCTCAGAATAAACAGATATTAGACTTGTGCTGTTGGGAACTGTGACGGCCATTTTTCACTGTTGTCTGATGTTCATTAATTAATTGCCGAACCGCTTATCCTTCAGAGGGTTGGGGGGGTGCCTGGAGCCAATCCCAACTCATTGGGCGAGAGGCAGCGTACATCCTGGACATGTCGCCAGTCCATCACAGGGCTAACGTAGAGTAGACAGACAACCATTCACACTCACTTTCACACCTACGGGCAATTTAGAGTGACCTAAGCTGCATCTTTTTGGTCTGTGGGAGGAAGCTGGAGTATCCTGAGTGAACCCACACAGACTCAAGGAGAACATGCAAACTCCACACATAGGGGCTCCAGCACAAGCCTAATTATTCTGACCAAATCATTGATTGATTGAGAAAAATGATTAGCAGATTAATTGATAATGTAAATCACACTTAGCTACAGTTCTAATTTTGACTCTGCTGATGTATGATGATTAACTAATCTAGGCATTTGTAGTTTTGCTTTACAGTATAATGATAATAATAATGGTCACATCTCCTATAATTACTGTTGTTGTGTCTGTCAAGCATTGCATTTTAGCCTGACACATTTTCAGTTTATAGTGACAACAGTGGCAGATTTCCCCACTTAAATTTTGCAGAAATTTTCTAAACCGCAGGTCCTTCATTTTACTACTAAAATGACAACTCTAGCTGGCCGATTTTGTCAGCTGCAGATAATTAACGTTACCTCCCTAGTTTGGTTGAACACTCATTCTGCAGCTGACTTATTAGATGCTTTCTGTCTGATTCATTTTAAAATGAGAGCCATGCACGAGGGTCCTGACCACAATTATGATGATATACTGATTCAGCGTGAGTCATGGTCATGCAACAATTCTGAGGTTAAAGCTTACAGCAAAAAAGTCAGCATCCTCAGTGTTGATCCAAGTAGAAGACATGGAAAACAACTTTGCATTGCAAACCAGACATTAGGGTTGAATACTGGGGAAAGAAATGACGGTGCCATCCGGGTTTCTCACCAAACCCTGCTCCTGTTTCCTGGGAGAAGTATACTGGCAGTGTGCTGGGATTTTAAGCATCGGTGTGTCTTTATGTATTGAAGAATGTAACACTGACACAAAGACACTTTCTCCTTCCGAAATCAGGCGAGATTGGGCGTGTTTAGGGCGGTATGGCCTCATCTCTTTGATGTTGTAGCTACTGTATATAGAACAATCTGAAATGCTGTTACTAGCCCAGTAATTGAATGGATCAACTTCTAAGCTGTAACTTTCACAAATTGTATTAAATTAAAAAAGTTTCCATTCTATAATTACTCTTATGATACTAGACATTGGAGGTCTCCCCCTACCAAAGTCTGTAGTTGCTTGAATGGTGGAAACAACAGATGCTAACAAGCCTTACCAGGAATGATGCTCTCTGCCCTTTTTCCTGCGTGTCAAGGCCCCAAAATGAAGGACCACCCTAAAGACTTTGGATTGGTTTTGTATTTTTTTAAACTTTAATTGTTTCCACCAAGTTTTAACAAAGAAAGCTGGGAGATTCTCCTCAGTCTCTATGAGCCAAGCGTTTAGAAACTGACCAGTGAGTCGGTTCTTGAATGGGTGAAGCACCGAGTGTAGAAAATCACCAAATCTGTGGCCAAGTACAGTCCTCCTTTTCTTCCAACCCAAAAAATTACACACTAAAATAGTCACTGTAACTGCAAAGCAATGACATCAGGTCAGCTTTATAAAGATGCAGACACTCTCACAGAAAGTTAGCATACTGTTGGGTTTTTTTCACCTCAAAAACTGCGTATCAATACCACATAATATGAGTGTTTAAAATCATGGGAAAACCCAGACACACCCTCTTAAAAATAACAAAGAGATCATCAATGTTATGTTTTTCTAACATAATTTCATTGGGATGTTTATTATAGTGAAACATACTTTGACAAGCAACACAAGGGTTTGATTTATGATTTATGCTTTGAGGATGACGATTAACCAACTAACCCAGGTAAACTTTCCAAATCCAATAAAAAGCAGAACACAGATTTTACAACAGAGTAATATCAGATATCAGCAGCAGTAGTTTTGGATGCGCTTAGACTTGGATTCTCACATTGAAAACAATGAGGTTATTTGAAAAATTAATCAAGTCCTCTGGGATACCGTCTGAATTTACCACAACCAGAACATCCCTCTTCATTAGTAACAGTGATATTGTAATGTGGAGTGTCTCCACAGTCTGCTGCTAGTAAAACTCCCTCTGATCTTATCTCTCGCTACCTTTTCCACCAGGACTTAAAGATGATTATTGAATGTTTGATGATACATTTGTACGTCAGAAATCATTTTTACAGCAGTCAAAATGAAGCAAGATGAACAGAGAAGAGAAGATTTAGCATCCTTGAACTTCTACACAAGTGCAATGCAAATAATTCAAACCTTGAGACAATCAATTTCACTGTCTCATCAGTCATCACATATTCACACTACTACTATCATTAAATGTATAAATCTAATCACTGTACGAGTGTCCTTGTGGTTTGCATCGACTATTTCTTGCAACCCAAGTCACTTATAATATGACGGCTGCAGTGACTGACTTCTGAATGATTGCTTGGAGCGTGTGAGAGGGAGGAGATCCGCTGAGAGATTCTGTGGGAAGGTTTATTGACCGTTACTGTGGAAAATAAAATACTTCACTGAAGCGTGCAACCAACTTTGCCTTCTCTCTTTTAACATCCTGCAGCGAATTAGAGAGAAAATGGAAACTAGTTAGAAAATCTGTTGCTTCATCCCTGCTGGTCTGTTTATCTCTTCTTCATGTTTCATTTCTCCTGTGCATATGAGTGTTTTTTCCCCTAATCTCTATCTGCTCTCTTTCCCCTCCTTTTCTTTACAGTTCACTAAACAAAAACTTTAGAATTCCCGCTTGCTGTATTCTTTTCTCTTCAGTAGCTCGGTTATTGTTTGGTTGAAGGCAGAAGGTGTGCGGTTTCCGGCTGACAAACGCATTCCGAGACATAAATCTCCAAACATATGAGTGGCAGCACACATAATCTGTCAGGCTGTTCTGGGCATTGAGAGATGTGTGTGTGTGTGTGTGTGCGGGGGGGTGGGGGTACATGTGTATGTTTTCAGATCACTTTTAATGAAGAACGAACAAAAGCCCCAAGAGATAAAGTGCAACAGATTGTATGTGTGCATGCATGTGTTTCTGCAGTGCATTTTATCCTTTATGTTTATGTCTTTTTCAATGTGAATTTGAGCGTTTCCTATATGTTTGCGTACACATGCATGGATGGGTGCCATGCTTGCATGCTCTCGGCTTGTTCTAGCCTCAAGAAATCAAACTTCGCCCATATAGCATTTGCGAGGACTAAGCAAAGAGCACAGATGCATAAGGCAATCGGTGCTGGCTTCACATAGCACTGTGGGAGCTCATTACTGTATTCTTTGGGCTGGAAAATGTCTGTCAGTAAGGATTCATTAAAAACCAACCTGTTGCAGCAGCTCCTGGTAGAGCTATAATGAGAGGTCCTTCACAATTTGGGCTCCCCCGGTGGTTCAAATTGGACAGGTGAAATATCAGTGGTAATCTTCATTACGGATAGAAGGTGTCGAGATTGAGTTTGGCTTTGTTGTGGTCATTAGCATTACAATGCTCGCGTTTTGCTCAATTTAAGGAGCGGTTGAAACCAGCTCGTTGTCTGCTCGGGCCAGTGCGCTTCCTACACGCTGCAGAATAACAATCATTTATTTTATCTTTCTTCAGAGACATTTCCCTCCGCAACTGCTGCCGCTTGCCCACTTTCTGTCATCATTTCCACACACTCCACTCGCCTCTTTTTAAAAATGACATTGAACCATTGCTCAATAGTTTCTGTGTTTCCATCATTATTAATGCAGGTGGACATTCTGAGGGCATTCAGGGTTTATTGTGACACTGATGTTGGTTGGGGTTGGTGTGTTTAACCTGGCGGGCTGTGCTGCTCTGCTCTGTCTGCAGTGCTCTAATTTTATCTTCGGGACTCAGCTTCCTTTTTGTTGAGCTTCTGTTGGTAGGAAGATGGTGAAAGCTGCTTTGTCTGAGGTAAACTGTGTATTTTGTCTTTGCCCGTGTGCAAAAGCTTTCTTTTTTAGCCGCTCTTTTGTTTTCTGTGCATTGATTTACTGGAGCCATGTTGTTTGCCTTTGTTTGTATTGTATGTGTTTTTTGATGTCAGCTCATTATTTACTGTACTGCCATCACAGTAAAAATTCATCTGTTTTCTTTTCTTCATCAGCCCACTCAACCTGTTTGTTTTTCTCACTCCCTTACTTCTTATCATGTGTCTGACAGACTCGCACGCCACGTGTGACACGACTCAGCCCAACACAGCCGGCTCTTGCTGACCAGGCCAGCAGGGTATCCTTTGCATCAGCTGAAAATCTGGAGACCATGTCGGAGCCTGACGTCCCCATCGGCTTTAACCGGATGAACCGGCTTCGCCAGAGTCTGCCCCTGGCCCGTTCCTCAAGCCAGGCCAAACTGCGGGCGCCAGGTCAGACCATCATCTTTATTGTCCACACGATATTATTTATTAATTACATTTTTCTTCCCTGCACGCATAATCACATGGATTGTTGTTGGCATGTGATATTAAAACAGTGAGTATTTTCCAATATTGTGTCTTAGCTCGTGTGGGATTTGAAAGTTCAGTGATATAAAAGGGAAGACCTGAGGCATATTTTTGTACCATTAACCCCCTCCCCACTGTGGTAGCTTAACTGTTTAAACACCATGCTGGAACACAGGTAATCCAGTTTATTGTCTGTACATTAGCTAGCAGGATGCTTGGCAGAGAAGAGCCACGTGGCTGGGTTTAATCCCCTGACATTTGCCTCGCTGTTTACTCTGATGTTGAGATGGACACAGAGTTGGTCGTGCTTGTCTATCTGATCAGGATCATAGCCGGTGTTTATCCCCTTCACCTTTTACTCAATGTTTACGGACAGGACAGGAGGAGAGTTTACAACTTGTTGATTTGACCAGCTGGACTGGAAAGGTACAAGCCTTCTAGAAATTAGAGCCTGACTGATATATTGGTCAACCCATATTGGCCTATCACAGATATATTGGTATTGATGTTTATGCTGACCGATATGTGCCGATATATTTCTTAAAGATATATAAGCAGTATTTTCTGTATAATCCTTTTTCCTAATTCGAGTTATACATATTAAACTCCCAGTCAAGTTTACTGTTTCAGAGCACTAATATCAGTTTATTAAAAAAAAATGTTTTTTTCGTAAACTTTAAAATATCATGTCTCTATTACATATCTTTGTCTTTGTGTTTGGTAAACACATTTGGGGGGAAAAAGTGCGTTTTATGGACATATTCTGTAAGATTATCGGCTGATATGTCAATATTGGAATTTCTTTATTCCCCAATATCGGTGTTGGCCCCAAAAATCCAGTATCGGTCGGGCCCTACTAGAAATTCAAAGCCTTTCATACTGTTTTCCTGCATTTCGATGGCACTGTGGGAAGAATGGAGGATCATTTTATTGACAGCGTGAGGTGAAAAAGGAACTCCTCGACTCATGTTTCGAATAAAATGTAATCTAATTTTTCACTGTCTGGATTTTGCCTGCAGAAAAGTCCACAAAATTGTTTTGATTGACAAGTTGAGAGCCAATCACATGCAGGATGTGTCCACACATGCAATCTATTTACCTCGTTTGTTTCTGACATACGGTAGCAAAACAAGATGCAGTAATTTTGACTGTTGATTGAAGGCATTGAGTGTTAATTTAGTAAACCTGCCACAGCCTCTAAGTGTCACGTCAAAGTCAGACTTTAGCCCACTTCCTATAAGGACTCTCAGTATAAACAGAGCTGTCTAATGCTGCCAGATGATGGTGCCAACCTACCTGCCATGTTTTATTAATGGCTTTGGCAGGAACCAAACTCATCTTCTCTTTTTAAAAGTAGCACTCTAGCATATGAGAGGGAGGGTGATGCATTTGCAGGAATTAGAAAAGGTGGGACAAAATACAACCGAGGGTTTACTTTAAGCTTTGATCGAGCATATGTGAAGAAATTCTCCGTTTTTCAGAGCCAGTTCCCTAACTGCCAGGAGACTGTTAAGACTTATTAATTTATTATAATACACATTTTAACCAAACTAGAAGATTAAAATATGGAAAGGGTTTTAAGCACCATGCAACAAACTTGCTCCAACAGGCAACCTTTTATAGCGCATTTATCACTGTGACCCAAAAATTCCTGGAATTGACAGAAATACAGTCATTATAAATCTTTTAGTAGTACCTTTCTAATCCCCTTCAGAGTCTTCTCCTTGAGCTGCCAAACACTCGTCCCAGAGCTTCTCCCATTCCTGGAAACATCTTTTGTCACTGTGTGGCAAATGTTTTCCCACTTCCATTCCCAGTTTTGATTGGATTTTGTCACCCAGCTGTAGGCATACCTGTAATTGCACCCTTCTCCTATGTTATCAGTGGCTTCAGGAAATATTTGGGCCCCCTACTTGTACATGAAGCACACATGACTTAATTGTCCACTGAAGGAAGCTTGTACTGAAGAGAATAAAAATGGTGCCAGACGAGGAATAAATCCTCAAATTTATACATGAAAAAACAGAAACGTCATATATTTCCATTATGTTATCTAAGATGTTTTTCACTCTTTTAGGTTTGACTGGCATTCTTGTAATGATGCCATATTGCTGTGCCTGCTTCTTCTGCAGTTGTTGAGCACCACATGTATTATGCAGGGATTAACATGGCAGAAATGCATCAGTGCTGACAGTCAGAGTAAAGATAGAGAGATGCTGGAGCTGTAAAGGTGGTAGAGGGTCACTGGGTTGACCGGTGGGTGAGATGTACCTGGGTTTGAATGCTTTTGATATGTGCTGGAGGATATATAAGCTAAAATGGTTCTCCAGATGTTTCTTCCACACTCTCAGTTGGCAAACTATTCCCTCTCTCTCTCTCTTCATCCCTGTATCCTCCCCTTTCATAAATGCAGGGATCCTGTTCCTCCAGCTTGGGGAGGAGACTCGCAGGGTGCACCTGACCCACGAGCTCACCAGCCTGGATACTCTGAGGGCCCTCATTGTGCACATGTTCCCCCAGAGGCTCACCATGGCCATGCTCAGGTACACTTGCACTACAGTCTTAAACTGAATAATACGTGTTGGTATGTGTGTATTTATGTGCATGCTATGGTTATATTTTAATTGGTTTCATGATTTTATCGTTTAGCCAATTAAACTTGTGGGAATCTCTTTAACTGTCTGATTTGTAGCTCTACATTTACACTTCATTTTATCTAAGTTTTAGAAATCAATCACAAGATGAGAAGTGTGAGCAGCTGTTTCAACCTCACACACACAATTAATAAGTAAACAGACGGAGAAGGAAAGCAGGAAAAGTAAATCAGCCATAAAAATCAATAAAGCCAAAGGTGATGCGAAGCAGCCTGTTTCAGGCCTCATGTCGACATAAATAAATAAAATATCATTTCTAGAGTCAAAACTCATAAAAATCATGTTGCAATGATAGACTCTAGACATTGCAAAGTGTATAAAAGCGTATTTTTCCTCAGCTAGGTCAGAAAAATCAATTTTCATCAAATTGTCAAGAGTTAATTATAGATTATTGTATAATCTGCTCTGAAACTAGTGTCAATACATACAGTTCATATTGCTATTATCAGGAGAGGCCTGTTAACTCCAAAGTCACTGAATATTAGATTCTGAGTTCGATATCAGACCGCGTCCTCATTACATGCTCCTCATGCGTTAAAGATCATCCAATTCTCCTCAGCGACTGTAAATGACTTTACATCTCTGGTTATTAAAAAGTAATAGGTGCAGAAATTGTCTTTGCATGGACTATTTATCAGTGTTTCATTCTTTTTTTCTTCTTCTTGTTTTTCTTTTGATGACTATTGATGTTCAGGTCACCCAGCACGGCTCTGCTGATCAAAGATGAGACACGTAACGTCTTCTATGAGCTGGAGGACCCACGGGACGTTCAGGACCGCTGCGTGATTAAGATTTACTGCAAAGAGCCCGTCTACGGCACTTACCCCGGACACCACAACCCACACCTGGCTAATGGAGACCTGCGGGTAAGTGTGTGTATATTTAATTGAGTTCTCTTCATTTTAATGATTTAAATAATAAAATATAGAAAGGTTCAATCTGAGTTCCTGAGAGAAGAAGACAATGACTGAGACATTATACAGTATTTGTGACTTCTCTTCCACATTAGCTTTGTATTATAGTGATGCCAAAATAAAAATAAAAAAAATAGATGCCAAGAAAATGATCCCCCTTTCGTTACAGTCACCTTTTCTTTCATTACCAATTCATTTTTTGTGCAGCTGGCTTATGACTCATAGATTAGGCAGCGAGACAAACACTTGTCTCTTCCTGGCAGTCGCAGATAGCAGCAAACCAAAATCATGCCACGAATAAAACATTTTGTAATTCCCCTTGAAAATTTGTGTTTATTTTTTTCCCCCCACGCCAATATCCATCTCCCACATAACTCTGATATTATGTCTGTGTGTTTACAAACATTAATTTGGGTTACATAACGTGTCCAAGCAGAAGTTACTTTCATCTACTGTCTCTCTCAAGAGGGTCTGAGTGAGTCATGTGACCTTCCTCCAGCACTACTGCTCTTGGATTAATGCCAGTCCTTCACATGAGCGCTGCTGACGAGGCTGGATGTAGACACACTGTAAAATTGCATAAACACTGTTCCGAGATGATGGACTGCGGTCCGGTTCAGCTGAGGATCGGGTCATGGATGCAGACTCGTGTTGCTAAAATGGAAAATGGATTGCAGTTACGCGTATCGTAAATTTAAACCAAAGAGCGGAGGAGAACGCTTCACCGGTGACTCAACATCGTGTACACACAGGAATGATGCTGACCTGCAGTGTGGGGTTTAGGAGGAGCCACGCCAACCCTGTGACTCCCTCCTGATAATAATGTCACCATTACATGCAGTGTTACATCTAATGGTGATATTAGTACAACTCATGTTGGCGGCAATGTTCTTACATACTAATCAATACCTATAAACATGAGCTCATACCATACCACCATAGACTGTATATAAAGATGGAAGTAGCGAGGTGTGACATCACCCGTTGGTTTCATTGCAGCCAGTTTGAAGCCCAGAGTTGCACCTCATGGTCAGGGTCGTTTTCTCCATTTAAAACCATTTTCCAAATAAGGAGTGAGGGCTGCTTCCTTTCACGCTCTAGAAACACGTCCTGCTATCCTGGATGGGTTCATCCCTATGTTCCCACAGCCCTATGTTCCCCCATTTCTAAGAAATATTCCCCCCATCAAAATTAGGCCCTATGTTCCCTTAAGGATTTTCCACCAAATTAGGCCCTATGTTTCCTCAGGCCTGCATTCCCACAGCACACATATGGCCATACCCTGATGCACATAACATGTTGTTGCCCCCCTAACTTGTTTTTCATCTATGAAAATGCTTGAAAGACAGGTGAAATTCTTTATCTTACTATTAAACTGAGGGAACATAGACACAATCCCCCTCGGACCTAGGCTAATGCTAGCTTAATGGGAGCACTAAGGGGAGCACACTTGGGCTAATGTTAGCTACTTTAGCTAAACTGTTCTAACAGGGAGGTATCATAATCATGTAACATTAAACTGAGTAAAATATTGCGACAATGGTTCGACTTATTTTGGATCCCGGAGCCAGGGAGAACAGCTGGTGAGTGAACTGTCGATCACAGCTGTCAATCAACGTCCACATGGCAGACATCAAAGCTACTATTAGTCTTCAAATCTTATTAATGGAGCGATGATTTCCTAAATGACCACCAGTGCACTTATTAGAGGGCGTTGATTGAATGATTGAGACCAGAATGACTCATTGAAAAAATTAGACTTAGTATTCCTAGAGAGCAGTTGAGGCTTTTTGAATGGGAGTCAGTTGGAGCATCTAGCGGCCGTCAGTGGCGCTTAAATGAACTTTTGTACTGACTTCAGCCTCAAGCAGTGATAGTTGACGCTTGACACAGACTGACAGGTATCTCATTGATTGGGCTGTTTTGGCAACTGTCATCCTGCGTTATCATTGCTGCATGATGGGCCCACGTGGGGAAATCGACTGACATCATCATGCAGCATTGTTAATCCTTTTCTGTGTGTATATTTTTGTTCTCCAGTGTCACAAAGAGCTCATTAAGTAATAAGTAATCATGAGGATTACTATCAGTCATTTATTAAACTGCAAATTGAACGTGTGTTATGATAATGACAAAAGCGTAGAAACAGGATGAAAAACAGACGACAAAAATCTCACAGTGGGTTCGCTATGTCACGCACTATTTAATGGATTTAATGAACTGCTGAAGCACATGAAGTACGATACAAGCACAACACTCTGCAGTTTTAACAGCTTTTGACCTTCAGATCGATCAGGGAAAATCCCCGCACTCACCTGCTGACGTGCATGTATGTGCGTTACCATGGTTACCAAGAGATTTGCATAAATACAAGCTTCGCTCAAATGGATCAGCCATGAAACGTCTCCCTGAGCAGCTCACGATCAGTAGATGGATTGAAAAGTAGTGAAGGTTTTGAAATCATGCCAAAAAGACTTTTTTCCCTGTCATTTGAATCTACTGGTTGGTCTTTTTGCTTTCAGACCACAAACAAACTAAATCATTTTGCTTCAAACAGACCAAGACCCTTTGTTCAAGTTCGAGAGTTTGATTTGCATTTTATACACCAGCCCAAATGGATCATACTCAACTGGAGAACACACCAAAGTTTGTTTCCACTGAACCAAACAGGTGTGAAAGCACCTGAAGGACCTTTTCAAATCTTTGTTGTTTAGTTGGGTTCGATTGAATCAGATGGTAGTTTGTTTTCTCTGTTGGTTTGACTCATTCAGGCAGAACTGAACGCAGCAATCGTTCTCTCGTGTGGGCCAAAACAACCAAACTAATCTGAGTTTTGTTTGGGGTGGGAACATAATCCAATCTGAACTAGCACAATGAAAGACATTGAATTTGGCCATTGAGCTTCTCCTGGACCTCCTTCCTGTATTTACGTTCTTGCTCCCGCCGCAGACACAACAGCCCTATGTGCAGAGTGAACACTGTCATGTGGTTTGTAGTGACGCATTTTGCTTCACTTGATGTATTTTGTGCGAAAAGGAAACCGAAAAACACAAACGTTGACCAACTACTGATTTGGACCAAACTATAGGTTTGAAAATAGAGACCCTGACAGTTTCTCTGGAGGAGATAAAAGGTGTGAGTCTAACCTTTGTTTTGGTCGTGAAACCCCCGCTGGCGGATTCACACCAGTTATCAGTATAAAAACTGTTGGTGGTACAAAAACAGATTTGTAGCCTCTGATTCAACCAATTCCAATTGCTGTCTAATTGTATCAGCACTACATAGTAATCATGATAAATGATTGCAGGTGGGTACAACGTTTGAAAATGACTTGAAGCTTTTTTTCCCCCTTCCTGTTTACAGCGTGTCCTAACTTAATGTGACGCAAGCGACAAAACCAGTTTAGTTATTTTACTTTTGAAATGTCCTAACTGGCTGAGACCAAGCTTTCTATTTACTTCCTGACAGTCCCGTTGAAAGCGCATCATGAACGAGGAACAGCTGACTCATTTAGTTGTAATAAGTTATCTCTTCTGCCAACAGCTGGAGGGAGATCGTCAGACAGCTGGAAGTTTCTGATGAAGTTGCTGTTGGCTTAATGCTGTGTCATTTCCAGTAAAAAAAAACATCTAAATATCACAATATAAAATGTTCTCTGTATAAAAAAGTATGAACATCGGATGGTGAGAACCCATCCTTTAACTTGAGTGTCTTAATGTAACACGATGTGATGTGATAGTCAGACACTTGATTGCTGTTAGAACACAGTGTTACCCTCGCAGTGTTCCCCTCGCAGTGTTCCCAGTACCTGTAATATCCCTCCTGTTCAGTCGCTGTGCTCTTATTGATGAACCACAACAGGTTTTATCTTAATTTATCAGTCAACTGCTGGCAAAATAAATGTGGCATGAGCCTGATTAGCATGATTACTAATCCTTTGTGCATTTTGGTAACAGCTGAAGCAAAATAAACCTTTTTGCCTGCAGATAGACAGAGTGCCTGATGTCATTCAATTTTGCAGTGTTAGTGTTTTCAGTTACAAGGCCCTGTATTTTTGTTTGCCTCTAATTACACTGTGATTATGGAAATGAGAAAGCAGTAATTGAACGTGTTTGAGAATGCTGCTTTTATACAATAAAACAAATTATAAACTCGAAAAATTACATTTCAGGAAAACGGCAGACACGTGCGGCACACACTGAGAAATTAGCATGTTAAACAGCTGAAATAAAGCGAGCGTTGTAGACAGCAGGTCATTTTTGACACATTTGTTGCCGTCAATCAAACAACCCTGGGGCATTTTTTGTTTACATGCTCGTGTTGTGTGTGTGTGTATGTGTGTGTGATTGCTTTTTCGCCTGCTGGTGTTCATGACTCGCAGCTGACGTTTTGGAGGTCAACTGTTCAGTGTCTCATGGGATCGGTCATCGTCTTCAGCTTCAGCACAGCTCTGAAAAATCTTCCTAGCATTTTACAGCCTTATCAAACAAACCGGCTCACCTTGAGTTTTATGTGTGTGTTGGCTGCATCTGCCTTTGCCAAGGTGAGTGACTAGGACGCTTGTGTGTGTGTGTGTGTGTGTGTGTGTGTGTGTGTGTGTGTGTGTGTGTGTGTGTGTATGTGTGTGTGTAAGCTTATTGAACCCTATCCCAGCAGAGCCAAGATTACTCCCAGATTGCAGATCACAAAAGCATGACCAGGATTACTGAAGTCCATCCAAGTCAGGAGCACAGAATATGGTTAAGGAAAGAGATTGATTTGCAGATTTTTCCGCAGCGGGAGAACGATCAGTTTTGAACACTGCAGAGAGAAGAAACCTTTCAGGAGTTTACCTGCGATAGAAATCTGATGACTTCAGGGGGTCTTGAAGGTGGAATGAAATGCCCGTGTGTATTCAGCACAGTTAAAGGATGGTGTCGATACGAGGCTGTTGCTAAGATACAAGATGGAAGATGATGGCACTAGAGTCATTAGTCTGCTGTGAGGCTGTCTACAGGGTGTTGTTCTAAGAGGGCCTACGGGTTATTGTGTGGAAATATTGGCTTTTCACTTTGCATCATCTCCAGGAGATAGCCTTGTGCATCACAAGCAATAACAATGTTGTCTTCTTTTGTGTTTCTTTGCTATATCTATTACCTCAAGCTGGTACCTTCTGATGCAGGGCTTTCACTTACACCACACCCTGCTGCTGCTGCTGCTGCTGTTGCTGCTGCTGCTGCTGCTGCTCTCCATTTCGCTTCACTTTGTTTTACCTTTCTCTGTGACATTTAGGATTGATGCCAAAAGATAATCCCTTCATGCTCGGTATGTCGATAAGCTATCAAGTGCAACTTTGAAACACACTTAAGGGAGCAGGGACTCTTTCCTGTCAATCTGAAAGCAGCATCTCAATTGCTGTAAAATATTACAGTAAATTGCACCAGCGTATTCTGATATAGAAGTTACGTATATCACTAGTTTCCTCGCCATTTCTCACCGTGCAATATAAAATAGACAGAATGTAATAAACTTTCAAATGTAAAGTGAACCTTCATACTCTAACTGGATTATTCCTGCAGGAGAGAGTGTGATGTTGCTGTTTTTTTCTGACAGCTGCAGGTTGAAATATATGATAATCATGTTATTCAAAATGCAGCGAAAAGCATCTTCTTTTTTTTAATAATGTGTTGACCTTTATGTAAATATGCAAATAGCTTAGCTGACTAGGATATCTAGGTCATATATGCAAAAATATGCCAAATTCTTTAAAAATATGCTTACAGAAAGTCTCAAACATACAACAACAATGTAATAGATGCAAAGAACAAACAAGAACAATAACAAGAAATCAAATAAAGAAGAAGCCATTGTTTTCCTCTGATTCATTACTTGACATTCAGTCAACATTACAATAAGGGCACCACTTCCACTCTGTGTGGGTTATACGGTTATAATAAAAGATAAATACATTTCTCAGCAGCAACTTCAATTTTATTATGATGCCAAATTTAATAAGCAGCTTAAATCTCACATTGACATTTACCAATAAGCCATTTGCATTAGACTGGGAGTAAACATCAACACACCACTAGTGTAGCTCCAACAAAAATTGTTCAATTTTTAAAATAAAGTAGAAGATATTTTGGCTAAGGTGACGTTTCCTAGTCAACTCCATTCACCATTGTCTTACAGCGACTATATTAGCTCCACATCTTGTTTGTATTGTGCGATAATTAACACACAGCAATGACAAACCCATCACAAACATATCATTTCTCTGCTCTTCCACTGTCTAGTTTCCTCCTGGTGCAGTTTTCCTGTAAACAGAGTCTCTGTGTTGTAAACATGACTTTCTTCCAAAAAATGTTTGCAAAGAGAAATTTCAATAATTTTAAAGCCTGCATGGTTTATATTAATGTTTACTAGCTGCCTTCTCGCCTTTTGCTGGCACTCATTTCTTTACAGTGGCAGGAATGCGTGAGACTCACTCATGATATATTCATAGCACTACAAAAATGACCCAAAGGACCTTTTAACTCATGTGTTTTTACAGGTGGGGAAAAAACATTTACTTCTCTAATGTCACCAAGTGTAAGGCAACACATATGCAACAATATGACCATATTTCTTAATTAAGTGTCATTCATTTTAAATAAATCCAAGTCCCTCCAAAAACAAACTTTTAATAAGCTTATTGTCATTAATTAATATTTCTCCTCCCATAGAATGTGAAAGTCATTTTCTAGGTTAAAAAAGTCAGTAACATTCTCTCTCAGGCCTCAAAGTTGGACCAAAATGTCAGATTTTCTTGGCCAGTTGGTACTTTTTTCCTCCTCTGAGATGCTGGATATATGCACACTCAGTTTTGTGTCTCTTGTTCTTTTATTTATTCATAGAGGGAGATGGTGTACGCACCTCAGGACTCACCTAACCGCCGCCTCAGCAACCCGCCCATGTCTTCCCAGCATTCGTCCTCCTCTGCCTCGCCTCCCCAAGGCTCACCGTCCCGCGCCCGCCTCCTCTACAGCGGCGGCAGGCCTTCCTCTTACGCCGGGCCGGCCCACCACACCCACTCCCTGCCGCACCCGCACGCCCAGTCCCACCCGCACTCCCAGTCCCACCATTCTTCTCCCCACCAGCAACCACAGCTCCACCAGCCCCCTCACAACCAGTCGGCCTTCTGCGCCTCCTCCAGCGCCATCCTGGAGCGCAGGGATGTGAAGCCCGACGATGAAGTGGGGGGATCAAGGAGCATGGTGCTGTTGCGGGGAGACGACCGTGGGGGAGGGGGGATCTACGCGGACCCTTACTCTCTGGGTCCCGAGGCGAGTCGGCTGAGTCTGGCGGGGCCTCACTCCCCTCTTCCTGCCAGAGCAGACCCCTACGGCTCCTTATACCGCCGTGGAGGGGGAGGTGGAGGAGGAGGAGGAGCTGGGTCGGTGCGTTCACTCACTTCCTATTCAGCAGCCGCTTTACAAGGAGAGCTGATTGAAAGTGGTGCTCTCTACAGACCAGGAGGACAGCTCTATAACGACGCCTACGCTGCGTCTATGTTGGCCATGGGGCTACGGGTGCCACCGCCCTCCTCCCCACAAAAGATACCCGACATGAGGGATTCCTACGGGGGCACCATGCCTGGTCGGGGCTCCCCTGGGAGGCAGAGTTTAAGAAGGGACTCTGTGTCCTCCTCTGTGTTTGGGGATAGTCCCAAAGCCAGAGGTCAGGGCTCAGGGTTGGGTCTCACCTCGGAGCAGCTGTGCTTGATGGCCGGGCCTGGAGGCGAGGGAGGGAGCGCTGGGGGCTTCGGATCACCTCTGATGGGCAACGAGACGGAGACCAGGTAGGACAATTTCACCTCATATTTCTTTATATGCACATGCTGTTATTCACTGGAGTGAGACTGTGATATGCATATTCAGCTCACATCTGCAGTAGTTACTGTGTAGTGAATATACTTAGTATGCATGATAGATATTAGCAGCATACAATATTTAACCATTAAAGTCAAATTATGTAACAACTGAAATAAATAGCTCATCTATTCTCTTATAAATGAAAAGATGAACTCATTAGCACAACTGAACATGCAGTATTTTGCTCCTTTAGTCTTATTTACACTAAATTAGACTCAATGTGATGGATTACCTAATGTCTGCATACTTTACTCATATAAAATGAGTTATTTGTTTCTCTGGTTAGAGCAGAAAAAGTGCACACTGGACATTCGGTGACAGAAACATATTTTTATCATCAGTTCCTGGCTCTAGACTTACTGCAGATCATGGTGAAGCAGTTTTTACTGCAGTAGAGCTGGGTTATATAAAATTAGATGGTGTGACACAGTTAATAGCAGACACTGTCCATTTTGACAGTGACAGACATTTTGTTAATGGTTGGAGGAGCAAAATTTGAAGGACAAAATATCAGGGCGGCTTTACTTTGCACCAGTGATCAAGCTCTAAAAAATGGTAAATGGACTGCACTTATAGCAGCTTGCTAGTCTTCTGACCACTCAAAGCACTTTACACTACAAGCCAACATTCACCCATTCACACACACTGATGGCACAGCCCTCAGGAGCAATTTGGGGTTCAGTAACTTGACTGAGGACACTTTGAGATGTGGACTGGAGGAGCCGGGGATGGCACTAATCCACAGATTTGTGAAACACCCGCTCTACCTCTGAGCCACAGCCGCCCCATAATACAACTAAAAGCAATGTGAAATTCGAAGTAAAATTATAATTTTGCTTGATTCTCCAGTGCTGGCCAATATCCAAAAAATGTTATTTTAAGGAGGAGCCCTGGTGGCCTGCCGGTTGATCGATCGGTTGATTCTGTCTGTGGACTTTTGTTGCATGTCTCACCTCTCTTTGCACCCGTTTTCTGTCTCTCTGCAACTTCACTTATCAATCTTGCAGAAAGTATAACCCTTCCACTCTGACTTTCACTTATAAATGTGGCAAAAAAAAGGAGGAAAATGTGGTAAATCAGTAATCGTTTACTGTACAGTTTATCTGTGTGTGAAACCAGGGAGCGTATGGAGGCTATGGAGAAGCAGATAGCCAGCCTGACCGGGCTGCTGCAGAGAGTTCTGAGCAGAGCGCCTGAGGCAGAAAGCCCGTAAGACACACACACACACACACACACACACACACACACACACACACACACACACACACACACACACACACACACACACAGACACACACACACACACACACACACACACACACACACACACACACACACACACACACACACACACATCACATTTATCTTTCTATAGTTGTGAGGGACTTTGTTCACATAATGCATTTCCTAGACCTAACCTCAAAGGGGACATAACATGCTTTTTGTGTTTATATAAATGTTTTGTTATATATTGTTCTGATGTTGGATTTTAACATGGCTTAGTTCCAAAATTTAATGAGGAATGTATGCAAAAATGCTCCCCTTAAAGAGACAGGAGCTAAAACGGCCTGTTTCAGACAGAGGCTGAACTGAGGGGCTGCATAATGAGCCAGTATGAGATACATAAGGAGTTTTGACTGTAAATCATGCAAAGATATTCCAGTGGAGCCCCAGATTATAAATATAGACTGGGAGTGTCCTGAATATGTCCCCTTTAAAATTAAATCTTTACCCTTTTGAGGTATCGAGGACAAGCCATAATGTACCAAGCATAAACATGCAGTCTTGTTTCCATCACTTTAAAGGACATTACAATGACTTGCATTCATTTCCTAGAGATTAACCCCAACATTAACCACCACTTGCATGAACATTAGTGTAATATTTATCGATTTGCAGTGTGGAAACCCAAAAGTGAGGCGAGTCCCCACAATATGACTGAATAAACCGATTTACATCCCCACAACATAAGTAATACATATATACACACAAAAAATATGAAAATAAACTCCACGTGAGTAAAACTTCAAGCACAACATGTATTACCCGTGTGTGTATATAGCGCCCTCAAAAACTGAGGTGTCCATAACAAGCACATCACTTATAATTTATTGTTTAGCCGGACAGCATCTGTCAGCGGCGGCAGTAAACGGTGATGATTCACGTCGGAAAACGTCCTCACCGCAGTTTATTCTGTTGGGAATAACGAATGAGCCAACGAGGAAGTGATTTCAGACACGTCCGCACACAAGCAACAGAGTCGCAGCACATATATTTTCCACATTTCTCGTCATATATCAACATCTTCTCAGTAGCTAAGTCGATAGTGTGTTCTGGCTTGTAAGTACTTTAACACTTGCCTCTTCCAGGGAGAAGATTGAGTCAGCCAGTGACTGCTCAGCAACTGACAGTAAGTGCTCACTATCAAAAAAAAAAAAAAAAAAAAAAAAAAAGACAAACTATTTCCTATCACTGCCTGTCACTGCTCCTCACTGCTGCCTGTTTGATAGCCACATAAATTGCCTCCTCTTCCTCTCACAGGGCTGCTGCTATTTCATTATTTCTGCGTAATTGTTAAAGTGCCTCATATGTGATGGTAATGGCTGACTCTGCAGGCTTCTGCGTACTGTATGTGTCGGCTTTTGTTGCTGCTGCTGCTGCTGCTGCTGCTGCTGCTGTTGTAACTGGTGTCCATGCTTCTTGTTTTAGCTGGACGAGCTAATAAAAAGAAAGGTAGCTATGTGTTCCTGAAGTGCTAATCTGTTCCCTCGTCTACCCCCCCTCTGTGTTCTTTATGCTTTATTTGGATCCCCACTGGTTCTCTTCACTATTCCCTTCCCTTGTTTTCTTTTTATATATATATATATATATATATATTTGAGTTTTAAACCATTTGAGTTGCATTAAATCAGACGCAGAAAATGTTTTTCTTCTTTTTTTGATGCTCTATTTGTGGGAGCCAGCCATGTTTTATATTCAAAAGAAGTCTTTTGAAAAATTTAGTGGCACTTTTGAAATAAAAATATAAAAAATCTTCCTCATGGAACTGCGTGATTTGGAGGCAAAATGAGCAGCTTTGTTAAAATGAAGAGATTTTTCCGATTTAAATTCATGTCCTTCTTTCTTATCTGATTTCATATAAACATCGGAAAAGTGTGATCTCGTATAAAAAAATACAGATAAGCCTGGATATTTTTAATTTGTTGCAACTTAAAACAGATTTTTCTTTTTCTTGCTTCCTTTTTTTTTACCATTAATTCCCATTTAAATTTGAACTGAAGCTTCACAGATTTTCTTTAAATTTTAAAACCTGTGACGTCAGCTCTTTCAACATTTTTCTATCTCCCTCCTGTTAAGATCTGTCAGATACTTATCTGTTGGACTGCCGGAATGATGAAAGTGTGTATTATCCTCAGTCAGTAACAGTCAAATTGACTCGCACTCTTATCTGCTCGGACCGTCTTTGTGCTTGCAGTTAAAATCTTATTCATCTAAACTGGTGAAGCAGCAGAAAGACGTTTGGGGTAACAACGGCGCTCCCCATTGTTACGGTTACGTGCTCTACCAAAGCTGGCCTGATTTATGGTCATATAAAGGATGCACTCTGCAGCTAAAGTTGTCTGCAGAGGTTTTAGCTTTAGGATGTTGGAGATATTACTGGAGTGAAAGTGTTGGTCTTGTGGTGCTTTTTTCACAGTCTTTATTTGTTTTAATGAAAACAGCGTTAAAATGCAACTCTGATAAACCACTCTCTGTTATCAATTGATTGTCCTTTAGTTACTCTCCCTTTTGTCTTTGTTCTGCATGATGCGTGTGACTCAACACCTCAATTACTTTCAGAGCATAGCATTCATTGTCATTTCAAAGGATTATCTGAGATGGAAACACTCATACATTCAGGCTGTCTGGGAGTTCTTTATAATGAGAAACTTGGATTTAGTGAAAATGTAGTTTTTTCACTACTGACCCTGTTTGTCCTCAAAGCCTTCCCATGCTGTTTATCATTAAGTCTTTGTAAGACTGTAATCTCCACCCTTGACCTATAGCACAGATAGAACTTGTCCTGAATTGCTGTTGGCAAATCCTCATAACCTGATAAAATTAATATTCTGCATCCAGACAGACAAATTGTTGTTTCATTGGATGAAGATTTTTGAGGTCATGAGAAACAAACCTTTGGAGGATTTGGCTGCACAGTGTTTTGGGACAACTTCTATCAGTTCCTGTGTGCTCTAAGGGAAGCCAAAACATACATAGAGAAAGTCTCCTGTATTAAAATATTGTTTTTTGATGGGCAGCTTTGACACCGTCTGCTCCCTTGGCCCTGATGCCACCTCCACCCTCAGGGGGCAATCAGCCGGTGATGGTGTCCAGACTGCAGATGCAGCTCCACCTACAAGGCCTGCAGCAAAACACCAACGCTCTGCGCAAACAGCTCTCACAGCTGCGCAACATGCAGGTGTGTAAACATGTGAATACAAAGGGTTTAAACTGCAGATACATTTGTTGTTTTATGTGTGTGTATTTATGACTTTACAATTGTACTATATACTGTACAGTCAGTTATCAGTTTATCTCTAAAACAAATATAATCTAATACAGCAGCCCTGCAGGAAATTCTACATTTAAGGAAATTATACATTTTTAATTTACCCTAACCATTTTTTGTAAACAATTATTTGTTAAATTCAGATTACATAACATCTTGAGAATATTTTGAGAACATCAATAAGAATATCAGAAAAGCAAATAAATAGATAAATAAAATAAGTATTTTGAATTCAACTTTACCGTGATTTTATGTATAGCAAAGATGCTATCTAAATAGAGAGATAGTAGAGAATTATTATTATTATTATTATTATTATTATTATTATCATTATTATTATTAATTATTATTATTATTATCATTATTATTATTTGAACACCTCTATCGAAGAGTTTCGACTAAATCTGAACATTATAACCTTAATTAAAGTACTTATTTGATGGAATTAAACTGCATTAGTATTAACTACAGTATGTGTACCTAATAAACTGAGTGTATTGTTCTGCGTGTGTGTACTCATACATCAATGTAAAAACTTTGTAAAATGTAGATGAATGGAAGTTAAAAATAACCATGTTACTTTGTGTCCCAGCTGGAGAACCAGGACTCAGTCCTGTCCCTGCTGAGGCAGACGGAGTCAGAGCTGAGCATCATGATGCTGGACGCCATGCGCACCCAGGAGGACCCGCTCCAGAGACAGCGCCTCCTAGTGGAGGAGGAGAGACTCAAGTACCTCAACCAGGAGGAGCTGCTCATCCAGCAGCTGCAGTGAGTTCAGAGAACAATTGATTTACTCAGCAAGGACGAGCTTTACAGAGAGTAATTAGTCCTGGTTGCACTAATGTGACGGGACCACACAGGGACTGCAGGACCTCACACAGTGTCAGGGGACATCCAAAGACATCACACTATGGGCTGGGCATCAAAACTCAAAATGTGTCTGTAGTAGCATTGAAAGTTGCCATCAAATATCTGGTTAGATTCGAGTCTTATTTGCTTAATATTTAATCATTTAGTTCCCAGTTTAAATCCGATTTGTGCCAGTTTTATTTTGGCGTATTTTCTGTACAGCTGCTCGGGTTTAGACAACATTTAACATGAGAAGTTTGTCTTCTTTGTCAAATGAAACATATGGTTTTGTAGAAAAAAAGATGTAGTTCTGGTATCCCTACAAACAACAGATTTTTTTTTCACTGTCTGCAGTCAAGAGACAGGAGGAGGACAACTGTAGTCCAAAAATATATTTTGTTTGCAGCATCAATCCAGTCAATATAATGTTAAAGTGAAAACATTAATATACAACATTGTCAGAAGATGTTAAAAGACAACAATAAAAAAAACTCCTGTATTAAAGTTAGTGCTGAAAACTCAACATGCTGAAAATGAGACGTTTTTAAACAGCATGAAGGTGCTGGACGTAAAATTATTCAGCACATGTAGCGTAGAGTGATGTGAATGTGTGACCTGCTCCTCCACAGCGACCTGGAGAAGTCTGTGGAGGAGCTGCAGAGGAACTCTTCGGTCAACCACGGCCTGGTGACCGAGCAGGATGTGGAGCAGAAGAGCAAAGAGCTGAGGATGCTGGGTGAGACGCTCACCGAGCTCAAAAGTAAGTGATCTGTTAATGACCACCTGTGTGTGTGTGTGCGTGTGTGTGTGTGTGTGTGTTTGTGTGTGTGTGTGTGTGTGTGTGTGTGTTTGTTTGGAGATGCACTGTGGTGTTTCAAGTATCCATGTTGTTTCCTGAAACGCTCATTAGTGTTTCCTGTTGTGCTTTAATGAGTTTGTCCACCAGTTGGTTTGCTTCCTGCTCATCTGCAGTCCATGAGTAGCCTTCCCTGCTGTCTCAGTTGTAGCTTTAACTGCTTGATTTTACTCCTAAAGTGCAATAAATTTAAGGATAATTAGTCTCAGAAAGTGAAACTACTGCCAGACTTCCTCTTAGTTTCCAACCCTGCTGCTTCACTTATTCAGCGTGTTACTCTTTATACTGTTTATTTTTTTATTATTGTCAACAAATCCCACAATAGGAAGAAAACAACAAATTGATCCTACTAACAAGTTCAAAACTCGATGTAAATTGAGCTCCACAGCTGTCCAAAAACCATAGCTCCCTAAAATAAACATATCAATGACTTAAACACATAAAGACCAATCCTAATATCCTCTGTAATACCTGACTCAATATGACACTGAAATCTTGTTGGCCTAGAACAAATCTTTGAAGAATTAAACAGATGACTTACTGCACATTATGGGCAATATTTCCTTGCAGCCATAGACTGTATATGAAGATGGATGTAGTGAGGTTTGACGTCATCCATTGGTTTCATTGGAGCCAGTTTGAAGTGATCTGTCAATTACAGCTGTTAATCAATGCCCTAATCTTAGTATTCTTTTTGCTGCATGTCTTATAAACAGTTTTGCTAAAGTAAAGCTGCTGCGTGATGTAAATACTTACCTCTACATCTTCAGTCACTTAAATGGTCCCAAATACCAAGAATAACACTTATTATTATTAAAAAATCATTAGCTGTGTTTTTGTGTAGTTGCAGGTCAAAGTTCAAGTGTTGCAACAGAATGTGAACTTTATGTCAAGGTGATGTTATACAAAGTCTCAGATGAATATTCATGGGTTTAGTTTTTGTTTTTTTTTAAACTTGAATTTATATTCATGAAGTTGTGGTTGTAGCCTCTTGTCCTGCTTCTCTGACCTGTGCACGTCTTCTCTCCATCTTGAATATTAATGACCAAATCCAAAGCTCAGTGGGGAACCTCATTAAAATAATATGAAGAATGACAATCACTGATTACATTTCCACCTACATGTAGAGCCTACAAATCCAAAACGGTGCTTTGGTTCAGTATTTGAGTGGCAGGTGGATAGTAAAGCTAAAAGTTAAGCTCATTTTAAAAATAGTAGCAGTGTGTTTCTAAAACAAACATGTCCACATATTTGAACAGACACTTTGTTTATGTAGCTTCACGTCAAGCATGCCCTTTCCTTTCATCTGACCGACCTCCACTGAATCCTCCTCGCTGAAGCCTTCATATGACAGAAAATCTAATTCCTTCAAATAGCAGCATCCTGCCCGTCTTCTCTTCATGTCTTCTTACCTGTAATCTCGCCTCCACTCCTCTTTTCCTCTGTCACTCTCCGCCTCCATTCTTCCACATATCAACAACTCAACACATGCCTCTTACACGCCACTTTCCCCATTCATCCCGTCCGTCTCCTCTCCTTCTCCTGATCCTCTTTGCCTCTCTCTCCCTCCTGTGCAGACCAGTTCCCCAGCCTGCAGAGTAAAATGCGAGTGGTGCTGAGAGTGGAGGTGGAAGCTGTTAAGTTCCTGAAAGAGGAGCCTCACCGCCTGGATGCCCTGCTGAAGCGCTGCAACACCATGACTGATGCACTCTGCACGCTACGCAGGTACACACATTGAACACTTCTCGGTTAACTCAGATAATGCCTTACTATTTCATTGCAGTATTTCCTCAAATAAAAGATTGCAGTCAATTAAAAGTTTGGACGAAAAAAGCTGGCCCTAAAATCAGACTGGTGAAATAACAAGGGTGCTTGGTGCCTGTTATATAATGTGCATGCCAGTTAAACCTGCGTGTGTAGCCCTCTAGCAGACTGTCATAGAGGTGGGAGGGGGACGCAGAGGTGTAAATACGTGTATAATGGCGCATATTTTAATACTAATGACAGCAGTGACACTCCATGAGCAGTGGTAACCAAGGTGACTAGGCTAAGCTGGCAAGTTTTCATCCCATGGATATATTATCTGAGCTGGATACCTGAGAAAAAATGGCATCCATTCAGTCCAAAAAGGATTGCTCAGCTGGTGCATACTTAAAAAAACATTTCTAGCGTCTGGATTTATTTCCACGTTATGTGGCCCAGGGAATATGTGCAGTAGTGTTTCCCCCGCTGGCCCATAGACTTCATATTGTGATGATGTCACTGTTTTGAAATTGCTTTTCTCAACTCGAGGACAGTTCTACAAATATGAATCAAACTTTCATAATGGAAAAAAGTCATAACTGACATAATTTAGTTTTTCCAGACATCTATTATCACTCTATTGTCTATTGACATCAATTGTATTCTATGTGGAAACTGCTCTTTGGGCCGCAGGTGTGATTTTTCACTGCAACACTGTGAGTGACCTATCCAGCTCTTATAATAGAAGAGTCATGACCTACTATAAATAATCATCTTGAAAGTCCTGTTGGAGAAGGTTTTGTCTGAATACTGAGAGATAAGATCAGAGGAGGTTTACACCGTCTTCATAATGACGTGTCTCATGCTGTTAATAGTGAGATGAGGATGAGTTCATAAGACGGCGTCTCAGAAGAGAAGATTATATCATCAACGCATGTGGTTAATAATGATGTTGAGAATCCACTGATATTGTCAATTCAATACCTGAGTTTGTCATTTACTGTTATCCCCCTTCACTGTATTGTTTAAGTAATGTATATTTACATATTTATTATGTCCAAAATGTAGTAGCCTGTGGATAAAGTACTTTTGTATAAGAGTCATCATAGAAATAATTAGTTATTTTAACATTAGTTTATCAACGATAACTTTGATAAATGTCATTTATTAAGTAAAAACACTGAACATTTGATGCTTCAAGCTTCTAAAATGCTCATATTCCTGCTCTTCTCTGTTTTATATTATTGTGAATTGAAAATATTTGGATTTGGACTGTTGGTCAAACATTTGACGATGTCACTTTGGGCTCTGGAAAATATTTATAAGACAAAACAATGAAATTAAAATAATAAAAAGGGAATGTCAGATTAACTGATGCCCAAACTTGAAGTTGTTGTAGTTTCCTGAGTGTTTCTCTAAAGCAGTCTAGGAACTTCATGGTGTTCTGTGTGTATTGTAGTCTTTTGTATCCCTCCTACATGTACAGACAAGTCACCGAGGGTGTGTGGAAGAGCCCTGAAGATCTCTCCAGCCAACAGCAGAAGAGAGCGGAGGACCTGAGCCGCAGCTCTGACCTGGATATCCTGAACAGCCCTTCTCTCAGTCTCACCGACCTGAGCACCAGCGCCGGCCTGGCCAACTGGATGCCCGTGTCCGCCGGTGACACGGACGCTTCGGGCCCCGAGCAGGACATCCAGTCTTCGATGAGCTTCAGAAACCGGGTTCTCGATGATCTGCCGAGCCGGCGTCCTGGCGATAAATCTGTGTCGGCCGAAGTCAGACTGGTAATCACCTTATGATTTAAGGGGCAGTGTGTGGTTGGGTTTTAAATGTGTCTTTTATTATGCAACACCGTGTGTGGATATGTCAGGGCGAGCCAGATTGCAAACATTTGAAATTGCATCTGAAGGTAGTTACATTTCCTATTGAGACCCGGTGAACAAGCTAGCAGCAGCAGTTACTTAATAATCCCATTTGTCCATGTAATATTAAAAAAAGCACAATGCATGAATGTGTCTCCATTATGTGTCTGCAGCTGCGCCTGTTAGCAGTTTGCATGTCACAGCCCATTATTCGTCTGTATCTGTTTATACGTCAGGCAGCAGAGCGGGACTGGGAAGAGAAGCGTGCCAGCTTGACCCAGTTCAGCGCCCAGGACATCAATCGCTTGCTGGAAGAGACCCAGGCTGAGCTGATGAAGGCCATCCCGGACCTCGACTTTGCTGCCAGGCACATCAACAAACCGGCAGTGCCCCCGAAGCCCCACATCACCATCCCAATAACCTCCACCACAGTCTCTTCTCCTGCAGCTGGGAGCACCGGGACCACAGCCACTACCACCACACCCAGCGGGGACCAGCAGACCGGCAAAGTGCAGATGGCTGCCCAGAAGCTCAACAGCATGGAAGGGGGTGGTTCCCATCGAGGGTCTGGTGAGCTCTATTATCAGACATCAATAAATTCTCCTCATGCAATTGAGTTTGGGGTAAGAAATACATTTACAGACTGATGGATGATTTAAATGAATCATGATAAATCTCCCTGGTCAGCCTCTATTCTTTTAACTCTTACATCCTGTTCATACTGGGGCATTTGACAGTATCCCTTCATAACATATTCACTTATACCTATATGTCCATGATGGGTCAATATCAACTGATAATATCGGCTGATTGATACATCGGTCAGGCTTTACTCTCTATGCATAATTCCCAACCCACAAATCATTCATGTGTACCTCATCAATCATTAATAGATTGGTGATTAATTCTTAATGATGCTTGAGAGTGTAATCTTTAGTTTTTTATGTTTTTTGTTGATGGAGAAAAAATATTTACAATCAACATATAACATAATATGTGATGATAATGACTGATTATGATGGTGGATAAACACAATTTTTGAATTTTTGAATAAATAAGAGTCAAACACTCCGATCATAGTCCAAGTCTGTGTATCAGCTCCACAAAAACATTTTTAGAAAGTTGAAATATTTCAATTTTTTGTATATTCTGCATCGCATGAGGATAAGTTATCAAATTTCTAGCTAGAAGGAAAGTTTTTAAAGTGTTTTTTCTTCTCTCAATTGTAAAAATGGGTCAAATTAGACCCTTAACAGTATGTAGAAGTTAAGAGGGTTACTTTAATTTTGGACATTTTGATCTTACAATAATTCAGTACATATAATCAGTACATTTCTACAACACAGACTATTCATATTAGATGGATTTAGTTCTGAAAGTGTTGCTCTCTGTTTACAGTTGACCTTAATGTGACCAGATACCGCACAGAAAAGCCCTCCAAGTCTCCGCCTCCGCCTCCACCTCGCCGCAGCTTCCCGTCGGTACACGGCATCACCACCAACCGCACCGGAGACGTCATAGTCACCAACAAGAATCTGAAGGTGAGATGCCTTCAGGAGCTTTTCTTATTATGAATTTCAGACATCTGTTCTTTTACATGCACATTTCACGGTTAAATAAAGCTCAAGTGGAGTCACGTTGAGGTTAATCAAAAATAAGAAATACTGATAAATGATGGTAAAATGAAATTAGTATTAAAGTAAGCATGAAGGCCAAGCCAGGAGTCTTTTATAACAATAGTCACGGTGTGAACTACAAAGCCAGATGTTTGCTGCTAGAATAACAGCTGATAAAAGCACCTCACTGCCCTCCTTTTTTTAAACGCTGACCAGGTTTGTGTGAGCAACAAAATAAACCAGCAACCTGCGATTTCAATTAAGGTGACGGCAAGAATCTGAATGAGCGATGAGATTTTGTCATTTTGCATCTGTTTCAGTGACATTTTACAGGTGAACCACACCTATCACAGCTGCTGGAGGTGGTTGTTGAGCTTGCATCGTGTCTCTTTCCACACTGACATCCTCTCTCTGTGGTTTTTATACAAAATACTACAAGATGTTATACAAAATATAGCAAGAAACCAGTAAATAATCTTTTAAACGCTGGATATTTTCAGTCAGTGAAGCTTCTAGTTGCCTCTACATTATGCAGCTTCATTTTGTAAAACAATCTCGACGGAGCACTTTTCACGAGACAAGTTGGATTCTGACCCACATATTAAGAAGCCAGACGCTCTCATGTACAACAGAGCGAGATTCCTGTTGTCTAGGGGCGGTTTTAGGTTTACTTGTCAGGCAAGCACAGGCTACCACTGCTCTAAAGCCCTGCTGATCTCTCTCTGTGGAGAAACTCGCTGAGCAGAATTCACTTTTCTGTCCAGAGCAGTCTGAAATCTTTAAAGCACTGACTCAACAAAGACCTGTGACAGAATGCAGGGCAGGTTTATTTGTATGGCTCCTTTCAACAACAAGGCAATACAAAGCGCTTTATATAAAACATAAAAGACTAAATGTGGAAGATTTACAATATAAAACACTATAAAAAGGAACATTTCAATAGAATAGAGGTTTTTTATTGGTATATATTGGCGCAGATGCTTCTATATTTCAGTAGTAAAAAGCACCCTCGGGATTTCTCTATAGCTTTCTGTCTAGCATCATGTTGTGATAACCTCAGCATCAGTCAAATAAAATCGGGAAGATATAACATTTCAATTTATTTATTCGTTTTTTTGCCAATATTTCATACAGAAACCCTGTTTTTTAGATTGCTAATGGAGGTATTCTGTTAAAATGATACCTTAAATCTAAAAGGAAAACATACTGTTAGCTGTGCTGGATGGATAATTCTCCTTCCTGTATCATAAACATTTGACTAAAAACATTTCTCTTTCTTAAACATCATTATTTTCCTTTTCTAAAAGATTATGATTTTTTTTTTTAGCCATGTTTGCACAATGTCAGCCGGTTGGTCCACCGCTTTGTTTCAGACTGAAACTGTCACCAACTATCAGATGGATTGACATGAAATTTGACACTCACATGCTTGTCTCCCTCAGGAGGAACTGTAATAACGTCAACTATCCCTTTACTTTTTTTTTTTGTAGTGGCATCATCTTGTCAAATTAAGCTAAGTGGAGCCTCTCAGAGCTCCTACCACAGCTCTTTGTCCTATTAGTAGTTACTTCATGTCTCACCTCGATGCTGAAGTTGTGCTTTCTCAGCTATCTTTCTGCACCTTGATGCTACAATAAGCTCTCCTTGTTTACTTCTGGCTTCTCTGTCAGTTCGAATAAGCCAGTCCGCTGTCCTGTGACCTTTATCGGTAATACACCCGCGGGAGTGCAACGGATTGAAGTTTCTTTTGTTATTTTGGAGACATTCTTGGTGAACTAGAGACACCAAAGTACATAAAACTCTACTAAAAGCTTTCAGCTGTTTGCAAGATGATGACACAGTAGAAGTTGCTTTTAGTTTTACCAAAGATAACTGACTGTCTTGGCTCCGTCTGTAAACAGGATTCACCAAACTGGCTTTTCTGACAGAAGCTTGGTGCTGCAAACCTTCCTACTCATAACCATGAAATATGAACCCTCATCTACTGTAGTAACTCAATCTATAGATGCTTTAATGTCTTTATTTTGTCTCTGCAGTTGGAAGATGATGGTGACATGTCTAAAACTCTTGTAAAGCTGAGACGGACCGCCTCTGACACCCCTCGACCTGCCTCCACCCCGCCTGTGATCGCAGCGTCGGCCATTCAAGACGACGACGACGAAGAGAGGATTATCGCCGAGCTCGAGGTAAGATAGTTTGGACTCATCAGTTAAACGGTGGTGTGTGTGTTCCTCATTTCTGTTTTCATGCACATTTTCTATCGGTGTGATAACATGTCTTTGTCACACTCTTCCACAACAAACCGTGGATCAAAGATATTTCAGAGAGCGCCTGTAAAAGATTCCCCTTGTAATAAAGCGTACAGCACCCTACCAAAGGCCACCCCCACTCCTCCATGCACCTTTGGGTCGTTGGGCAGAAAGGTAAATTTAAAAGTCCTCTGCCACACCTGTGGACCTTGCCTTTTAATTCTTCTACCTGTTGCTGTTTTCCTACGTTTTCTATTCACAACTTTGCTTACCGTAAACCTTTATACTCACTAACACAGTGTAAGCACTTCTATTCAGTCTAGAAGCCAGAATTCAAATGAAAAATCTTTAAGCAGCACACAAAAAAATCCAGTAGTCAGTAACGTAACCTTGATTACACGTGCACATCTTTTGAAATGCATTCTTTCACTCCAATGTCAAAGTATTAAGTTTGTGTTAGAAAAGATAATTGCTCTGAGTTTGTCCTTTTAGAAAAAATCAAATTAGAATATGAGCTCAGTTTCAGTTCAATAGATGAAGAGGAGATGAGTTAAATACAATACATGGATCTGTAGAGTCCTAGTTAGTTTTATGGCTAAATATGTTGGGTTATCCCACACAGCATTTCAAGACAAAGCTATTTATCAAACACCAAAAAATATACAACATATATAAGTGGGGACCCCAAAATGTCAGGTCTTACATCTTCCAGTACTATCTTTCTAATCCCCTTTAAAGTGCTCTCCTTGAGATGTGCTACACTTCCTGGAAGCATTTCCTGTGGTCATCTTTTATCACTGTGTCCAGAGCCTCCTTTAATTCTTCCTGGATTTCTTTCCACGATAGCGAATCTTCTCCGTCCCTTTTTCAGTCCCAAATTTGAGTTTACATCGAGCTGTAGGGATACTGTACACTTCCTAGCAGATAATCCGATTACTGCATCGTACTCCCGTGCTGTCGTTGGCTTCCAACAATTTTTGGGCTCCCCCTCATATCTTCTGGGATCTCATGTAGAAAACCAAAAGGAAAAACAACGTTGTATTCACATTACAGGAGAAAGAAAGAGTCATTATATGACATCACATAGCATGCAGTGTGGTTGCAGCTGTAGGTGCTGTACTGAACTTCTCTTTCTAACCTTGTTAACAGTTCCTCTCTGCTGACTCAGCTTTCTGCTTCCTCTGAACACCTTACACATGATATTTATGAACATTGGGAAACTTTAAAGTGATTTTTTTTTTTCTTTTTTTTGTGTATGGCTTCATTCTCTCAGTTAACCACTGCTGTGGCTTTGTAAACATGCACTCTTGTAATTGATGGTGTGAGTTGCAGTGAGTCAGCGTGGACTGAAGCAGATGATTAGTTTTGCCTGGCAAACTTTGAGCGGCGAAGGGCACATCTTGACAGCTCCGGTGACACATTTTTAGCTGAGTAAAGAGGTCTTGTTTTTGTTGGAATTATCACACAACGGCACTAAGCAGGTACCTGTCAAAACACAGGAGAGCGACAGGGAGAGAGAGAGAGGGTTGGGATGGGCACTTCAGGTTCAGAGCTGCACACACAAATGTTTCTCTGAGACAATCTATTTCAATCCAGATTTTTTTTTTTTTTTAACTGGCTGAAGGCATTTAGGGAACCGTGCTATCGTTAAAGTTTTAGCCAACAGTGATCAGTGTCAGCAGAATAAAAAAGGAAAGATAAGATCCTAATATTGGTCATTAAAATGATATTTCCCGTGGTAGAGCGGTTTCATTTTCAGTGCACATCCTGATTATGAATTCATGAATGGTTTAGAGCCAAAAGTAGACACACTGCAGGGATTGTCTGTAACATTGTTTTCACTTTGTTTGTTTGTTCAACATGAACTTAAAAAAACAGATGTGAAAAGCAGGAGCTCAATTCCAAAGGGTTCAAACACAAGAAACAATCACACAGTGACAAAAGACATGCAGGTTGAGCCAAGAGGCTTAGTGTGTGGCTCCGCTTGAGTTCAAAAGTAACAAACAACAATCATCGTGCACACCTGATTGTACTGTTATTGATGCAAAATCAATTCTAACAGTTGGCAATGAGGAAGCTTTTACACATTTTCAAAACGCTCTGAGTAAACTCTGAGTTTTCAGTATGAAACTCAGAATTTGGCATTTAAAGTTCTTAAAGACACAGACTGAAGCTGATGACTGTTCATAGTTTGGTAATTGTTTATAGTGCTTAAAAAAGCTTTAAAATGTTAAATTATTATTATTTCATATTGAAAACTAAAGAAATAACATAATGTCTGACAGCACATCATCAATTTGGAGGATGTGCACATTGTATGTATATTATGTGGCCAACAATATGTAGATAATATTGGTTGCAGGGCATTTAACAATCATTTTCTCAATTAAACATTTCGTCTCTAAAATAACAGAAACAGCTGCAGGTGATGTCTTCAGATATCTTGTTGTGTCTAATTAAGAGTCCAAATTCCAGAGTTAATTAGTTTACTATAAATTATGACACACAAAAACAACCTTAATCTGAAAAAATCTTAATATAAAGAAGCTGCAACCATTGAACAGTTGTTATTTTTTCATAATATTTGCGATAAGAATTACAAAATATTATTTGATTATAAACAAATAATAGCCAGTTCTAATGAATGCAAATCAATGCACAGCACACCATGTGTTTTAGACATTGCTGCAGTACTTTCTTGTTATCTTATCTACCTTCAGGCTTTCTTACTCTAATTTAAAAACAAAAACTTCCGTCTAGCCCTTTTCTTACAGCTCGTCAGCCACCTGATTTGTGCCACAGTTCTTTTGAGTCTTTGTCCTCTAGCATTTGACTATTTGCTTTGCTTAGCATAATGGACAAAAGCGTCTTCCAAATAACAAAATGTAAATGAAGTCAGTCAGTCAGTGCTTTACATACGTCGTCTACATTTGCATCATACAAAACTTGAGCTGTGTTTCATGAAAGGAACCTTTTGTGTGGCTGATTTTCTTCATAGAGCTTGGTACAGAAGACAGAGTACTTTTGTTTGCAGTGTAATGTGAGGAGTTTTGTTCTTGTCTGCGTTTGACAAATGCGTCACTGCTGCAGCTGCCTGCACTATAGAGCTTTTTCCTCATACCTTTGGGATGAACTGGAACTAGTTTTAGACTTCAGCAATCATTTCTGGGTTGTTATACTTAGATGTCCACTTGTTTTTCACCATGTAGCGACCATTTATGGTGCTGGTCGCTGTATAATAACTCAGATTTTAATGGCATTTCTCTTTTTTTGCTCCCACAGAATAGCAGTAACTCTCCGGGGCCGACGAAGGGTCCCACGGTGGCAGCCAGGCTCAAACACCTTCAACAGGGCAGCCTGGAGAGGCCCAAAACCCGCAAACAGAAAGAGGATTTCCCCAAAGTCCAGGGCCAGCAGCAGGTATTCCACTTCTAAAACCTCCACCTCTGATGCTTCGTCTGACTCTCCTCCTCTGTGCTGTCACTTCAAAAGGAGGTTCCCCCCCCCCCCCTGCGACTTGGCCCTACCAGCAGACAATATGAGATAACACAAAAACCAGAGGGGGAACTATCTACAAAAAAAACATTGATTTTTACCAGTTCTTGATGTGTGTTTTGACATTTGAGTTACTGGATCTAAACTAGCTTGCTTAGAGAACAAGTTTTTGTCGTGCGAGTATGTGGATGTTTTGATTTCCAGAGGAAGGTCTTGGTGGTGCTTGTGACTGATTAAAACTAGCTTTATTATAATCATAGTCAGATCACTTCAGATACATCCTTTGCCTCCATTGTTCGACATAATCTTCAATAATGCCACGGAACGATTTCATATCTCAAAGTCAAAGTGGTGATATTTCAGCCATGTATTCTCTCCCTGAATCCTCATCTCTCATCTTTCTCTCTCTTTCTCTCTACTCATCCAATAATTACCTCATGCTGCTCTTTTTGTATCACCCATCCTTTAAATCTCTAGGTTAGCAGGCAGTGCTGAAGTTGTTGCACGCTATTTTACTACAACGGCGTGGCTTGTATTCAAAGATCACATTCCAGCCAAGAGGCCAATCCATTAAGCTACTGCAGCTCTTAGAATTGCCTTTTAACAGCTCTGATGCTACAACCTTTATGCAAGAAGACAAGAGTGAAGCACAGGTTGCAAGATTACCTGAAAAAGCTGTTTTTTCTGTTTTTTCTTTTTTTTTTTTTTTTTTTTTTTTTTTTCAGTGTACGTTAAACTCAATTTAATGGCAAAAAAAGTCTCAGTTTTTTGGATGGAAGAGGAAAAATAAAACGCACACGGAAGCAACGAAATGCAGAAGAGTTGAATCTTTTAAGCAACTGTGCTTCTTATTTTTTTAATTGTAGTTGTAGTTCAGTTGTAACCCGCTCCACACTTCCCACATAGCCAGTATATAAAGATATATTCAAATATTTTGAAGTAGATTAGATTAGAACAATCTGTTTGGCTACATAATTGTACAAAGAATATAAAAGTATCACTAAAGAAGAAATTAAAAAGAAGAAAATATATATATTATGTACACAATGAATATACAGTTATCTGTATACATACGAATATGTGCCAAAAAAACATATACTGCAGGTTGCAGAGCAAAGAAATCTTGAGGTAGCAGTGTGGAGATACGTAATGTGCATAACAGAATATTTCACTAAATTTCAAAGATTTATACCTAATTGTGCATTTTTATTATAATTTAGAGCTTACTGGGTTTGCAGCATTGAAATATTTAATATTGATTAAACTTTTAAACCATCAATCTTAACTTCTTTGAAATTTACAGTATTTTCAGGTTGTGCAATTTCAAAATCATTTTCTTTTTGATTGTCTGGGCTCTGAGGATAAATAATCAATCCTGGATGTGTTGGATGTGTTGTCAGTCAGTTCAAATGAGTAAATGAAACTTCAGTTGCTTATAAAATTCAAATAATCTTTCTTTGCTTCCAAACTAACATCCATACTTCCAAACTCAAACACAGGAGGTGAAACAGGATGTGGATTTAATCTTCTAGTATCTTGGTGCTAATGATGTCGACTTGAGACACGTAGAAGTTGAGAAAAGTTCAATTTAAGGCAAATATTCTGTTTTCTACATAAAAGTGCTTTAAACAAAATGAACTAAAAGCTGCTTCCATCTATATGAAACAACTTCAACAAGCTAGTAGGAAAATACATTTGAAATCACAGATGAACATCGCTCAGGAGGCAAACTAGTTCTTCGTATGCTAGTCTGATTGCAGAAGGAGAAAATAAACTCAGTATGTAAATGACCATCTCAGCTCTAAATGCCTGCAAGCTTCAGGCTCATGAGAGGCAGGAGAGAGTCTGTATATGTGAACAGGAGGTTAAAGTCAGTACTTTGCCGATGAACTCTGAATCACAGCCTTTAAATGTGAAGCTCCACTCGTCTTATCTGCTCCTGCAGACACTCCAAGCCGCCCCTGACCCGTTGAGTGGAGCAGCCTTGACCCATCCTTGGCCACGGTCCTCTTAAAGAGAGCTTTCAGAAAATGATAACACAATCCAACCAGTCAGTCAGTCTCAGCCAGAGAGCACCTGAGCTGCTCACACAACCCACATTTTCTCATCCTGTCTGTTACTTATCTCCAAGACTGCATTTAGGGCAGATGCAGGAATCTTTTTCTGATTAATTGATAAACTGAAAGGGTTTATTTTTTTACCCGTTAAAAAATACATGACCTCATCTTTAAGAAATGCATTTAAGAGTTTATTTTTTTCCTCTCACACTCCAATAAGCAGCTTCTCCACAGCCGCTCAGACATCTTTAGAGACTTCACTCTGTATCAGGCTACGACTTCCCAGAGAGGACAGTGTCTTTGACAACACCTCCCATTAGCAGTTACAGCAATTAGCGCATGGCTAACATGGTTGACCTACACTTGACACGGCGAAGCAATCTGGGCGAGCGTGGCACTCCCTCCACAAAGAGACGACCGGTATTAGTATTCATGGCTGGTTGTGTCTTGTGCTAAGTCTGCATATCAACTCTAATGTGCAATCTGATATTTTGCACCCTGTTTCCCTCGGTGCTTTTTAAAATTTAATTAGATTTTATATCTACGGTTACAGAACCTGCAAACAAGCAGCATAAATTCCTTTTTTACACAGTCCGGTGTGAGCTCATGGCTTGAGATAATGTCATCAAACATGGTGTTATTCTATTAGGTATCTTCAACATGGTGCAGAATGGTCTGTACACAATACTCACTGTAGAATATCTATTGTAATTTAACATACAGATAAAGTGTTTTTTTCTTTCTTTTTTTTTGGTCCAGCATCAGTCGATGTAAATGCATCTGTCACCCTGGTGAAGGATGCATTAAACTTCACACGATGCCTGTTTGAAAATCAGCAGAAGTGGTGCAATAGGTTAACTATACATGGACTGTGAAAGTGTGTGTTACCCAGATGCTATTAGACTATAGCCTCAATCGCTAAAAACTGTCAAAATGATGTGTCCAAATGCGACATGGTCCATCTCAAAACGACACTTATTTTTGACATGTGTAGGCATGCTTCTCCATCAGTAAGCAGCATTAACCGTGCTGCATTTGCAACACGCCTACAGTTTACTCCTGCGGTTGATGGTAACGTAGCTGCTCTGCTGCATAAAAAGAGGCGGTGCGCTTTCTAATTCCTCTTCAAGCCTGGGTGGTGCACCTGTCTCTGCTAGTCCTTTAGTTCCTAGGAGCACTGAGAGTGCCACAGATGCACCAGTGTCCCCCCGAGGCACCGAGCAGCACCGAGCAGCACCACAAACTGTTTTCTTTTGTTGTTGAACTTAAGCTGTTGTCGAGCTCGGATTGTTCCCCCCTCGTACACCCTGTTCTAACACAGTTATACACACTGTGAGCATTCATGAGAAGTGAAAAGCCTTTTAAGACTATTTTATTTCTCCTGGCATCACAAGCGGGTGTTTATCCTCATGAGGAAGACTTTATCTTCATCTGAATACTTGTAGACAAAACTGTGATTTTTGTCCTCTGAGGATTCTGTGCTTTTAAAGGATAAGTCTGGTTTATGACAACTTCACTCTTACTTAGATAGCATTCCATCTAACCTGAATCTCACATTGAATCTGCTTATTAAATGTATTTAGGTTAAACTTTTTATACATTTTATATGTTAAAAACAACTTGGAAGAAAAGAGCAAGAAGAGACAACAAAGTCATTGGTGCTAAAAGCAACATTCATTATTATTTTTGGCCACTTTGACAGCAAAACAAGATGAAAATACACAACACTAACATATATAACATAAGTAATAGAAAGCATGTTAGCATACAGTTGCTTATTTACACATCCGACAGACACAGAATAATACTATCATTCATTCTGAATCATGTTTCTTTGCTCCTAATGAACCTAAGTCCAATATTTCTCTTTGAGCTCTGTTTTTGGTCTCCACCACCTCATGACAGAAGACTCCTTTAAAGCTTCTCTTTCTTCCCCAGCTAGTCGCTAACTGTGTTTGTCTGCTGTTTGATGGCTTTATCAGAGCTTCTTCCACTAAAAAACAGCTGCATTTTGGCACTAGAAACACAGTTAATGAGAGCTGCGAGAATGAACCAAAAGAGTGAAGTTTCGGGTGGTAAAACCAAAACTATGAGCTGAAAGATGCTAAAATACTCTGTACAGCTGCAGCAGATAATACTACAAGCAGCTCCTTTCACATTATAACAGGCAGTTAAAATTTGGATCAGTGCAGCTTTAATGAAGCGAAGTATTCTGTCAGCCTGGAATTGGAGCTGTCTCTGAGTTTCCAGATCTCAGTTTCATCATAACTGAGAGAAACGATGCACCAAACAAGTTGTAAAAAAAACAGATTTGTCCTTTAAGTATTGCTGGCAGTGTGCAGGCAGACACTCCCACAGTGGCATGTCTGTCTCTTACATGCTCAGTGCAGTAAACACTCCGCCATTAATCTTCCTAAATGTAAGATGTCTGTTCTCACAACCCCCTTTTTGCCTCACTGAACATTTGGACGGACAAACGGTCACCAGCCATGTGTGATTGTGTCTCAGATCGGAGAGAAAACTTGTGGTCCACTAATGTGCAGAGTCATTCCTTAACCCTGGCAGGGAAGGGGACAGGGAGCAGACGGGGAACAGAGGGGGGGCGGCCAGGTTTCGGTTGTTTTTTTCCAGTCGGTTTATTTATTTGGCACCTGAAGGAGCCTCGGAGACTCTGCTGCTGCTGCTGAGCTCTTAAAGGAAGATCAGTTCAGATAGAAGTAAATGTTTTCTCAGCAACATCCAAACAAAAGAGCTGCGGCCAGAGAAACTCTCCTCTATTTTCTTCCCCTGTCTTTCTCTTCTCATCGCTCCTCTTCTTCCTCCTCCTCCACTTTTCCTTTCCTGGTCTCCTCTTCTTTTCTTCTTTCCTTATCTCTCATCCTCCTTTTTTTTTCTTTTTCCTTTTCATCCTCTACCTACTCTCCTTTCCTTGCCTCCTCCTCCTCACTTTTACATTTCTTGTCTCCTGTTCTCATTTTCTCCTTTCTTCTAGTCTCGTTTATTTTCTCTCATTATCTTCTCTCTTCTTTTCTCTCAATTTCCTCTCTTCCACCTTTACTTCCTCCTATATCTCTTACACTGTCTTCTCTCCTCGTCTACTTCCTCCTCTTCCTTCCTCATCTCTTCTTCTATGCTTGTTTCCTCCCTTCTTCTCTCTCATCTGCTGATCTCTCCTTTCTTATCTTTTTGTCTCTTTCCTACTTTCCTTGTTTCGCTCATCTCTCCTTATCTCCCCTTTCCTGTTTCCTCTCCTCATTTCCTTTCCTCCTTTCCCTTCTCTTCTGCTCCTGTCCTCTCACCTCACCTCTTTTTTCCTTCCTGTCCTTCTTTCCACATCTTGCATTTTCTTCCCTTCCCTTTTTTCTTATCCTTTCCTCATTTTTCCTTCCTTTCTTCTTCTCTCCTTCTCTCCTCTCCTCGTTTCTACATCCCCATCTCTCTCATTTCCTCCTCCTCACCTCTCCTCCTTTCTAACTTGTCCTCTGTCCTCTCAGATATCTCCTATTGTGCATTACATTATCCCACCTCTCCCGCCTTATATTTCATCCCTCTCTCCATCCATCCCCCCCTCCTCCCTGCGTCACACAGAGAAGGAGAAGGAGCTGAATAAGGACACATTTTCAGTCCCAGAGTCCTGACAGCAGATCAGCTCTGATCTCAGCGTCATGTCTGCCCGTGTGCGTCTCTCCTCGCTCTCTGATCTACACACGAGCACGAGGACTGTCACGCCGATGCACCAAAACCTGACGTCCCCGGCGGCCAATCAGGAAATCGAAGCAGAGATTAGCGGTAGTGCGGGGGGAGGGAGGGGAGGGGAGGGAGAGTAGGGGGTGTACACACACAGATGATCACAGATGACAGATTTAAGAAAAAAAAAAACTTGAATTACATTTGTCTGTTTGTAAAATTTTGATTTTTGTCTTTTTTTTCCCTCCCTTTCACTGCTTCTTGTTTCCATTCAAAAAATATTCTCGTCTTGGTTTTTTTTTGTCTTTTTTTTGCTCTTTAATCTTCCCCACTTCTTGCTTGCTTCGTTGGGGCGCAGCGCTGAGCTTTTGTGATTGACTGCTGCTTCTTGTGCTACAGCAGACAACGCTTGCTCATCCCTTCTGGCCAATCATCAACAAGCCTCTCTGACGTACCCCCCCCTCCCCCTCCCCCTCGCCTCGCCTCGCTGCTGCTTTTTTCCTAACATCAGTTTGGTCTGTGAAAGCCAGTCTTTCTTTCTGTTTTCGCTCTCTTCCTTTTGCTTTCTTTCCATTCTCTGTCTGCTTCTCAGGTCTCAGCTGGACTAATTACGTGAGGAGTGAGTACTCGGATCATTCTGGTTTTTTGGACTCAATACCTAGTTGAGGTTGTGAAGGCGTGAGATTGTTGTCATCTAAAACAATTTGTGCAGCTAGAGGTCACCAAAATTATTACACAAGGGACGTCATAACACACCTAAAGGTTTATACATTTGGAGGTAAATGCATAATCTGCTCTGGACCTGCAGTATGGAGAAGTCACTAACCTAACATCAGTGTTGCAAATCCATCTTCCACCACATCTAACAACCAAACACTATATCTGTGTCCCAATTCCACATTACACACTAATTCTCAGCAGGTTTAGAGTCTGTTGTGTGTGAAAGAAAACATAGTTACTCTAGTATTGATAAGCAGTACAGTATATAAATATCTTAATAAAGCACTATAATGTAGCTGTAAGCAGATATGAACAACATAGCTCCCTTTGGGCACCCATAGGTGGAGGCTGGTATATTTTAGTTATAATTTGCTGACTAATACTGTACATTAAGATGTATATCTGCTCATAATTACACTATAGTGTTATAGACCATTTATGAGATGTTTATATACGACTTAAAATATCTAAATTGTGGGATTTAAAGAAAAGTGTTACTGAAAAAAGGGAGAGATGATATTTTTAAAACACAAAATGATCCAAATAGATGAAGCTGTGGTCGAGGCTTATTGACTTTTAGTCCTCACGGGTATAATTGTCAAGCTCCAAAAATGTAGAAAATAAAGGGAAGAAATCCTGCGTTCATGTTACAGTGTTATCCAGAAACTTACCGCGATTGCACCTATTTGATTGGTCAACGCCAAATGATGTCACAGTGCGGTGTGACTCGGCATCTGATGCAGCACAGAGGTCTGATTTAAATGAATAATGTTTTTTTTTTATTGGTTTGTTTATTTGTTTTTTGAACATGACTGAGCTCCTTACAACAATTAAACTGATCTCCACGTCTAAAACTGGGGGATTACTCCTTTAAATCTAGTAGGGGGTGGAGGTGAGTCAGTTTAAGAAGAACTTGAAAAACAGAAAAGTATAAAATCTTTGGAAAATTTTACTTTCTTTTTGTATTTTAATGTCTACTTAACTTAACAAAATCAGTGATTTCCTTGTATTTCATTATTTCGTGATTGTACAAAATTATAGAGTACATTGATTTCTTGCGTACTGACAGTATTAACAGTATTAACGGTAATAACAGAAACATTATATTAATTATAAAGAACAGACTGTGTAGAATTACTGTGTTTTATGGAATTGGGACATGGCTAATATTGAACCTATTTTCAGAGTTTTACCCCTCTATGATTGCTGTGTTGAAGAATCAAAGCATCGAAGTGTCAAACCCTGATGTGAAATGTCACACAGGCTAAAATCTGACAAATGTGAAGAGTTGAGATGAAACTTTGGTGTGAAACAAAATGACTAAAAATAAATAAATAACCCTGCACACAGGCTCTGTGCTGTTTGCCATTTCTGCTGAAGGGAAATCTGAATCTCACACTGTGGGTGTGTATTTATACCACTGGCAGAAATTAAATTACAAGAAGATGTTTCAGTATATAATTAATACATTAAAGGGATGTATTAGTAGTGTCAGAAATAGCATTAAAAGCTAGCACAAAAAGAGAAATACACAGTTAACATATAACCTAAACTTCAGATATATTGTATGTATATTATATGACCATTTAGTTTTTGTTTGGAGAGATCGCTTTATTAACATGTAAAAAAGAAAAAGTGTCATCTATGTTTTATATAATCAAGCTTTTTTTGTATTTTTATACTTGAAGAGGATTCATAAGCATGTAACACATTGATTCTGTAAATTATTATTTTTCTGTTTTGAAGATTTTTTTTTTTTTTTTTTTTTTCTGCTAACCATGACCACACTTTGTTGTAGAAATCACAGAGACCAAGGGTGCATTTGGAGAAGGGGGTGAGATACTCCAGATGGATGTAATGGACTGAACAGTGTAGTACCACCACTTTATTTAAAAAAAAAAAAAAACAACAGCAAACAAAAAAGCACATACCCTCCTTCCTCTAAAAGGATCACCTCACTGATAGGACGCCCCATTTTGTAGCTGTTTTCCTCTATTATAACCAACAGTGTCCGTACACTCCACAGATTATACAGTTTAAACTCTATTGATGGTTTCTTGATGAATGTGTGATTGTTCAAACCATTTGTGGATGTTCAAATCATGTATATAAACCCAGATAATATATTACAAAATTGATTTGATGTGGATTTTTTTTTTTTTTTTTCAAACAGGAAAAAATAATCCAAAATGGCATGCATACTGTATACATTCCTGAAAATCTGCACGCTGGGTCAACAGAGGTCTCATTTTATTGTCAAATAATTCTGTGTATACTTGTGAGTGTATGATAGAATAAACAAATTGTACAGTAACATAGATTTTTGTATTATGTTCAAAATGGGTAGGTAAAAGCCCCTTTTACTGTCAGAATAAAGAAAAAAAGATTATTATAACTACTGAGAAAGATATTTGAATGATATTGTATATCAACTAAATACTGTTTCTCCAGTCTGAGAGTGATGCTTGCTGTGTGGGGTAAGTGTTGTTTGTGACTCGTGAAGAAGAATGAATAACCTACTACAAAGTCAGTATAACTAAAGACCAAGTTAACAGTGCAAAACAACACGCAACTTTGTGTATGGAAAGTAAAAGTTACCGCTTCATGTGAGAAAAATCAACCAAACGATAAAGGTTGCTGCTTTTGTACGTTCCTGTTGTGTTTTTGTGACAATAAAAGTGACCCTCTTATACATGACGGCTGTAAGCGCCTCCTCTGTTCATGAGTCAGTTGCTTAAGTACATTTTCTTCTCTGAATGTTATATTTTTTTGTTGCTAACTTTACTTCAAAAACCTGTCATGAATTCCTCTTTTCAACTTGATGATGGGATATGATCATTAGAATAATTAACATCTCCTAAATGAATATAAAAGCCTGATTACACTGGCATTTAAAATGGTGAGATTCTGCAGCAAATCAATTAATTTCGATGGATTTATTGCGATCAGGGACGAAGTAAATGCAACATTTTCACAGCATGTTGCACTTTTGTGATACTATAACAAATGAAATTGTAAGCCTTCTTTGCAGAGCTGAAGAGTTCACAATGGTGGAAGCTATCATTGTTGTGTAAGCTGTGTAATTACTCTGTCCAGTTTTATTTTACCTCCTCTGCTGGAGAATTAACTGCTCCACAAAAGAGACGCGTTGGAGACGTGGTTTGCAGTTATGAGACGAGAAGTGTCAAGAAATTATGAAAAATTATGTTTATTATTCTTTGAAGCCGAAGTGAATATATTCATATAACTTTGTTCTGTTGGATCAACAGTCAAAAACCTGAAGATGTTGACTTTACGTTCATGGAAAACCAGGAAAATTTGCAGATATTCTCATATGAATACCTTTTTCTTTTATTTTTTACTACTAAAACAACCAATCGGTTATAATAATAATAATGCATTTATTCATAGGCGCCTTTCAAAGCACTCAAGGACACCTTATACGACACATAAAAACAACAGTGCATCAAACATCATCATTAAATCAGCAACATTGAAGTAGAATATTAAGTTACAGTAGTACAATAGTACAGAAGATGAACTGAAAGTGATATTGTTAGTTAATGTCAGTAAAGTAAAAGTTATCAAAAATTTCAATTAACTACTGGATTAATTATCAAATCTTATTCTGGTATGACATAGCACAGAAAAACAATTAACAACAATTTATGCAATTTAGTGTAGCTGTAGTGCTTTTTTTTAGGTGTCACACCAAAATACTCACAACAATAATATATAAAAGAACATTTGCACATCTGACATACTGACAGAATATTAATTTCTTTAAATTTTAGTTTAACTTTTCATTATAATTGCTTTAAAACAATGAGAATAATGCTGCATATGGAAAGGCTGACTGAACATGACATATACTGATAGGCTTGGTTATTATATATACAGTAAGTCACAGATGACATGTATGACAGGCTTTGACCAACATATTTCATTTCCTGAGAACATTCTTTGTATATGCACATGTGAGAGCTCTTAAATCTCTCATATGTGCCATTTTAAAATAATTAATCCAGTGGTTCTTGTATGAGACCCATTATGTTTATTGGATGTGTGAGAAAGAATTGCTCTCCACATGGAAGCAGCCAGCATGAATGTATGAGGGTTTACAACACTTAAGAGTTGAATTGAGAAAATGTTTTAGCCTGTGGGTTTGACACTAGAGAAAGCAGCGATGCCTTCTAACCCTCTTTAATGAATCAGGAATGTATCATCATTTAATATTGAGTGCAACAGTTTTAATCATGTTGACTCTAAAGACCTCCCCATGGACAAATAAATGTCACAGATTAGTTTGAACCCGGCAATGCCTGAAACTAACCAAATGTATGCTCAATTAGATTCAAACGGTGGTGTGATGAGGTCGGGCAACATTCATTTAGACGAGATGAAAGTTTATTGATTCATGAGGAGAAGCGGAGTCGTTGCATTAGCAGAGAGGAGAGCGGGAGAAAGGTAACATGAATAAATGCAGACGTTTCCCTGCAGATAACGAGGACTCACTAAATGGTTTGATGAAATTTATGTCAATCATATATGAGCGGCCTTCACAGTCCGCATATCTCAACCCAAACAAACACCTGTGGGAGATTTCTCCACCGCTATCATTAAAACACCAAATGAAGGAATATCTTTTGGAGTTCGTCCTTCAACACTAAAAAAATTTAACTTTACAGGAAAAGTTCTACTTTCCATTACACAATTCCTGTGGATTTACAGATATGTGAAGTAATTTAAAGTTTTACCCTTAATGTTACAGGTAATTAATCATAATTTCAGTTTACATGATTAGTTTTTTATTGCAATTTGTTGCATTTGTATGGTTTCAAATGTAATTTTACATAAAATGTGAGTTAATATTTTACAGATTTTACCTGGTCATGGTCATGATAATGAAGAAATGGATGTTAAATTACAGAAATTATTAATGATACATTTATATACAATATATATATACAATATGAATACATATATACAAATACATAATACATTTAAAATGTAAATAATCCATTAATACATTTATATAATCAAACTATGAGTATAAATATTAAACAGATAGAGTTAGATAAAGACATAACTCCTCGTAATATTCTGAACAGGTTGACCTGTCGTATCTTGTTTATGTAATGAGTGAGCTGGTCAGCTATCTGAATTTCAGACAGACTCAGGCTAGCTGTTTATTTCCCCCCAGTTTTTATGCTAAGCTAAGATAATGGTCTTTTCCAGCTCTGCACTCAACACAAAGACATGATCATGTGGTACTGATCTTCTCATCTTTCTCTTGAAAATTCAACATGTGTATTTTCCAAAGAAAACAAGTATGGTGTTAGTGTATTATAATTAGCCTTTATTCAAAGCTAGTTTGCATTACTATAACTTGCAGCATAGTTGTTGTATTTATGCTTGCAGCTCAGTCATCAGTAACAATTGGTTGCCGGTTGACTTTGAGGGTTTTTAGTGTTCCTAACCGTTAATTAAGAAGTCTGATACCTGTTGTATTTTGCACACGAACCTAATTAAGTCTATACATAATGTATGAATATCTGTACACTTAAATATGCAGAAATGTTATATGCAGCAAGAAGTCAAAGTGCAGATGTCTATCATTTAAATTTAAAGGACCAGTGTGTAAGATTTAGTAACATCAAGTGGTGAGATGCTATTAAATTTTACACACTGCACCTTTGAATAATCTTACATCAAATGTTCCCAATTTATAAACCTGCTCATATACTACAAGAATATGTTTAAATCATGCTCCAGGATGAAGATGAGATGAGGACATGTGGACAGATCGTTGTAATGATGAGCGAACTACAAGCAGACATCAGCAGCTCTATAATTAATTGAGGTTTGGATCACCGTGGAAATGGACACTAATGAGTGTTAAAGTGCTCCTTCGTTTACCTCTGGGGGATAAGCCAGAGGCTAAAGGTGATCCACGACTGAATCAGAGCTTTAAAGGAAGAGTGTTAGTTGTTATGCCGAGTGGATCTCAGTTCGACCCTTAGCCTCTCCTCTGCTCTGAAGCTCTGTTACCTTTTATTAGCAGATTGCTCAACTTCCTTAAAGCTGAATTGATTGTTTTTTGGCCACTAGGGGGCAGAGAAACATCACAACCACAAACTGTGACTCTATGGGGCAGAAACCTCATATCTCCATATTTCATTATTGTACTTTTGTTTCATAAATCAGTGCTATCGGTTACCCTTTTACATCTGTTAGTGGGATTTACAAACATTTAACCACTGAAAAGTATTTAAAAAAAGAACTTGGGACTAAATCTCACTTCTGTATTAGATCCATTGGATATTTTCCATTTCCTTAAAGTAACGGTTTTGGACCCGATGGTGACAGTATAAAGATGAACGTAGTGATGAGTGACGTCAACCAATAGTTTGGACTCATAGTTGCAGAAAAGGCCCACTAGTTCACTTTTAGAGAGCTAAAAGTAGATGGGCCGATTGAGACCATCATGACTTGTTAAAAAAAATAAATGAATTAGTATTTCTAAAGAGAAGTTGAGGCTTTCTGAATGAGAATCAGCCGGGGTTTTTAGTAGCAGTCACCACTTCTGCAATGACTTCAGCCTCAAGCTGTGGTAGCTGACGCACAGCCTCCATATCACAGAGTTATAAAAATTGAATAAAGTGATAATAAACATCCAGCACACTCAGAGTTACATCATATACAGTATAAATATAGTAGAGAACTAACAGGGTCCTTTACCATAAAATCTAAATGTTTTTAAGCAACATTTAACCCTCTTAACATCACTATAGTTTGTCTTTATTGGTCAAATCAAGCACTGACAAAGTAAATCCCCTTGTTTACCACCCAATCAGGATCTCACTTTGGTTAGTTACTAGGTAGAAAAGTCCCACTTCTATCATGTCAGGGAGCTCTGTGACTTGTGGTCTCTGTGTAAACTTAAATAACTAAAGTCCTTGCCATCACTGTACAACCAGACAAACCTAAAATCAATAGTGATGTTAAAGCTAATCAATCATGTAACACCTTAAAGAAAGAGGGTTGGTTTATCAAGTAAATAGCAACAATTAAAGCCAGTTGGAAGACGTTTCAGAGGCTGTTTGAACTGATGGAAGTAGAGACATTCATTAGTTTATTGTAACCGATGCCAGCTTGTCTTTGTCTTTTCGAGGTGTGACGATCCTGCCTTCTCTGCTTGTGCCTCTCTGTTTCCTTTGTTCCTTTGTAGGGAAGCAGTCAGAGTGGTTTTAGGGAGGATGAGCCACATCTGAATCGGATCATCCTGACTACTGTGTAAGAGGGTTGAACATGTCCTGCCACTCTTTTCCTCATCTTATCCCTGCAGACACCTGCTCTAGGTTTGGTTCAGTTATGCTGTCTTAAGTTTATCTTTACGCCTTTCTTTCACACCTTACGACACACACGCACAAACACACACACACACACACACACACACACACACACACACACACACACACACACACACACACACACACACACACACACACACACACACAGACACACAGACTGTGTCTAGACGTCTGTTGACCTTAAACTCTGTTTCCCCTGTGAGTTACTTCCTGTTTCCCCTGTGAGTTACTTCCTGTTTCCCCTGTGAGTTACTTCCTACGGTGTGTTCTTTGCTGCCCATGTGGCCTGAGTTATTTAGTGGTTTAGTTGGCCAATAAAGGGCCCGTTTTCCAGGACTGTCTGCTTTTTGGGTCCACCCGTTACACTACCGTGACAAACATATTTATCACTTCATGTATATTTACACCACTGCCCCATAGTGAAATAAACAACCTATATCTTATTCAAATCAAATGGCACGTTCATTTTTATTTATTTTGGCTTTATAAAATATGTTTGTAATGATGTCTCCTGTTTGTTGTGGTTAAAGAGAGCAGAGGTTTAAAGATACTATCAGCCCACAAATCATGTATTATTAATCCAAAAGTCACAGTTTGCCCCTGATGTGTTTTATGTTGTAAATATGTTGTTGCTTTATATTCGATATATAACAAGAACAGTTTCTGCACGTCATTTGCTGTGAAAGTCCTGCTCTCCATGACGCCTGTGGTTTTGGCATTTTGGCAAGTACAGTACAAATTTAACAATGTGAGTAAAGAGCAGGTGGAAGTGCCTTAAATGGCTTAAATCAGGTACTTTCCCAGTTGTGATTCCAATACAAATCAGGTCATTTTATACATTTTACTTTTTCCCCTCAGGGCACCTAGAAGTGAAACTGAGGTTTAGAGTAAGAAGCCTCGCCTCTCCCATGCTCCACTTCCTGCTCTTTGCCCACCAAACATATAAACCTCAGACTCTACAGATGGCACAGGTTACAACGACTTCTGTGTGAACCTCAACCATCTACAGAGAAAGTAAGACCAAAGCCATTCAGACAAGTGGAACAGACGACAGAGTACAAAGTAAGTATAAATGAAACTCTGCTGCAACAAGTTCAAACAGCAACTTAACTTACTTTTAGCAAACTAAGAATCTATTTGATATTGTGTTTTTCATGATATGATCTTTTACTACTGTAAGATTATTGCATTATACTCTCACTTGCAAGACAAGACGGTAATATTACAGCAGCTTGTCGTTGCCTCACTGCTACAGGTTCACACAGAAACAGATTTTAATATCATCTGTATGAAGAAACTTGTTACGGCAAAGAGAGCAGACTTAGTTAAAGGAAACGAATCCTGCAGTCTTTACTTTGGATTGCAACATACACAAATTAGAGCTACAGGTGGCTGCAGGTAAGAATTTAATGCAGCAACACCCATTTCAAAACCTGCTCTACTGCAAATTATATGGAGTCTCAAGTGTGCCAAAAATGTATAGACCTTTTAGAGCTGCAACAATAAGTTGATTAAGTTTAGTTGCTAACTATAAAATGAATCAAAACCTCTTAAATGTGAATAGACTTTTATAGTATTCAATTCTGATGCATGAATACACAAAAGTCAAACCCCATTTTTTATACTATTTATGGTTTGTATTTTTTATGGTCTGTATTTTTTTAGTAGCAGCCATTCATTCAGAGCTTTTAATTGTTTGTGCACCATTCCTGAGCTGGAGTTTACTGTTGTAGTTGAATTATTTTATGGTACGTCTATACCATGTTGTGTTCGTGCCAAAAATGAAAACTCACAGTTTTGTAACTTCTGGGAAAGAGGAGCCGTTTATTCTGCACAGAAAAAGAAAGTTGACAAAACCAACCCAAATAAATGATTTATAGGCAAAGTTACATTATGCCAAATCATATCACCGGTTACAGATGTTTCCTGTTTTTAGCCCTTATCTTATTCTGGCTTATCAAATCTCGCTCTTTAAACTATCCTCGATTTCCTGCATTCCCAGGTTACGCCTGCATATCATGCTCTAAGGTGTATTTCTGCACATACTTTGTTCCTTAACTTTTCAGCAGAATTTAACCTTTGCAACACCATACTGTTCACTTTCTTAACACTGTATCAGAGCTGTATAAATGCCAACCCAATATTATCCTATTCCCATTGCTTCACACACATTCAACTGGCAAATCATTACATATGAATCAAATTAAATTAATATGTTTAAATTACCTTTTTAAAATAGTAAAAGTTATTCCAATGAAACTCTTTAGCCTCCATACATTTTAAGCTACTGTTTTTTTAACTTCTTCAATATAAAAGTGACAAATAGGGGATGTACAATGTTTTATTTAATGTACATTTATTACATTTTTGACCTAATATCTCTAACATATGGCAGAATGTCCTCAGCATGTTTTAAATCCTTTGTTGTTCATTCACAGGAGGAAAAATAAGAACCTGTGTTTGGAGCTTCTCTGTTGATTCATAGATCCCAAGCTGCTTCAAACTCTTCAGTGCTCAACTTTCAAGCAGACTTCTTTCGAAGAAAAAAACTAAAAATGGAGTCAACATCTATCATCCAGCTCTACGATCAATGTTCAAAGAGCTCCACAACGGCAGATGTTCAAGTTCATGAAATGGACAAAGACACTAACTCCACGGCACTCCAGGTTCTGTCCAGTTTGGTTGGAGGAGTGCTTGGTTTAGCTTGTGGAACTGTTACTGGTGGCATGTTTGGGGCCTTGGGGACAGTTGCTGCGGCAACCTTTGCCATAATTTGCGAAGATATTAATGCAGTTGGTGCAACTGTCGGATTTGTTGGTGGTACATTCGGTGGCGCAGTTGGGGGCGGATTTTCTGGCACAGTTGGTGGTACAGTATGTGCTGCAGCTACAGCGGCAGGATATTCATGTAAAGGTGTAGTCAGTCAAGTAATATGGTTCAGCATGGGCTTTGCAAGTGGTGGTGCAATCGGAAGTATATTTGGTGGGAAAGTTGGAGCAGCAGGTGGTGCAATGGGTGCTGCCTATGGTGCAATGTTCGCTACAGGACTTGCAGTTAATATAACTGAAAGCATAGTTCCTGTATTCAGCAACACCAAAGATTCAAAAGAGCAGAAAAAGGAGATGAAGAAAGCGGAGAAAGATTTCCATAAAATGATCCTACCGCTGGTGGAAGAGCTGAAAACAGCAATGACTCTGGCGTCTGTGACTGTGATGGAGACAAAGATCAACGAGTCTACCAGAGAGCTGACAAACTATGTGTCCCGAACTGAAGAGGCAGCGACGCAAGACATACAAGTCACTCAGGAACCGGAGAAGATGAGAGCAGAAGTGGGAGAACTTTTGGTTTCATTGAGGAAACATTGAGACGTCGTAATGTGGACGAAACTGCTGATACCTCAGAACCGCTAAAAAGAGGACTTACAGTACTTGTACTTTCACAACATTAAAGGAATACTTTGACATTCTGGGAAATACGCTTATTTGTTTCCTGCCCGGAGAATGACATTTATGTGTCAAATCAGTGCTCAAATAGTTTGGCACATAACATCCCATTGATGTTTTTACACTTCCCCTTTTGTATGACTAAAGAAACGATATACTACGTGTAAACTACGGAGCTTTAGGGGTGATTGTAGGTGGATTTTGTTACTGTTTGAAAGAACCAGGCTAGCTGTTTCCTCCTGTTTCTAGTATTTATCCTAAAATAAGCCAACTGTAAGAATGTGTTACATATGAGAGTATTCCTTTAAATGTTGAAATGTTTCTTAAATAATACATAAACATTTACAGGACGGGTAGTAATCATTTAATTAGGTGGATGCTAATGAGGATATTTGATTGATAGTTACTCCAGTATATTTTAATATCATTTGCATAAGTTGATTACCATTAATACTTTTGTTTTTCTATGTAAAACTTCCTTTCTTTACATTTATGAATTGTATTCATTTGATGTCAAATCAGAGAAAAGCAACATTTTAATTGTTAATTATCTTCCTTTAATTGTTATTTTTTATAATCGGTGAGTCAAACCAGTTAACTGTAATAATCAAATCTGGTTCTGGTCTGTTTTATTATTAAATGTGTTGTAGATCATTATCTGCATGCGTGAGATTATTTGCTGGGCAGAAAAACGGTTTAACTATTTATTGTATTACTTTGTGTGTGATCTCTTTAGATGTGCTATTTTTTTTATATTGTTATCTCAAGATCAAAAATAAAGTTTCTCATTATCTCATCTTAACAGGAAACGCAACTTTGTGGGTCTTTATCCAAACTCATTTACATTTGGTGGTAATTTGGGGTTCAGTGTGTAGTTTAGGGCTCTACAGAGGAATAAGGAATTGAACTCAGCTGTAATCGCTGACCTGACTTCAAGAGAAAATGAGTCAGTTATGTTGAGATATCAAGAAAATCTTCTCATAGTCTCAAGATCTCAAGGAAGAATAATTGATTGACGGTTTTTTTTAAGTGTTTTTCAGTACAGGACAGATAACTTGATAAACTGTTAGGACACAGGGCCACAGTAGATGCTCTCTTAATGATAATTAAATAAAAAACTAATAAAATGTTCTAGGTTCAAAAACAACTAACACAGTAGATCTACACTGTTCTTAGTGTTTTGATTATCAGTCCAGTGTGAAATAAAATGAAACTTTTACATATTCTTTATTGTAGTTTTCTTTAATATTATTTGCAAATGATCGATTGTCAGTTAATGTCAGAAAATTGTGTAAAATCCACATTTTTCACATAACATTGTTTTAATGAAGTACTTTGACCAACAGTCTAAAACCACAAAATAGTCTCTTAACTATAATATATGAAAAAAAGAAAAAAAGCAGCAAAATATCACATTTAATAAGCTATAACCACTGAATGTTTGGTGTGTGTGTGTGTGTGTGTGTGTGTGTGTGTGTGTGTGTGTGTTTTTCAAGACTAGTCGGTTTACACATAGGAATTTCCAAGGATACAAACCTGCTTAGCAATAATCCTGTTCCTGATATTGAACAAACCCTTGACGAAAAGTATAATTAGTAGCAACATGAGAACCATATTTTCACTATCGATTGTTGGTAAAATGCCAGAAAATGGTGTAAAGTTCAGTTTAATGTCTCTTAACTATAATATATGACTAAGAAAAGAAGCAAACTATCACATGTAAGAAGCTATGATCAGTCATTTTTGGGCTTTTTCACTTGAAATTGAGTGAAATGATTGACGTTCATAATAGTTCTCCTTTTTAATCATTTGTGATAACTTTCAAGTCAGATTAGAGTAGCTGGGGGAAGATATGTTTAGTACAAACTGATGAAGCAAATACTCAGCGTCCAGAGTTTAACAGTAAGCGGTTGAATAAACCAGAGTAATTGGCCACATAAGAGCAGCTCGCAGGAGAAAATCTCAAGAGGCCTTCTGTCTTCTGTTGTTTTATTTTTTTTCATCATTGATCGATCTGCGGAGAGCAAAGGTCGAGAGTAGAGAAGCACACACTGTTTTCCTGCCACATTATCTAACAGCTACTCTGCCTGAAGATGAGAGCATCACAGCAAACCTTTTATATTCTGTGTGTGCTTTCAGAAAGACTTCCTCTCCTCCTCTGCATCTGTTACACTCCATTTAATCATCTGCTACAGATTTAACGTTATGAAAGCGTCGTATAGCTTCACTGCTGCAGTTCTAGTGTCTGTCGCTTGTTAAAGGCGCGTGTGCTCGACTGCATCTGTTGTCTTTCATTTGAAGAAAAATTTAAATTTATGCTCCTTTCAACAAACCGTAGCATCTGGTAAACAGTTTCAGACACTCAGTGAAATTAACTTTAAAACTGGAAGTTGCTGCAACAGATGGCTGTTTAAAGCACAGACAGGAGAATATCACAGAAAATACAGCAAGTCAAACTTCAACAGGCCAACGCTGCACATTTTTCTATACTCCGTTTCTTTTAGTGTGACTCTGCATTAGCCAAAATCTGCCGGTGTGTAGTTAATGTAAACTATATTAGGCCCACTATAGGATTTATTTTCTAAGAACAGGAAGAAGATCAAATGTTGTTTTGTTGAGAATAAGGCAACAGTTAAATCATAAAGTTGTAATATTATGTAAAAAAGTTAAATTAAGAATTAATTCTTGAAGTAAAGAAAAAAAAGTTACACATTATGGTAAAAGTAAGATTTAACATCTTAAGAAAATATGGGCAATTTTATTTAAAAATATGCAATTGTGATAAAAAAAAAAGTCATTTTACAAGAAAAATTAGTTTTAATTTTAAGTTAAGATGTAATATTTTAAGGATAAAGTCATTTTACACGTTAAAAAAAATTGATAATGAATGTTTATTCAGTTATCCATTTTTCTTTCAATCAATAAAATCAACTAATCAGCAGTTCCTTGATTTAACGATAAACCAACTAGTTTAAACGAGATACGTTCATCTTGAGAAATAACAAGGAAAGGAAAAATAAAAACAAAAACCTGAGAAAATATTTGTCATGTTGGCAGCAATAAACTTCCTCATGATACAGAGGTTTGATAATCTCACATCTTTCTAACTCCACATCCTGAAGTTTTCAAATTCTTCAACCCCAAGTGATAAGTGAAGTTCTAGAAATGTTTAATTTTGATGAAAAAAGTTATGTTGTAGGATAAAGCCATTATTTTATGAGATAAATGTAAATGTTCAGAAGTGTATCAAGTTTTTTGTTATTACAAGATATTGTTCTTGTTTCAATGATACTTTTCATGTTATAATAAGATTATAATAATAGAATAATTACCATAATGTTCAGCTTTTATAAGGAATTTGTAACAATACTTTTTCCTGTTTTACATGTTTTATACAAAACTTATCTCATTAAAACAAACTTCTCTTTATAACATGATGGGTCGGTGAGTTGATTTCAATATGTTGCTGAAACAAGAAAAACTCTTTTAGTCTAAATTGACCAAAAGAGTGAAAATTACAACGTTCTTGGGATCAGATAGAGGCGGCAGTGTGATGCAGTCAGTCACCTTTAACTCTCTTCTTTTGAAGCATACTGAGGCCTTTATACTTTATACTCTGCAAAAAAACACTTAATCAAGAATGGTATAAAATGCTTTATTTGTTGAAATGCAGAAGCAAAGTAGAAGTTACTCATTCGTACACTTCAGTATTAAAAATAATTTAAATATATTACAAATTTTTGTAATTGTTGAGAGCTACTAAAAGAGAAAGATGGACAGAGGCAATTAATGTTCTATTTAAAATGTAACCAATTAAAAATCACGTCTGCAGCATTTTTTAAGAAAACTATCAAAATGATTTATGCGCTGTGTGTGTGTGTGTGTGTGTGTGTGTGTGTGTGTGTGTGTGTGTGTGTGTGTGTGTGTGTGTGTGTCAGGGTTTCTTTTAATGCCTCTGAAGAGTCATTTTTAGCACAGACCCTGATGTCTGAGCAGCATTCAATGAAGAGCTCTTGTTTCATATTATCTGAATGGCTCACTCGTCCGTGTAATCATTTTAATTAGCTCATGACATCCAGTGTCATTAGCATCAAGTACAGCTAATATTAACTCTCTTAAACATTTTCTTAGTCAAATCACAGAACATTCCTGAAATCATCCAGGTTGTCTTTTCACAAAGGTCTTACTGTAATAAAATAGTGTGTGAATATTGCATTATGTATGAAATGATGCAAATGTTTAGTGTTACAGATGTGAACAGAACATGTTTGTGCTGCTGATCTCTCTCTCTCTCTCTCTCTCTCTCTCACTCCCTCTCACTCTCTCTCTCTCTCTCTCTCTCTCTCTCTCTCTCTCTCTCCCTCTCACTCTCTCTCTCTCTCTCTCTCTCTCTCTTTCGGGGGAAACATGCAACTTTCACCTCTGCATTCTTGAACATGCAGGAGAGAGAAGAAGATTGTGGCCAACGTTAGTTATAAATCTGATCTTTTGTGCGTGTGTAGCTGTAGCGTTCAGTCCGCAGTCTTTAGTGTGTTTTTCAGAGGGAGATGTCTGAGGAGACGTGGAGTTGTTGTCCTGGTTTCCACTTGGTGCTCCGCCGGCCGCTCTCCGCCCGTCTGTAGGGCTGATTCCTCAAGTCTGAAGAGGAGGAACAAGCAAAGTAAGGAAGTACACAAAGACACTTCTGGTAAGCATTTGATTAAAAAAGTTCCTTCATTTGAACATCAGATCAAAATCTCTGCAGGTACAGTACCTAATCGTTGTCCCTACTGTATGTAAAGTAGTTTATAAACTGGAGACATTGTTTATTTAAAAGGATCTAAACTGATACAACAGAACCAGAGATGTTATCTTTATGCCATGCATTCTTCCTTATCATAACATGACACCATGGCATCCACGATGCAACTCAACAGCTCAAACTTTGGTTGTGTTACTGTATGCTCATAGTGGTTTATACAGTACTGCTGCTATCTGACAAAAACACTAATAACATTAAGTGATATCGCAAAACTTTCTTGACACTTTACAAAACTAAAATTTCATCTCTTGAGGCACTGAGTGGATCATTTTTTTGACTGATTAATAGGTTTGTCTATAAGATGTCTGAAAATAGTGAAAAATGTTTGTAATTTCTTAGATATAATTTCATGGTGATGTCTTTAAATGTCTTGTTTTGTCTGATCAACAGTTAAAAATACAGATATTTAGTTTATCATCATGTTTGACACATAAAAGCTTTAGATTCTGACATTTAAGAAGCTGCAACCAGCCAATACTAATCATTTCTGCTCAAAAAAAGAACTAAAATGATAGTTCAGTCATCAAAATGCTGATTATTTTTCTGTCAATCAATTACATAAACTAATCAGCAGTTTCTTGATTTGACGACAAACCAACTAGTTTAAATGAGGAAAGTTCATCTTGAGAAATAACAAGGAAAGGAATAATAAAAACAAAAACCTCAGCAAATATTTGTTTGTCATGTTGGCAGCAATAAACTTCCTCATGCTACAGATTTGATAACCTCACGTCTTTCTGACTCCACACCCTGAAGTTTTCAAATTCTTCAACCCCAAGTGACACTGACTCAAGTTACTTCGGGGAATTTATCAGACTTCAAACGGCTTCCTCTGGAGACAGAAAGAGCTTTATACTAGTTTTTACACATATGCAGTAGTTTCAATAGGACTCTCTTTCCCTGAGGAGCTGCACTTTAAGGCCTCCATACTCTGTGATAATCTTACAGGTTATTTTTGCTGTGAGAGATGGGTCGAATAAAACGGTACAATATCAGTTGTGAGTCATGTTAGATTGCCACCCGGTGCAGCGATGTGGCTCATTGATGTGCTTTTAGTAGTTATTGAAAACAACGAAGGCTTACAGCACAGAGGAATAAGATATATCAGACTCTGGATACATAATATAATACATAATATGTGTTAGTAGATCGGTTCATTGTTAGTTTGGCTCAGCACATGAGCTTTATTAACAAAAAGAAACATATATAGATAGAAATAGTCAGACTTATCATTTAACTGCAGTGGTGGCAGATCAGAAAACTTTCACAGTATTTTGCAGTTTTAGTTTTGAGGATCTGAGTGATGATAAAATCCCATCTGCTGCATTTTAAAGGGGATAAAAGCAGCTTGGAGCTTCAAACAGGCCAGAAAGAGTCTTAAAATCTCTGAAGAAAACTCAGAGTTGAAAGGTATAAATATTGTAAACAGCCCCACGAAATAATCTTTCAAGGGCAGACAATGTCCTGTTTTAAGGTTTAAATTTAAATATATCTTTCAGGAGGCGATGAAATCCTTGCCTGTGAGTTAAAAGACAAACTCTGTGCAACTCTGTTTTGTAGAGGCGTGCTGTTTTTATTTCATACTGCGGTAAAACATTCAGTAGATAACAATACTGTTAACTTTTAAAGTCTTTATTAGTAGTTTGATTTTGATAAACCACCTTTAATAAATCCCCCTTTTATCATTCAACAGCAATACTGGAGCTTCATCTACTGTGAGCATCATTTCATATGCTAACACGCTACCTACGTTGCATCATAGCAGGATTTTTGTGCACATTCACAACTTTTAACACTAAAATCAAATCAGAATATGCAAAGAATCTGTAGTAAGAGCCACTGAGCTGCATTTAACCCTTACATACTGTTCATTTTTACATCTAAGATCAGTTAAAAAAATACCTTTTTTCCTTTTAGCCTGAAATTTGATGAACTTAACATACAAAGAAGGAAATATATTCAACACATATTTATCCAAAATGTAAAAAAATGTTAATTCTTCACATTTAATATCATTTGTTGAAATAGTTTCTCCTATTTTATGAAGCATTGGACCATTTTATAGTGTTTTTTTTTATAAAGTCTTGTCTCATAAAAACTAAAATAATTAACTCTTTCTGCTCTCTGAAAGCTTCCTTAAGGATTAATCTCTTTATGAATGATTTGTGGTTATTGAAACTAATTGTGAGGAAAGTCAGCTGTGTTCAACTTGAAACATAATCAACCTGCTTTTGTTTGTAGCGTTTAAGCTCTAGTGTTTAGCTTTAGGCAGGATTTAGGATTTGAGATTCTTTTGCAGTGTTCAGTTTAATTAAAACTGAGGCGTGATGTCATGATGTGAAGTCATTTTACTAAATGATAATATTTCAGAAACATTTGATGATAACTGTTATAATACCACCAATTAACTGATAATTACTGTAATATTTTGGGCCACAATATTCCCAGCATGAAAATATGATACCGACACATCCCTAATGTTATTTATAACAAAGTATATTTTATCATATTAAAATGTTTTCATTAGTACTTCTGTGTTTTGTGTAAGTGATTAAAAGGCAGCATTCAGTCATGTCTGTGTAAATGTAAATGCCTGCAGCAGACCACTGCACTACAACTGACATTATTAATCATATCTTATGCTTCATAACACTTTCTCTGACCAGAGCAGGTCATATTCTTTGCATAAATTACATTATAACACTGTGAAGGTCTCAGCCTGTAATATCACATTAACACAGCCGGTGAGTTTTATTAATAACCTCTATAATAAAAGCAGCACTGATGTGAGATTCCCTGACATAAAAGATGAAGCATATGTTTTAGGAGCACTGAGAGGAGAAAAAGCTGTTTATGGAGCTTCTGTTCCTGCTTAGAAAACACAACATTAGCACGAGCAGCGGAGCGGAAGAGAAACACAGACCCACAGAGCACCGGGGGATCTAACAGGGACTGTCGTCACTGAAGACGGAGTCGCAGAGGAGACGAGAGGAGCGCTTGCCAGAGCGAGCCGTGAAGGGCACGGACTTTAGAGCTGAAGACACCAGAGAGACAGAGAGGAGAGGAGAGGAAGAGAGGAGGGACAAACATGTGAAAGAGAAAGAGCAAGGACAAATAAAAGTGAGATAAGCCCCTTTAAAGAAAGTGTCACATTGAGAACAAAAGCAGCTGATTCTTTTAAAAGAAGGATGAAAGGTTTTTAGTAATGCAAATGTATAAAATTTACTGTAGTTTGAATATGAAAGAGTGAAAGGACTGAGTCAGGAAGATTAAGGTACAACACAGATGATAAATATACTCATTTAGTTTGCAGGTAAAGTGATTGAACTTGATTGAAAAAGTGTTGAACTTGGAAAAATGGCAACAGCTCTCTTCATTTTCATCTTAAAGGAATAGTTCAACATTTTTGTCATTGAGAAAAAGTGAGATGAGAAAATCGATACATCTCATGACTTTGCTTTTAAGTGTAAATGAATATTGAAACAGGTCATACTGAACATTGAAAATCCCTTCATAACGTGATTTAAATGTAAGTGATGGCGGCCAAAATCCACAGTCCTCATTTCACGAAAAAAGTTTATCTGAAGCTAATATTAGGAAACTGTCCAAATTAGTCAAATCAAGTGGATATCTTCCAAATTTAAAGCCTTTTTAGGAAAAGAATCCCTCTTTTAGTGACTATACTTCCACTACAGCTCAACAGAAAAACACTGAGCAACACAAAGAGGGAATTCGATGCTAAAAAGACTTAAATTGTCTAAGATATTTCATTTGATTTGATTCAGCCACCTGTTTTATTTGATAGTTATCTCTGAATTGTCTCTCTTAAACTGACTCAACCATAAAGACTATTAATGCTACAGTGTTTAATGTAATGTAGTGTTTGTGTCTCCCAGGTGTTGTGTACCTGTGATGATGTCCTCGATGGCTCCGTCCTTCCCCTCTCTCACTAGAGGAGACACCTGCCTCTTCTTCAGCTCTGCTATCAGGTCCACCTGTTGCATTTTGGGTGTCATGGGAACCTGAAACACGATATGTAGGGTAAACATCGATCAATAAATAGATTAAGCATGACTTATCTTGACAAATATTGGACGGATTTACATGAAGGATGAATCCTCCTGACTTTAATGGACTTAAGACTTTTCCTCTTGCGCCACCAGCAGGTTGACATTTGTGATTCAAAGTTAAAATGTCTCTACAACTGTTGGATGTTAGCATGCAGATGTTAAGCATTGCTTGCCTTGTACCATATCCATACTAACTGTATACAGAATGGACTATATACTAATCATCTTGGTACAATGTTCCTCTAGTTAATGCACAAAAACAGTTAAACTCAGCTGTTTTACACTAAGAGGAAATGATACAAACATGCGCTGATGCATGTCAATCAAACTGTGACTTTAGGATGTTTCTGCCAATTAAACTTCACCAACAAACAGCAAATTATTTTTATATAGTTTTTCTTTTCTGAGTTGTGAGCAGTGCATCGTAGGCAAAGAGTCCCTTCAGCATCATGCTCATAAATCAATATTCTTTCAGTCTGTATACTGACTTTCTTTTATTATTCTTCTTTGGTTTTCAACTTTAGTCTTGTTACAGTTTTGTCCATCATTCATATCAATAATAAAAACATTGTGGAGCGCCCTGTAGCCGAGGCAACGTCCCTGGTTCGAGTCCGGCAAGGTTGCCTATTATACCCATTTCTCTCTCTCTCTCTCCATGTTTCCTGTCAGTCTCTCTTCCACTGACTGTCTAACAATAAAGGCCCAAAAAATAATATTTAAAAAACCCCATCTCCATCATTATTGCTGAGATCTGGGAACATGGAGACATTAACAGAAAATCACCCAAATTGTTTTCTGTGCTTATCAATCACAGTCTGTAAGTAGTTACTTAACATACTTGTGCACCTTTAAATTTTGAGTTTTTACCTCCAAATAAAGTAGTTTAGATAAATTGCAATAACTTTTGCCTCTTGTATCATCTTCCTGCTCACCATATTCCCAGATTCAACCGATCAAATTGATGAGTACAAAGTTACCTAAACTGATATGATGGTCAAACTACAAAAATACGACCTGTAATAAATCTGAATTATCCTGTGATATAGTCTGTGGGTGGGAGTCGCCCCCTCAGAGAACGAGAGGCTGGCTGTATATACAGTATATTATATTAAGGAGGACAGTTGGATAATTACCTTGTTCCCCGTGAGTTCAGACTTGGGCGGAGTTGATGGAGCTTCACAGTTCAGCAGTTGTGTCCTCCTCTGCTCATTCTCCTGCTCAGCTTGCTGCCAGAGAACAAAAAACAAGCATTTTAATGGAGAGTACTGTACTAAATAATACTGCTGTGTATCATGAGAGTCCATTTACATCTGAAGGTTAAACAACATCAGCTCACTGTAGCAGACTGATGGGACCGTAAGTCTACAGTAATATCTGCTTACTGCTGATAATGAAGGGGGAAAAAAAGCTATTTGCAAGGTCAGTTCATTCATTAGTTTTATCTGACCTTGTATGCTTTGATGAATCTGACAAAAACAGGGAAGAACATGGAAGGCGGAGTGATTTTAGGGTTCTCTCCAAAGTACTCCACCGCTGAGTCATACACATCCTGTAAAACAGACACAAGAAAAACAAGCAGCTTCACATCAGCTCATGACCCAAATACTTCTGTGGATACTATAAATATATATATATGTGGCAATCAGGGTTTCAGCAGGGTTTACCGAGTTTAATTGAGACCTTTTAAGACCACAGAATAACGCCACGTAACACATTTGTCACAGTGGCAGTTGCTGAAAAACAACAATGACATTAATGCCTACAATTATTTATTAAATATAAAACTTTACTGACACATTTTCCCTTATTTAATTACTTTATATTCACACTATACAATACTCCCTAGTAAAATAATTCATCAATGAACTACAGATGGACTTAAGCCACAGGACAAGACTTAATGGTAGATTAATTTAAAGGACCAGTGTGTAGGATTTAGTGACATCTAGTGGTGAGGTTGTAGATTGCAATAAAGTGAAGTGGACCATGGATGTATGAAGAGAACTGGATACAGGAAGAGCGCCAGGTTTTAAAGCACATTTGACATAGTGATTACAGTCACATGATGTCACTGGGTGCGAAAACACTTTTTCACACATTGTAAAAGAAACATGTAACGTGTCACAGTGACTTTTAATTATCAGGATTTGTTCAGTTCGGGTGCATTGGGCCCATAGAGCGTGTGCAGTATGTTTTCAGGAAATACCATTCATCTCAGCAGCTTTCATAGGAATGAATTGATGCTGTGTACTGTTCTCTTTATACATCCATGAGGAGTGAAGGCTCATTCTAAGGTAAACCACAACAATTCTTATTTTCAGGTGATTATACACTCATCAAAACGTTATTATGAATATTATGTTCCATTTCTGCCCAGTCGGTTCCAATTGATGCCACTAAACTCTACAGACTGCACCTTTAACCTTTTGCTAAAACCTTAAAAAGGGAGAGGTTGCACCCTTGTTAACAACATTACTTGTTAACAACATTACTATTGATTTGTGTTAAGTCCACTAATTTCAATCTAGTGTTTCTGTTCATTTGTATCAGTAATGTTACACAAATAATTGAATTCTTAATCCAGTTGTTTCATAATGTTATATTATCTGTTGAAGAGCTTTAATCCTGGTGAGAGTTTTGTGATGGAGGGAAAGATCGTCTACTTAATCACTGCTATAGTGACAACAGCTGTGCATCATTAGCTGCGTGAAGCAGTGAGTCACAGCTCTGTCAGGTTGAGGGAGGATGGATAAAACTGTTGGGTATTAAATGGCTTTCTGTATAATTTGGTGCACTCATGGATGACTGTAGGAAACTGTGATTGTCAGAAGCAGTAACAGAGAAATTCTCTATAAATGTTGTTCTGTATGTTTTGAAAGCTTTGTATCAGTCCATCTCACCCTGTTGTCACTTGAGTAGATGGTACGTTCCAGTTAGGTGAAACGGTCAGTCACTGGAAAGTCGTGATAAGCAAGCGAAGAGAGTTGGTTGCAGTACTCTTTATCTGTTTGTTTGCTTCAGTTAAAGTTATTTTTTATTAAATTTCCACTTTGGTTCATGTTCAATATTTTTCGGTAATAAATATCCCCTGTTTTTGTACACACTCCTGCCTGTTGACCTGCTTCTTTATATTCCCTTTAAAGGTTTCTATTGCCAGGCAGACACTTGCCTATTATGAGATGATGAGCTTCGTAGCTCCTGTAGCTAGCGATAGTGACATTGTTTGCTACAGATCTAATGATGCTGACTGAAACTCCACAAAAAAAAGGATAAAAGCGCTTCCTGCAGCACAGTCAAATCAATCACTGTCAAAACAATCCAGCTTTAACAACATACAGAGACATTTTATATGCAGACTGAACCAAACACTGTGAAGTTGCAGCCAGACAGCTAAACAATGAGCTGAAACTCTATAAAGCTCCTTAAAGCCGAGGGGAGCTGCAGCCTGATGATAATTCTCTGTAGGTTCATCACTACGAGCCACGACCAACACATTACACACTGGCAGCTCAGACTTTATTATATAAAACCACTTTAAGGTTTATTTTGGGGTAATTAAAGCAGACCTGTGCAGTTTTTCCGTCAGCTATAACGGAGTTGAGCAGCTCGACGTTGTTGGTGAGAAACGTCTGCAGAATAGGATTATCTTTTTCCACAGAGAACTCCCTCCTGGTCAGCTCCATGCCTCGCTCCAGAGCTCGCACATCCTGCAGGATGCTGTCAAGAGAAACTGGAAGACACGAGAGACTAAGATAAAGCACGACAGAGAGTTCATTGAGTTTTAAGTCAGGACTTTAAATTTTACATTCCTATCATCGCTGACAGTATGGCAATTAGATTATATGGTATTAACACTGATTTAGGGGTCAAACTGTGGTGTCAGGGTGAGCGGAAAGATAAAATGATGAATAATGGGATCATAGACTAAAAACAGTCAAACTGCCATTACTACCTATTAAAGATGACATTTAACACTCAAATCTGTTGAAGTGTTTCACTGCCTTTTAATTTATAATTTACAATCCACTGATCCATTTGTTTCAACACAGAAATACTAGGGGTAAAATAAGCTCGCTGTTACACCCTCTTAAGGGAAATATGTAATATTACTATTCTGAAAAATGATCAGTTAATCAGATCAAACGAGGAAAGGTGTTTTAAAAACATGCTCTAACCTCAATACTCATCACACTGTTTATCACACCTGCACCACAATAAGGTTTAAGCTGAAATGTTACTAATATTGACTTTGGGAAATTTCCCAAAAACACAAAGACAAAATGTTTTTTCTGTGTTTTAAACATTTGAGTTTTATGCCAAGATAAAACTAAAAGCATCATGTAAATCTACGCAAAACAAGGAATAATCAATACAATTTTCATCTTCTTCATTATCAACAACATATTTTACTTTTTGGTATTTTAGAGGTTCGTGCCTCATGAATCTGTCATTCTTTTAAGCCCAAAACAAAATTCCTCATATGGTGTTATCTTTTTTTTTATTGTCAACAAATCTCAGGAAAAGACTGAAACCAACAATAAATTGATCTCTTAACAAATATTGTGTGTGTATCCAAAGCCTGATATATATTTTTCATTCTTTGTGTTATAGAGCTCCATTATTGTCCAAAACCTATTAAAAACAACAACGCTGAAGAAGCTTCATGCACCGCAGGGTCTCTTTGCTGGATGCCAGCTGATGCAGGGAAAACACAATCATCAGCACACACCAGGATACCAGGGTTTTCCTCATAATGAAATATACTGTTACATTTTATTATATATGTTTTCTTCTTCTTTTCTTTACTATTATGTATATGTATTTCATTATAAGGAAATGTGTGCATTCTGTCCTCTGATATTTGTTGTATCTCATTGTCTTGTGGACATCAGTCTTATGGAAATGTACATCCAATTTTGTAAAGTAGAATTATAGTAGTAGTTACCTGTAGTTTTCTTTTTAAGTGCATTTTTATTGGAAAATGAAATGCTGCATGTGAATCTGTTAGAGGCTCTGTTGATCCACATCTGATTATTTAAAAGCAAACCTAAAGGCGATTAAGCACAGAGTGACTCTGATGAGAAACATGTAGTTCTCTTCCTTTGTTTTTTAATATAATCCCTTAATTAAATAGTATTGTGATGTGCACTGGTATACTACTTGATGAGCCACACTTTTACAATGGGTGACATGTTCTGCTTCTCACTAGAGAATGAAATGTAGATTCATCCACCGCTGAAAATAGTACCCAACAAATGCAATGTTTCCTCCTATTTGAGTAACATTTTCTAAATACTACAGTGACCAGCTGTTTTAGTAAAATACTGAGTGAAAATACGGACTTAAAAATAAGAAGCTATACATTTGTGAGCTGTTTTTAAAGATTTACAAACCAAAGAGCTTTGAGTTGAGAGCCACTGACAGAGTAGAGAAGTCTCATACATTGTTGTTTTTGATCTTTTCATGAGGTTTGGTGATAATAACATTAGATTTATCATTTATCTCCTTCTTATAAGAGTTCTGCTAACATGGAGACAGCGTGCAAATGAAGACATATGCAGAGTATAGGTAGAATACAATTTAAATCACTGATCGGCACACAGTCTTACAGCTGACAGTCCAAACAGGGCAACAAACCCAACAGAGCGAAGGCAGGAAGATGATGTGAATGACTGACAAGTGTGATAAACTCTCTGAGGGCGACTGATGGACTGAAATGAGGAGTTCAGGGACTTGAGGGAAGAAGAAAGTCTGTTCAGTGAGGCTGAAGAAGGAGATGTTGTTATGATGACAACCTCCTGCTATAAACTACTGCTGCTACACCATCACTGTACTGTAATCTTATTCATTTGTCTACTTCATGTACTTTATATATTTAAACTCTCATCGCACTTGGTCATCTACTTGAGAGTCACTGTTTCTCGCACGCTTGATTTTTCTGCCGTATGATAAAATGTAAATGTGAAGTGTTTAAATCATAGTGTTTCATACCGAGCGCTGCTTTATCCAGGAAGTGAAGCTCTGTGTAGAAGGTTTGGATCTCTGGATATTTCTCCTGGATGTTGTTGACGATGAAGTGGAGCAACGTCTGCTTGCGGTCTGTAGATTTAGTGTCCAACAGCTTAGAGAATGGAAAGAAAAGGCAAAAATGAGATTGATGGTTATACAAAGGTATCTTGGATTGTTTACAGAAAATCTAAAGTGAATTTTGTTCATATTTTAACTGACATACTGTTTGATCGTAGAGTTTTTAATGTGTTTAACTCACCAAATCTAAACTCTGCAGGCGGAAGCCGTACGCTGCCCCTCGCTTGCCGCTGTTCATGTAGTTTCCAAACGCTAAGATGATCTTTACACCAGAAACAGAGACACAGATTATACTGTCAGATGTGCAACTGTCAAATAATTTATAACAAGGAAACAATGACAAGAAGTGAATCATCAGGAGCTGATCTCACTGGAAGTCTTTAAAGTGGTTCATGTCTGGCTGCAGATGTTGTGACTGACTCATATTGCTGTTTGATCTCTGATGTTAATGACTTGCAACAACTACTGATTTTATGATTTTGTAATTTATTCTTTATTTTCTTTGTATTGTATTGTTATATGTTTTTTTTTATATCTGCAACCCTGTTAATTGTGCAGGCTAGGATGCTCTTGTGAAATAGATTTTTAACCTCAATTAGACTTTTCCTGGTCAAATAAAAGTTAAATTTATTTTTAAAGAGTGTGATGAATTTAAAATAAAATGCAAAACATACAGTTGGAAATGGTGAAATTTTGTTGAACAGAAACATTTTTTTTCAATTTAAATTGCAACTAAAGAATGTGTCTGAAGATACAAATAGATTACAAATAAAATCAGCTCAAACATTTACTTTTCCTTAAAATAAATAAATAAATCTCTAGTCTTTTAAAAGCTTCCAATTACAAGTAATTAAACAGGAATCCCATTTTCAAAAAAGTACATTACTTAAATTGTATTATATTATTATATAATGAAGAATAAAGGACTTCAGTCTCTTTTCCATCAGATATCAGAGAATCATTACATTTTACAACTGTAGTTTTTATATTATGTGACTTTTGACTTTTGGTCAAATCTTTCTCCACTAAAAGTTTCACTCAGTCTTTTATCAAACAATGTGTTTATGATTTAAGTTTAACATTTACAGACTATGTTTCCCTATATATGAGAAATAACAATTTAAATATATATAATAATATTTACTTTTAAAGAAAATGAATTCCAAACATTTTATGTGTCAGGCACAAAAAACAAGACTGAAAACAACAACGTGAAACTAACATCTTGTTAGAATTCAATTTCCTGCTAAAAAGTTTATTCAACTTCAAGAAAAGGCAATTAATATCCAACTGTGCAACTCTATGCCATGAATAACTCTTTCTCCAGCACAGACATCAATGTAAAAGTCAAGAAACTGCAAAGCAGAGAGACATTACAGCGGCTGTCATGAATGTTGATCATTACTCGGTGGTTCTCCAACACTTAAAAGGAACTCACCTCAAGGATCTTCTTCAGCCTGCTGGAGGATTTGATTGACATGGAGGCAGCGATGATGGCATTGAGTTGCTGTCAGAAACAATGTTGTAAAGATTATTCATTTCCAAAAATCTGAGCTGTACAGGACGACACCCTTACAGTACAATATCCTGCCACAATGATTTTCACCCTGTGTTTATTTTACATCTGTTATAAAGTATAATTTTGACATTATGGGAAACATTCTTATTCGCTTTCTCGCAGCGATGAGAGGATTGACACCACTCTCATGTCTGTATGATAAACATGAAGCTTACAGCCAGCAGCCAATTAGCTTAGCTTAGCATAGAGACTTGAAACAAAGGGAAACAGTTAGCCTGGCAGTTTGACAGTAGACGCGAGAGCAGTGTCAGTCTTCACATCTAACTCTCGACAGCTTTTTGCTAAAATGTCAAACTATTCCTTCACAGTATGAAATAAATAAATAAATGCAGTAATTATTGTCAAAACATGCAGCTTTAAAAAAAAGTAGGCATCAGAATTTGTCTAAAAATCATCACATGTTAAAGTTTTCTTCAGTTTTAAAGAAATGCAGTGATAGTTATCTGTATACATGGCTGCATTGCAAACAGGAGCTGCTAATAGATAATTCAGCTTACTTTTAATAGGGGCCAATTTGCCACAATGTATAATACAGGCAAGTTGAGGCCCACAGTTAACTCACTGAATCCATGGCAACCGTATATTTCTGTTCACATCCCACAAGACATTATAGGAGCTGCATTTCCAAGACTGACAGCATGATTATCCTCCCAAAATAAACTAAAACGAGGGAAAAAATGATAATAATAGAGTCACGATCAATATTTTAATGATATTCCTGAGCAATATCATCCTCTTCTATCCTTTCGTATACAGATATTTGTCCTTTGTTGAATGCCAGAGGTCTTACAAAGTGTCTGACTCACTGTTAACTTCCTGCAGTCTCAGTTTCTGAAATACAGTTCAGGTTATATAAAGCCACAGATCCCTCCCTTGTGAACTCACAGGCTGTATTAGCTGGACACTCTCGGGGAAATTGCCCATGAAGGTGAGAGTGCTGATACGCTGGGAAAGCCGCGGGATCTTGCTGAAGCGCACCATGAAGCGGTCCTCCTCGCTGAGCTCGTCCAGGGGCCTGCCCTCGCATTCATAGTTGTGGATGAGCTTCATTTCATACTCTGTGGGGATGAAACGCTCCAAGAGCTCGAGGAAGTCCAGGCTCAGAGCTTTCCGGTCATACCTGAGGGGATGGCGACGAGTTCAAATGAAAGTATGTCACTTTTGTAATGTAATATAAATCATTTTGATATATTATACTGTTTGTACCGTCACTTTATTTAAATAATGTGCAAAATATCAGACTACAGGTTTGATACATACGTCTCAATGGTGCTGCAAATATCAAATGCAGCCATTCCTTCTTTACGCAGGGTGATAGCGAGGTTTTTGGCTCTGTTGGGCTCCATTAGGAACACTTTACTAGGGGTCTTATGGGCCAGTTTCATTTTGAGGGTACCCATTTCTAGAGGGGCAGATTGGGCCTTCGTCTTGAACCTTTCCTCAAACGCAGCCATGTTTAGTTCCTGATAAGAAATGACAAATGAAGAAATAGAGAAAAAAACACAAAAACTGATGAATGTTTAGTTTTTTTGGTGGTTAAATGAGAGATTCCCGAGCTAACTGCATGAAGTAAAAATTGGAGAAATGTTTGTTTTAGACGAACAAACACAGGCTAAACAAAGTGTTAAGTGAAATAAAAGAGCTTTTGAAGCCTTGCTGTTTTCCACTGAACAATAAACGTATAATTCCCCTGCATGAAAGTGATTCATTATTATTAATTATTATGTTTTGATGATGTAATACAAACAGGTTGTGAAGAAAACCCCTCTTTGTTATGATTAGTCTGTCACAGTTGGTTGCTGAGGAGTTGCATTACACCTGTTTAATTACACCACTTTAATCCCAATATTCCTGATAACTGTATTAATTGTAATAAAGAAATTAGAGTCAGAGGCTTCAAATGTTTTGGAAAGCTAATTTCCGAAGAAACAAATATTGTTCCTTTAGAGGTTTATTACATATTTACTGTATAAAGATAATCTTACAGTAAATAGAAGCGAATTTACTGATTTTTGATTGTTATAGGCCAATATGGAACAATTTTGAAAAGCCTAATTGTGATTTAGAGGAACAGTTGAGGATTTATATTAGATGTGGACTCTTTTTTAAATTTCATAACAAACCTGATGGTGTAGATGCTTTTATTCCAAACTTAATAGTCACTAATGAAGCCAGAGGAACGTGGTTTCAGCTAATGAGAAGAATCAGAACAAGGCTGTACCTTTTTTTGTCCTTAACATACTGTATTATTAGGGAAGAAAGGAAGTTCTTTTGTTGAACATAGTTTTAAAAAAGTAAAATAAATGCATTATTACATTTGGAGACTAAACTGATCTACAAGGAGAGATTCATGTGCAGTGGATCCTTTGATTACAGGCTCACTGTATGTATGTAATTGAAACAGAGACATCTAGAGGCTGTGACGTAAACTAACACCAGCTGTGAGGATGAGGAGGAACATTAGGAAAAGAACATAAACCGCTCAAACCTCCAACACGTGTTCGTCGTCCAGCTCGTTGAAGACGGTTCCTGTAACCTGGTTGGACTTTAGAGCCTGCCAGTTGAGCAGCGGCATGCGGTACTTTGTCTGAATGGGCTTCTTTTTTTTACAACCTAGAAGAAAGAATAGAAAAAAACAGTTTTCCTTTGTTGAGATGGATTTCTTCCTGTTTATTGTGACTCATTATGACTGCAAAACATTAAGAGAAGGTCTGCTTTTTTGTTCTGAGAGAACAATAGTAGTAGTTGTAGCACAGTGGACAGTAGCTCAGTTAACTTGAAAAAAATTCACATTACGATTTGATTTTAAAAACTGCAGTAAAGCGGAAATATATATATAAAAGTATTCAGCTTGTGACAGTCTCAGTGGTGGTGCAGTCCTGACTAAACCTACTGAAAACCTAAAACCAATCCTACTATAACTCACAAAACACAAGCAAAACCTGTTTATTTTTTTTAGACTCTGCTCAAATCTTTGCTTTTGTTTGGGAACAGTATATGTTTAGTTCCATTTATATAGAGGAAATAATATGAGTTTTGTTACTTTCCGTCACCTATATAAAGTTATCATGTTGGATGTTTGTGTAAAACATTGTAAAAGTTTGAAAAGGTTAATGTATGTAAAAATGTCCTCCTCAAGTCCAAAGCCAGGGCTTCAGCCTGCTCTGAATGCTTCATTTGCAGAGTTGCCTCCATTCCCCCATCAACCAGCACCAGAAATATGCCTGATTTGCACATTTCCAGGTGTTACTGCTCAGCTTGATCTGCTTTTGAACTCACCTGAGCTCCCATCAGACACATTCCCCAAAGGCATTGATGTTCCACCTCCAGGAGGCAGTAGGAGCGGTGGAGCTGCTGGTGGTGGTGGTGGAGGAGGAGGAGGAGGAGGTGCTCCAGTTGTGCCTGGAGGAAGAGGTGGAGGTGGAGGAGGAGGAGGAGGAGGAGGTGCTTGTACCAACTGCACAGGAGCCTCAGAAGGTTTAGGGAGGGACTCTGAAGCCTCATTGTCTCCACCTGTATCTACTTCATCTTTAACTGTCAGGGAAAGAATGATAGGATTAGTTTACTGCAGTTTCTCAAATGTTTTCTTGTCTTTGTACAATCATTTTTTTACTCAGATAAACATGAATTTGTATTTTCACTGTTTTTTGCTCTCTACCGACTCCTGAGGGAAATATCTGGCTCTTTAGCTGCTAAATGATCCACTGTGCTCACCAGCTAGTCTACAGCTAACTGTGTCTGTTTGCTGTTTGGTGCTGAGCAGGTAGTGTACAGAAGGTTTTTGGAGCATTGTCTCTGAAAGCAGATGTCTGCTGCGGCCGAAAATGACACTAGGAGACTGATGAGAGCGAACCAAAACAGCAAAGTAGCAGCTGGACAGTTAAACAACGAGCTGAAACTCACTATAAAGCTCCGTAAAGCCGAGGGGAGCTGCAGAGTCGCTGATAATTCTCTGTATGTTCATCACTACGACCAACACATTATACACTGTCAGCTCAGACATTGTTATTATAAAAAATATTGATTATAGCTGCTTCAAAGTCTTTTGCACTTATTACCACAACCAGCAGTGATGTCACAGAGTACTCACATATCCTGGACTACATTTCTCCATCACTGCGTTAAGGTGAGTTTAACAAAAACAAGATTCTGAGCTGATGTTAAATTCAATCTGTGCTAAATGATAAGAAATTAGAGTTTTCCTGAATACTTTTGCCAGTTGACGAAACTTAATTTTATTGATCATAGTTGAGAGAGGTTGTGAGGTGCAGAATGATAAACTGCTCAGGGTGCAATACAGTTTTATAAGGCCATGAACACATTAAGAATATAGTGTTAAATCCTGCTTGCAATATTTCTTTTCCCATTGAGATTTTTCCTGGTCAATATCATTTAAATCTCCAGCAAGGCTGTAAAATTAACTTTTTATTTCACATTTAATATTTAACAAGAAGAGTGCTAAAACTGGACTGGTGGCGTTTGAGACCTCTGCTGAAATTTAGAGGCATCACAAGATAACAGCTCTGACCTTCCTGTATCCCCTGCAGGACGATGGGGACCACCTGAACGTCCAGTTGTCCGGAGGAGGAGCGCTCCATCCGGACCAGACCCTGCTCCACCAGAGCCTGAACTTTGGCCTCGAGCTCCTTCAGGGCTTGAGTGGATTTGTCTTTGTCTCTCTCTCTTTCTCTCTCCCTCTCTCGTTCTAGCTCGTTTTCTCGTTCTCGCTGCTGCAGCAGAGTCACCTGGGAGCAGGATTCACGTAGACTCTCCTACAACACGGAAACAATCAGGAAACATGAGCGTGAGACAATCCTGTGAGCAGAAACTCTGTCTAATTAAATCAAATCATCATATTAAGCTCTATGTATGTATGATTCAAATGGGATAGAATAAAAGGAAGGATTTTACTCATCTTAAAGTAAGTTTTTGTACCCAAGATGGTCATCATGCCTGGATGACTATTATATTTAGTGTTGTGGGGGTTCTAAGTATATTCATTACTGGTCTTGCCTTTTTCTAAATGCTGTGTCAGGTTCATGCACAAATGTAACCTGCTAAATATGTGCATTTTTTTGACTGCAATTACCTCTTGGCAACTGTAGGATCTATTTATAGAGACCTACTTAATTTAATATATGCAGTCTTCATAGGGTGGAGGTAAATCTGATTATTGTAACTTAATGTGTATGTATTGATTGAAATGCTGTGAAGCCTTGTTGTGTTTATAATGAAGGATTCTATTTATTTATTGATGCTGTTTTTTTCACATCATGTAAATGTCTCCCTACAGGTTCATCTTCTAATGTAAACTGCAATATTTGGAGATGCATTTATTTGAGAACGAAGTTTAGCATTTGTGGACTTAAGCACTTATCTTATAGTAATGTACCAATTTAATGTAAGTATTTATAAGGTATATTTATCATTTGTTACTATACAGAAACAGTGGGTTGATTGTAAGGTACATGATAACAGATAGGGGTACTTGCACTGATTCACATTTCAGTAGAAAATAATGTAATGAGGAAAATGTTGTACTTCACCTTTAGCAGCTCCACTTCTTTGGTGGTCTGAATCAGCGTCGTTTCCAGCCCTGAGACTTTCTCTATCGACTCCTTCTCATTCTCCTGCAGCCTGGTGCTCAGCTGTCACACCAAAACACAAAAAGTTGACTTGATGAAATACAATTTTTCACATCTATGTGCATGGTTAGGTGCAGCATGTTGTTCTTTGCACCTGTGTGTTGTGCTCCTGCAGCTCCTCCATGTGCTCCAGCAGAGCGTTTTTGGTCTCTGCGTCCTCCAGCAGAGCTCCAACATCAAACACATTGTCCAGATACGCCTGAATCTGCACCAGCAGCCTGTCGCTCTCTGTGAACTTCAGCTGCTACACAGAGTATTAAAACATCAATCATCATCTTTCAACTCATAACTCTTCTTAATTGTATACTGAGTCTAAACATGCATGATAACTACTCTCATCTGTATACAATAATTACTTTTGCCTGCATTTCATTGTACAGATAACGTGTTATTCTGCAGAAATGACAAATAAAGTTGAGCTTGCTTTCAAAGGTTATAATATCATGTCAGAGTTTACCTCCAGGTAGTCGTCCAGCCCGTGACGAGTGAACTCATACTGCAGGTGGACTCTGAAGTTCATGTTTTCCACCGAGTGGACCACGATGTTGATGAACTGCATACAGGCCACCTGGGAGTCAAACAGTGTACAAACTTTATTCTCTTCTACATGCAGCTGTGCAGAAGCTGCTGTCTGAAGAGAAGAACATCTCGTCTACAAGAGGAACAAGTGTCCAACTGATTATTATGACCGGTGATTATTATGTGAGTCAGATCTGGATGTGTGGGCTGGCTGAGAGGGATGAATAAAACATACAGAACCAGACAATCATTACTACTTTTGACATAAAAAAGAAACAGTGATGATCATTTCTCCTTCTATGTCACCTAAGCAACTTCACCTCTTCTGTAGCTGTACATTTATTCTTCATTTAACATGATAATTATTGTTTGAATTGACTCGAAAGCTCAACAACAACAACTTAGAAACACATTCAGTCATAAATTCATGCTGGCTAGAAACCATTAAGTTTAATGCTGTAAAGTTTCTGTGAATGTTGGTTTATTATGATTGTTATTTCTAAGCTTCTTCACACAGAAACACATCTGCTTGCAGCTGTGATCTCATGAGTAAAAGCTACAGGCTTTAGAAACATTCAGTTGTGTGTCTCGTATTCACTGCACTCTGCCCATTTTATATAATTGTGCACAATCTGCTTAATTAAAAGGAAGACTTCCATTTTGTTAATGGCCCTGCCTAAGTGTTTTCTATTAGAAGGACTAATTACTTCCATTCTTTGCTCTTTTTTTTTTTTTGAGGCACATTAAAAATGTTCATGCATCATTTTTAACAACAGATCTAATTATTTCCAGACAAGAATCATGAACATACAACAGTCATACAGGACATTTCAACTATTTTAAATAGTAGCTAAGTTGGTCATTTAAGAAAGTCTCATCTAAAGCTCTATAATGTTTATTACAATATGATTTCACTGGTGATTACCAGTATTAGATGACCAGTATCAATTTATAAAACTCCTCAGTATTACATTATTCATATAAAATCAAATGCATTCCTATTGGATGGTTGGCCTGATTAAATAAATGTCTACTAGCATCACAACTCTGTAACACTTTATTTAAACTTTCCCCTGTTTAACATTTATAAACTGTATATAAATCTATATCTAAAAGCTTTACAACACATTATAATACTAATGCAGTTGTAAGCAGTGTTTTCTTTAGTGTTTATGAATATATTTCTTGATTTAGCCTTCCATAATGTGCATAAAACAGTTTATGAATGTTGGATAACAACGTACAGACTTAATAGCATATAACACATTTATAAATAGTTTGGAAACCTACAAATGATTTGTAAACAATCAATAAATGCTTTATAGCACACTATAGGATTTGTTGTGTGTGTTATCCATTTAGTAACTGTTTGTACTCCAGTTACAGATGCCAGGAATTGACATATATATATATATATATATATATATATATATATATATATATATATCAAACACATGATATATATTATCAAACACATGAAAATGCATTAAAATCTATATAATATAATTTCTATATTCGCTTACAACTACACGGTCGCCCATAAAGTTGGAATAAAATATTTTTTACTTCTTCTCATGAAATGATTGTGACAATGTGATTTATTCTTGACGGATAAATGTATATATTCTCAAAATTGTATTGATCAATCTCATTTCACCTGGTCAAAGGTGATTACTGATGTGTATAAATAGAAAATAAAAAGAGGAATGTATCTGAAAACTAAATTATTCCAACTTTATGGGCGACCGTGTATATTCTACTGTATTATAAACCATGAATGCCAATTAACTGGTTATAAATGTTAAATTGGGAGTGTTGAGTTGGTTTAAAAGGAGTTTCACATCCTTTATAACCATCCAACACAGACAGAGGATGTCCTGCAATGTTCATATATTCCAGGCTCTTTATAAAATGTACACTATGTGGCCAAAAGCAGGCAGACAGGGGGGCCCAGGATGTAATTATGGTCTGGGGTGATTTTTATATGGTTATATATGTTCTACAATCTTCATTATACAAATATGTCCTTTACAATAATGTGCTTTTAAATTGTGTCAGCAGTTTTGGGAATGTGACAATGACCTTCTGCACAAAGGTAGATGAAGAAATGATTCTTCTATTCTAAGTTTTTATGGTAGATCTTGACTGACCTGCACAGAGCCCTAACCTCAAACCCATACAATGCATTTGAGATCAACTGTGGCTGCATTTAGAGCAAATCCCTGCAGCCAGGTTTTTAAAAAAAGTGAAAAAGCTTTCACAGATTCATGAACATGCATAATCACATGTGGTTTAGTTGTCCACATACTTGTGGTCATGTGTAACTGGAGACACAATAAGGGTTATTTTCTCTGCATACATCAGGACACACAGTCACAGCTTTACCATATAGTCGATGCTGCTGTCTTCATTGCGGAATAACTCCATGAGCTTCTCAAATCGACTTTTCTCTCCACAAACCTGAAAAAAAACACATTAACAGAGGTGAGAAAAGATTAAAGCAGGCACCTAGCATTGTTATGATTGATGCAGATGATTATTGCTTTTGGTCTATTTTATTATTATGTTTTGTGATTAATTGCTGCTCAGTTAAATCTAGGTGAAGGCCTTCGAGACGAGCCTCTGATGAAGGGATAAATAGACCTTTTATTCTTTGAAATATGCCTGCACCACATGCACACACATGGGGGCAGTGTGCTCACACACAAATGGATCCATCCATCTCAATTTGCAATTGACTTTGCATTCCGTTAAATTCATTATGCATTCATATATGAATCTATGTATAAATGTTCATCTATAAACAGACTCTGAAAACATACAGCGGTGTACTACTACCTACACAGATAGATAGACTACTTTATTAATCCCAAAGGGAAATCACAGTGTTACAGAAGTAACATAACATTAACCACTAAATACAAAATAATGAGATATATTAGGTAAAATAATGAGGCAAAAACAAACAAAACAAACAAAGAAATACAATTAAAGGCTCAAATATACAAAAAAGATAAAAATAGAAGTGAGACAAGAGATAAAACTAAACTATAATATGTGCTGAATATACACTGTTAAATTATATTGATATACTATAATAGACTGTACATTAATACACCAGGTGGATATTGCTAAGGTAGTGATCTTTTATGATTTTTTGACCTGGATTTAAGAACATTGCATTACTGTATTTGTACATATACTGTACATTTATGTTCAGCAGTCCAGGTAATATACTGTATATGTTCTAATTGGATCTATTTTTGTTACATAGAGTACCAGAACCATTTATTCAATGAGAAAGTGTGTCATAACCTTTGACTGGTACGATATATATTGTTATTATTATTACTTATTTCTCTCTTTATCTGTATTGTGCTCCTATCTACCTCTCTAATTTCCTCTTGTGCTGCCGTCATGCTAAATTTCCCTCCCGGGATCAATAAAATTCAATCTGATCTTATCTTATTATTCTGCACACAAACCATGCAGAGTGTTAGTTATCTGTATTCCTGCGATCTAATTAAACAGTACGAGTCTGAATTGACTGAGGAGGAGAATTCGGCTGCTGCATGTGGAGAATCTGTGAGGGTGAATTAAGTTTGTCTTCAGCCCAGTTTGGGACAAACAGCTGAATAATGGAAATACTAAAACCAGTGTGAGGCTTTGCATTGTGCAGGATAATAGTTATACACCCAGTCTATTGCTGTACTCGTTGTTCCACCGGGAAACTATTATACACACAAGGCCTGAGTGTGTGTGTGTGTGTGTGTGTGTGTGTGTGTGTGTGTGTGTGTGTGTGTATGTGTGTGTGTGTGTGTGTGTGTGTGTGTTGCATGTTTGTTTGGAAGGCAAGGAGAGAAAAAATATGGGCAAATTATTATTGTGTTTCTTTACAGCTCAGCGGATTCCTCGTCTTGTCCATTAGCAGCACCTTGTCTCTCTGTGTGTGTGTGTGTGTGTGTGTGTGTGTGTGTGTGTGTGTGTGTGTGTGTGTGTGTGTGTGTTTGTGTATGTGTAGTCTTTTACCCTGCCTCCTCCTTTTTATACCCACTCATGTCTGCTAAATAATGCAGCGCACCAACCTGACAGCACCGCACAACCCAAAACAAAGCCCACGTTCTGCCATTAAGAGACACACAAGCCAGCTCCTGGCTCTGTGCCCACCTGCCTCTACTTTACAACTTCAAGCGCTCTATCGCTTCCTCCATCTTCCTCTGTCTAACCCCCCCCCCCCTCTCTCTGGTTCTCACCCACACACACGCCGGCGCTGCTGCGACACCAAAACAAAGTGCCACTCACTGCGATACTCGAGTCACCGCTTTGGAAACTGATGCTGCACTAATCAGCCAGCTGAGAAGAAGGGATGATGTTAACAGAGGATTTAACAAATGGACAGTTTTTTAATTTGTCACTTGATAATCTTCTTTTTCTCTGCTAAACAATACATCTGGTGATCTTCTATATTTTCTTATTGTCAGTAAATCCCATCAAAGGACTAAAAGCCACTAACAAAGTATTGTGTGTAGGGCAACTAACAATTATTTTCATTATCTATTAATCTGCCAGTTATTTTCCTGTTTAATCAATTCACATTTGGTCTATAAAATGGTGAAAAATGTTGAGAACTGTTTTTCCAAACCTTAAACTTCTTGTTTTATCCACAACCAACATTTCATATATCAGTTTACGTCACAGAGGACAGTAAACTGGAGTCTTTAACAAGGACTCCAACCGATTAATCGATCATCAACATAGTGGCTGATGTATTTCCTGGTGCTTGTTTAATCGTTGCAGCTTTAACTGTATGCATATCATTGCCTGATTATTTCTTATTCCTCTGTGCTGTAGACCTCTGTTGTTGTCCAAAAACTATTAAAAACATGTCAGTGAGACACATTTCTGCATTCGGTGACATAATCCTTCATTACAAAGAACACACACGCTTTAGTTTATCTTGACTCAATCACACTCACACCCTCCTGCTGCCAGAAATACTGACTAAAGCACCAAATGTGTATTAATCCGCCACTGAAAATAGTCCCCAAACATGCACCATTTCCTCCTGTTTAAGAAACGTTTTGTGCTCAGATTAACATATTTCAGCCTGTTGCAGGGCAGCTTTCTACCATCCATCAAATTCACTAATAATAGACTCTCCTAGTTCAGGTTCACACTCCTTTCTGTCTGCGTTGTTGTAGCCACGGGAGGCGATCTGTGGGCAACAGTTGCTGCTTTCTCAGGCGAAGATGAGAGAAGGCCAAGGGGAGGTCAGAGGCAACTCAACAAGTGTTTCACATATTTACGCCTCTTCAATCAGTTTGGTCTGGCGGTGGGACAACTGGGCAGAGCAGCTGCCAGGGGCGAGGGGAGGGGGCAGGTGGGTCTGGGGTTCCTCTTAACCTGCTTTTCAAAGCAGTAAAGGACAGGCTGGTATGTGGGTGCTGAAACACTAACACCGCCTCTATGTTGAGCTTTAGATCAGTTTAAAATTATATCTGAATGTGGGTTGAGTCATCCCTGCTGATGCTTTAAAAATTTAGGTCAGGCTCAGAAACTGAAGCAAAAAAAAAGGGAAACAGTGAACTTTGAGGATGGTGATGTACAATCTGTTGTAACAGAAGTTACATTTAATGTTTGCAAGGATCATTCCCGGTTAGAGCTTTGTGTTGAATACTTTTTTGATACTGACTAATTCATTTCACACCAAGTGATGAAATTCTTACTTTTCAGTCTGTCTGCATTGCCATTAAAGTGTATTAAAAAGGAGAGATATCATATCAGTATCTGGGAATCACTGCTAAAGAAGTTTGAAAGCAGTTACATATATAGTAATAAAGATGCATTCAAACTGTTCAGGCTGATATGTGCAAAGGAAGAATGATCTGTGCAAACTTCCAACGGATATAACTTGTGTAGATGAGATGATTTCTGTCATCCGACTCGACCCAGATGCACATACTTATTTTACTGGATGTCTATAAGCCAATCACAATGTTCCACATCATCTAAAGTGGGCTGCAGCACAGCCACACCCCCTTTTACAGCATGAGTGAGGTAAAGAGGAAGTTATGGCATATCTTAATCTATCGATCATTTTGTTGAAGTACATCATTTGTGTTTGAACTGTGATAGATTTATAGCTTTTAATCAGGATTATTTAGCAGTAGTATAACAGTTAACACAACACAATAAATGTGAGATATAGAACAAAAATGTTTGTATAATTGAGTTTTGAATATTGTCAACTACCAGAAGTTGGCATTGAATGTATGATCAGATTAATTTTGTATTTATTTGATCTTCTTTTTTTTTTATTTTTTTGGATTTAATATTGCCTCCTTCTGAGAGAAAATGTGCCAATTCTCACTATTTTATGAAAAAATGTAAAAAAACATTGACTTTATCCTAGTAAGCTATCAAAAATGGTTTCAGTAACATAAAAAATGTAATATTAGGATTTCGATACCAGACCTGCAGGTAAACATGAGTAAAAACCATTGTTTGTGATTAGATCAACAGTCTCACATATTTCTGAATGTGATGTGAAGGGCTGTGACCCATCTGACCTCTTTGAAGTTGTCAAATGCAGAGAGGATGATGTCATGGCCTCCTCTCACCAAACACACGGCAGCCAGAAGCTCCAGCACCAGAGCCTTAGTCCTGAGAAGAAGAATACACACAAACATGCATTTATTCTTGGCATTTTAATGTGTTTTGTGTTTATTTATGTATTAGATGTTTATATTAAGGTTCTGTTACAGTCATGATGTCAGAGCTTGTTAGCTTACAGTAAACACACCTTGGGTTTCTGTTGTTGAGGCTGAGCGTGATCTCGTTGACACAGCAGGGATGCTTCATCACCAGGTTGAACCCAGACTGACACACACACACACACACACACACACACACACACACACACACACACACACACACACACACACACACACACACGCAAACACACACACACACACACACACACACACACACACACACAGATATATATTAATAAACCCTCAAAATGTTCTCATATCTGCTTATAACAATATTATAGTGTGTTATAAACATGTATTAATGATAAACTGTCTTTTTGTGTGTGTGTGTGTGTTGTGTGTCACTTTATTTTCATTCATGTTTATACACCAGCCTTTACTATGGATGCCCAGAGGAGGACTTGTACTCAACAAATGTATTAATGAACACTTTTATCTGCTTACAGTGGAGTATAAAAACATTTTTCAATGTTTATATACTAATTATAAAAGCTAAAAGTGTTCCCAAAAGTCCCTCAATACTACATTTCCAAAATTTTTCTTGACATTTCTGTCAAACATGAGGAATAAATTATAAGCCATGACCATAAAACATAAAAAAAAAAAAAAAAAAAAAAAATTACATAATGAGTAGGTGGTTGCAAATACCTGATAGTTCATGATGGCACGTAAGCACATGATGCAGAGATGAACGTCGTCTTTCTGGCTTACAGCACGAGAGTGTCTCAGTGCTCTCCTGATGGGACATTAACAGTCAGTTACAGTCATGTTGTCTGTAAATCTACACTGAAATATCTACAATATTAACCTTTCAGTAGGCTTGAACATTATCTTATACAGCAATATATTTCAAGTGTTGCAATGTTGCAGTCATTGTAGTGCTTAGATTGTATTACATAAATAATCCATGTATCAATCATCAATTCCCAAAAATACACCAGGTAAATCAAAGAAGTGCCACAGGCTAAATGTTCATGCCCAGGTGTGTAATGATAGGTTTAAGTGTCTGTTGATTTGTTTCACTCAGACATTTCCCACATTCACGCCTAAACATGTCATACACACACACACACACACACACACACACGGATGTATCCACTATGACAAGAATGCAGCTGCTTCAGATAAGAACGATTAAATGTCTGGGACTCTGAGTTATGTGTTCATTTGCAGTGTGACATCTACACAAGAGCACTTTTTTTATTTCCTCGAGAGTTCATTTCAACTCGCTGCATTTTCTTAAGAGTATCTTGACAACTGCGATGCTGCTGTCAGAAGTGATTAAATGATAGTCAGACTGAACGCAGAGCTCCGGGACTAAACAGCTCTGCAAAGCACATGTTTTTTTGACAGTCAAGACATCAAACTATGACAATGACTTGACGCGATGTACTGAAATAACTATATATTAACATGAGTGCACCAATATTATCAATTGCATATGTAAATCTTATATAAACTTACTATTTTTTAAATAATTTAATCATTTCTTCATTATCATTTCTTACTGTGATCTAATGCATATTATTTTTCAGCTTCTAAATATATTGTGTTTTAAAATTAAATAAAAGTTATAAATAAAGTTATATACCCAATTTTTCTTTATTTTATTGATTATTTGATGACTGGACTATATGACACCCTACTAGAAGAAAATCTCCTCTAGTTAATTAAAAAATGTGTGTGTGTGTGTGTGTGAGAGAGAGAGAGAGAGAGAGAGAGAGAGAGAGAGAGAGAGAGAGAGAGAGAGAGTTAGAGAGAGAGAGAAAGAGAGAGAGAGAGAGAGAGAGAGAGAGAGAGAGAGAGAGAGAGAGAGAGAGAGAGAGAGAGAGAGAGAGAGAGAGAGCGAGAGAGAGCTAGAGAGTTAGAGAGAGAGAGTAAGATGAGCCTCTGCTTTGTGTGTGTGTGTGTGAGCCTGCTTTCGGTATTGATCTGACTGTATTTGCATATCAAACACAAACCCTGTAACACTGTACAGCTGTGTCATCTGTCGAGAGAGATCGAGAGTGATTTGGCAGGGACAATGTTTGTTTGAGCAGAGTTTAATATTTGCAGAAGAGGAAGGATTTGTGTGTGTGTGTGTGCACAGATGTCTGTGTGCTTTTGTGAAACATATATGACATGTAAGCTAAGTGACAACAGAACATGTCTGTAAATGCATTAAATATTCAATATCTTGATTGTGCTGTCTTATCTAACATTCAGATCCTCCCCATATTAAGGGTTTTGTGCCCAGTTGGTGCATGTATATTGTTTTGTGTACTGAAAAAAAATGAATAAAAAGTAAATTACAAAACAAAATCCATCATTATCTTACATGATGGTACCAGCTTTATTAATGGTTAAAATCCTTTATTAAGGTTTTCTTTTGTCTGCTTAACACTATTTTATCAATTGGCTTATCAGTAATTGTATGTTTTTATGCCTGACATCATTGTTTTATACACTGTACATCTTTTCAGGTTATGACTGTTACTGATGTGTTACTAGTGGCTGATTTTATTTTTTTATTGTCATGTGAAGCACTTTGTTCCATTTTGGGTAGATCTTACAAATAAACTAAAAGGGGACATGTTATGATGTTGGATGTTAAACATGGTCAAAGTGCCAAATCTTGAGTTTAACGTGTGTAGAAATGCTGCAAGTCAAGACCCGGGGCAAGTTTTTCTTGTTTGTTTTTTTGCTGACAAGCTGAAGTTGGCTGACTTGTTGGCGTTTCGTGGCCTTGGTTACTGAGGTTGTTGCTCAAGTTTTTCCATGTGTTACATGTGCTGTACACTCTCATATTTCAGCTCGAACATGTATGGATGCATCTGAGAAGTTGACATTTCAAGTATAGAACGAGAACGCTTTTGGAAGATTGGGAGGGGGGGGGCAGTATTGATTTACTGATTTACAGTTTTAAAGAAGTTTTTAAACTGTAAATCATTGTTAAAAGGTGAATAATAAAGGGTCACTTTATCTCACTTTACCTTTCTCAACATCGACCTTAGAAAACCTGTAAATATCGATATGTGCAGTATGTGCATAGAAACATCAGTGTCCTCACCTGACTGTGAAGGCCTTGCTGGCCTTCGAGCTACCGTGAGTAGGTGAGTTGCTGGCACTTTTGCTCAGGTCTTCCACCGACATCTCCAAAGTTCTGCTTTTGTCTGAGAGCAGCATGCCGTTATCCAGACTGTCGGCATCACACCTGAAAGTCACAGTCACGCAGGAGGAAATCAGAATCTACCCTCCTACAAACGTAATGAACTTCATGACTTTCTTGATACAGGCTCGGTTGTTAAATTGATAAAGCGCCATCACTTTATCAGCTGGTTGTGTGAGAGAGATAAGACATACATACCTAAGCTTTGATTAGTACAGGAATGAAAATACCGGTAATAGTATTTCAAGTTGAAACCTACATGACAGCACTGTGGGCAAAGGACAGATAATCCACAAGAACGTCTAAGCCTTGATTCTCCTCGTTTAGGAACTCCTGAGCCCAGCTGGAAGAAAGAAAATACATTTAAACCTTTTCACACTAATGTAAATGGTAACAGATTCCACACCTTTAATATTGTACCATTTCAAAATTGTGCTAATATACAGGCAAAACAATAATTGATGAATTAATTGATAAAAGAAACATGGTTTTAACCCAGAGTCTTACGTATTAAACACTGTTTTGAACATCAGTGAACATAGAAGAAAGTTGTCTGTCTGGTGGTAGTAAGGAATAAAATGTTTTATTTAAAGCTCTATCAGAATGAATTGGCTCAGGTTATTCCACTTCTGATTTTTGGAATATATTCTTCCATTATTTCATTGACACAAAACCTTTTTTCCTCACATTGGGCGCTGGAGTGAAACTCACCCGATATGATTGGTCCTCAGGGAGATCTCCAGCTCTCTCAGGACCTGCGTGGATTCCTGGACACGCCTCTTAAACTGACAAATCACATGCGAGCTGGTAAATGCTTAATTAGTTCAAAAATGTAAAAAAAATAAAAAAAGCTGCAACATTTCAGTGTAATGATTTGTAGCATGGACTTAATAATTAATTGCTGGTGAAACAAGCAACTGCTGTATATTCATTAAACTGATGACACAGACATCCTCCATGGAAATTAATAGTGCAAAACATCCTAATGAATAAATAGTAATACTGTTTTAATCTTGTGATTCATACCACACACATTAACTGAAGGGAGGGAAATTAAAAAGTGAGCCATCTGACCAGGATATAAAAATACACACTGATTGTTTTTTACTGTGTTACCTTTATTTAATAGTTCTGCTACTATCAAAGTTTCCATCTGCAAAGTACCTTTTAAAAACAACTATAACTATAAGTAAAAGATATACAATATGGACCCCTGAATGACAAATATATTTAGCTATTTATGTATTTTTGTTGTGATGCTTTGCTCTGATAGCTGCATTAAAGGAACAATGATAAAGCAGTTTTGCATGTGGGCTGGCTATTTCTATCAAATACTGAGACATGTATCCACTTGATGAAGAGAAGGAATGATTACAGAGGAAAAAAACTTTTTCAGAGTCTGTGTGGGCATCTGATTTTTGTTCTAAGACATGCTTGAATAATTGTGAACTTGTCCTTTAATCTCTTGCAAATATTTGTGTGGACAGGAAATCTCACAGATCAGATTTGAAAGAGTCAAAAATATTTGTACTATTGCCACAAAAAGCTGAAGAATTTTATCTACAACATTTTTCAGGAAATATGATGATAAGACTCTTTTTTTAAAAACATACATATCAAAACGTATCAAACTGAGTTGCCGGATGTGAGTTTGTTGGGTTTTACCTTTCGACTGACCCCTCCGTGATCCAGGTGACTTTTCAGTTTCTCCAAATAAGCAGATGGAGGATTTTTCACTTGGAACCGCTCCTGAAGAAGCAGAGAAACACACACACGCACACACGCACACACACACACAAACACACACACACACACACACACACACGCACACGCACGCGCACACACACACACACACACACACACGCACACACACACACACACGCACACACGCACACACACACGCACACACGCACACACGCACACACGCACAGACCATTAATTATATTTGATTGCAGCACTGCAGAGTGGGGGAAAGTGGACCAGAGGGCAGAGTTTGATTACACAGCTTCTCTTATGCAAATGGATTTGATCTTAACAAGCCTCCAGAAATCATTCTACAGTGTGCGGCAGTCATATTCTCTCACACACACACACACACACACACACACACACACACACACACACACACACGCTGTACCCATCCCACTCATGTGCTTTAATTAAGCTATCTGACAAATCCTTACATTAATATTTATAATGAACTGCATTTTATCAGTCTTTGAAAGTCTTCGCCTCCATTTCTTGTGCAATTATAATTATCTTTCAGTGAAGCAAAGCTGTATGAGTCACAGTATGACAGAAACAGGTGTCCTCTGTCACTCGCCCATCAAAACACAGGTTGTGATGAACCTCCCTGTGGTTGCTAGGCGATGTACAATATTGATGAGCTTTCCCGTCGTGGGTCTGTGAGCATTGAGGTGCTTTTATATGTTTGTTGTTATATATTTATATATGTTTGATTAGCTGTACAGCTGCAATGATTAGTCAACTGATAGGAAATGAATTAGCAACTCTTTTTTTGGGGCAAAAATACCCAAAAATGTAAAAGTTCCAGCTTCTCAAATGTGATAACTTGTTGCTTTTCAGTAAACAGAATATCTTTGGGGTTTTGACCCGTTAATTGGACAAAACGAGACTTTTGCCTTGAGCTATAGGAAACTAAATAGACCAAATCATTAAATAAGGATTAAACAATGCACATAATCATTAGTCACAGCCTTAATTAGCTGCATTAATTCAATAGAACTAAAGAGAGGAACTTATTGACCAGCTGTGATGCATCAGTAGTGTTGATATGATCCAGAGAGCAAACCCACCTGGTCACAGATCAGGTCCCACTTCTTCTCGTTGTCATACTGGCTCAGGATCTTCACCTTGTCAGGAGGAAGATTCATCGTGTTCTGGAGGAAGAAATGAAGAAAGGGTTTGTGTAAAAAGTCAGAGTCTGTCTGATGAAAAATGCCAAACTGCTGCATAACAGTTAGCAAAACAATTTAGCGTTTTTTGCTGTTTCTGGAAAACTTCGTACTTTGCAAGAAGACATGGCCACCTGGGTTTTAAGCACTTTGTCTCTAGTCATGCATACTACTTTTTGTGGCCAAAACTATGTGGACACCTTAGTCACCTTAGTTTGTGGATTACACTGATATCTGATTGTCTCCTTTCAAAACAACTTTCCCTCATCCGGGAAAACTCTCCAGGTCCAACACGGAAGTTTGGTGATCAGACCTGAATCCCAGTCAGTGTTCCAGTTCATCCCAAAGGTTGGATGGGGTTGGATTCAGGTCTGTGTGCAGGTCAGTCAAGTTCTTCAAACCAAACTGGGAAAACTATTTTTTAAAATACATTTTTTCGCAAATTTTCTGAATATTTTAGTGCAATTTTTTTTACAGAAAGTAACAAGTGACAACTGTTTAACTGACAAAATATTTGACTTTCATTGTGTAGTTTTGTATTTCAAACTAGATATTAGCATATTAGATGATTTCTAAAATTCTCTAAAAAAGAGGACATTTAAGCGACAGTATACGACCACATTTTTATGAAGCTGGCTTTGTGTGCAGGGACATTTTTGAAACAGGAAAGTACCATCCCGAAAAGTTCCCCCAAAAAGTTAAAAGAACACTATTGTCTAAAATATCATTATATGCTGCAACATTAAGATCTCCCTTCATTGAAACTAAGTCAAACCATAAAACAGATCCAGACCAACATGACAAGAGACACTGGGCCCCCTCGAGGCCCCTGGACACTTCTTCAATCATTCATGGCTCTGATGTAAATGATTTGTCACTCAGACGGACATCACAATCCTCCTTGACTCACTAGTCCAGTAATTAGTCACTCTGTGAGTCAGGGATCATTGTCTGCTCTCTCTGCCAGGTCATTATGACTGGTATGTTACTGCTGTCACAACAGATCTTTGGCTAATAATGCACAAAGGCGTCATTCATTACCTGACTTATTTAGAAACTCTACATTAGGGACGTATAGCATTGTTGCAGGCTTTATCTCTAAATTTATAGTCAGTAAGCTGATGCTGAACTGTGATAAGAATAACAAAGCAGTCATATGAAACTCTTTGTCAGCTGTTTTTCACATAAACAAACTTGTCTTCACCCACATCAGCTCCATCTAACTGACAGCAGACGGCAAAAATGTCCCCGCTGTCAAAGTTTCATCCTTCGTCACAAAGTTTCTGAAGTGTCTCATTGCACCACACACACACACACACACACACACACACACACACACACACACACACACACACACACACACACACACACACACACACACACACACACACACACACACACACACAGCATTACATAGACACATTAATGCACTGGTGTCGTCCCATATAATAACCAGATTCCAGCTCACATACTAATTATAACTCTCACACACGACACGAAACTGGGCTAGTCGACAGGAGACTCACAGGGCTACAGTTTCTCTTTGCTTAAATGCTTATTATCCCCCTCATATGACTTATCTGCTTTTGCTTTTGTTTCAACCTCACACCTCCCGTGTTCGTGCTCAGTGACTTACGTTGAGCAACTTTGAGCGTGTGTCACAAGGTCAGTGAGAGTGTGGAGTCATCAGCACTGACTCAGTCTGCAGAGGAATGTCCAGCAGTGGTTACTTACTGGTGATTTGCTGCATGCCTTTAGAGCTCAGACATAAGCCTCAGTTGCACCAGATTTACAGTTTGTAAATCTATGTTTTGTTGTTTTATGGTATGGAAAAATTGGATTATCCATTTTTTGTGTATCTTGTGTTTCTTTTGTATTTTTCTTACTGTCAACAAATCTGATGTGCAGAGCCAAACCAACAATGAAAGTATTTTGTGTGTATCCAAAGCCTGGTATATCTTATTCCTCTGTGCTGTAGACCTCTGTTATTGTACAAAAATTATTAAAAACACATCAGTGAGCCGTGTTCCTTCATTATGAAGAGTTTGGACATGGTAGTTTGTTTAGAAACGGTTTCAAACACTAATAACAGCGATCACATTTTCAGTCTCCAGAGAGTAGTTCTGTGTAACAGCGAGTCGCTTTTAGAAGTGTTTTTGATGTACGTCACTCACATGTTACAAAGGACAGATATGATCAATTTTATCAAATGTATCAGTGACTCAGAGTGACGGGATTCCCCCCATGGTTTTTCATGTTCTGAGTTTTTCCCCCTCCTCTGACGCATTTTTCTACACAGTCAGCTGTTTAAATCACACAAATCTCCAGATGTTTATATGTTCTAAACCTATTAGCCATACAGTATCTTCAATATATTAAATGATCAAGACTCCCACTGAGACTTTGAGTTTGCCGGTTTCACTATAAGCGGATTCTCTTCACCTGCTATGCTATTATGGTCGGCAGGAAAATAAAATGAAATCAATAAACACAAACACTGGTGATTTGTTCCCCTCGAGCGGACATGAAAACTATTTTTGTTCATTCAATTTCTGCTGTCAGTCGGCCAGCTGCTGTCCCCTCAGCTGCTCCTGTGCACAGAGACGTCTGAATGCAGGTCGGTGGCATATATACGTGTCTCATTTTCTATGTGGATTCCCAGTTAGGCAGACGCCACTGAGCAATAGCGGGAAGGTGGATCTGTTTACAGAGCTTCGCTAGTTTATATGTGACATAATCCAATCTTTTGACTTCGTACTACACTGTACATTTCCAAAAGAACTTGTGTGTAAAGGCAAGAAGTTGTGATATGTAGCACAACAAGCTAGCAAAGCTCTGTAAACAAACTACCACACCCAAACTCGTTGAATGAACACGTCCAAGTGCAGCAGTGGACCATTGGCATGTTTTCATTAGACCTTTAGTGGAACTCTGTTTCTTTTTATTACAAAAACTATTAAAAAAAGCTTGTCAATGAGCCAAACCATGCTAGGTCATTTATTATGAAGAGTTTAGTCATGTTAATAAGTTGGAAATGGCTCTAGAGACTAATAACAGCGATCATGTTTTCATTCTCCAGAGAGTAGTTCTGTGTAAGGTAGAAGCCACTGAGCATATGTGCAAACGCAACTCTATTTACTGAGCTTCACTAGCTTGTCACAACTTCTTGCCTTTATACAACAAATTATAGTTACAATATACAATATATTACAAAGTCGAAAGATTATGATATGCAGCCAGATATAACAAGCTATACCCTTACAAGGAATGACTCTCCAGAGACTGAAAATGTGATTGTTGTTACCCGCTTCTACACAATCTAACATGACCAAATTCTAAACCCTGAAGGAAACCCAGTGCATCGGTGTGGATCACTGATGTGTTTTTAATAGTTTTTGGACAATGGAGGTCTACGTCTCAGAGGAATAAAATATACCAGGTTTTGGATGTCCACACAATACTTGTTGGTTTGGCTCTGCATGTGAGATTTGTTGACGATAAAAATAATATAGAAACTCGCCAGCTATAGCTTTTAAAGTGGCCTCAATCAATATACCATTTTGTGGGGATAAACAGACACATCCTGAGGTAAAAGCTGAAACTGTTTACACGCTGGATAAAAACATGTGGAAAGCTACTGTGTAGACATCAATTGTGCCATGCTGAAAAACAGGGACACAGCAAACAGTACACAGTAAATCAATGGTGTTACGTGCTGGATGTGAATCTGATAAATCAGGCTTGATAAATGGAACTGGTGGGTCAATAAATGCTGGTTAGATTCGGCTGTCTGGATCACTCTTAAACAGCAGAAAACTGAAAGAGAAAAACAACTTTAACAGTAAACAATATTACTGAAGATTTTTATTCTGTGTGTTGTTTAATTATTTGGATCTCTTATGTACAAACTTGCAAAGTACTGTAATCATTCAGCATGCACACAGAGAGACATGCACAAACTAGAAGAAGAGAAAAAAACACTTGCATCTAGTAAAGATATCACTGAAGGCTTAATCTGAATCCTGCAGCTTTGACCTTCACACTCCAACTAATTTGTTGCTGTTTAAAGTTTCTTTAAAGTTCAAAACTTGATAATCTGTATCTTAATAATTCTCAATACTGGAGAGAATTGGGATTTGATTTTTGAGTATCAGTTGGTTTATTTTTTCATTAAGCACAGAATGTTCCTCATGTTTATCCTAATACTTAAAAGGGACGTATCATGCACACTTCCTGGTCTATGTTTATATGCTGGGGCTCCATTTAAATAACCTCCTTATTTATGTTATACTGGTCCTTTATGCAGCTCCTTAGTTCAGCCTTTGTCTGAAAAGGCTGTTTTAGCTCCTGTCGCTTTAAGGCCTACTTTGTTCTGATTGGTCAGCTCCCAGAAGCTTCCTACGTACATTAAAAAATCTATAGAGAAGGTGGAAGGGATTATACGTAGGATTTCACTTCTTTTTTGTTCTTAACAAAAAAATATCCACTCTTCAAATACATCCGTACATCTTGGAGCATGAATCAGTTCCAATATATGAATGGACAACCCAAACAACCAAAGTGAAACACCTTTGCAACAGAAGGTCATTTACGGGCATGTGAAAATAATCTACTGTCATCACGAGGAGGAAGCAGACGTTAATTTGCAAATGGAGCGTTCACAGCTGGCGGAGGCCCTGACTTCAGGAAGCATTTTTACATAAATTCACCCCAAGTTTTGGGTCATGTTTAGCATCGACATCCAACATCATAACAGTGTATAAATGACAGAAATTCACAAGAATTATGATCTCTCATTTAAACTTTTATTACTTAATGATTTGAGATAGTCAACACTAACTAATAGAGAATGAAATAAGGTCAGCTGGTGTGCAGTATTTGTTTATTTCATCCCTCTCATTATAGAGTTTTGGGCATTTAATGTTAGATACTGTACCATTAAATGACCTGCTCGTGCTTTTACCTAAAAAGGCACAGTTGAAAAACAAAAGTAAACTAGGCAATAATCTGTATTGAATATTCAGAAAGTGTTTCACGTTTATAAATAAACATGATGTGTAAATGTGCATCGTTTCTTCCTCAGAAAGCCACAGATGGACATACATATGTATGAAGAGTTTGACCATGAAAGCATTCTTTGAGAATATGTCACATTATAAACAGTAAAGATCAAACTTCCTTCTCACATCCACCAACATGGAAGAAACACTTACTAACTTTCTTTGAAATATATGACTGATGTTACACTGTGTTAGTCTTTTAGCCCACATCAGTAAAAGACCAAACTGACAATGCTGTAGTTTGTCTCTCCGTGCTTAAAGACCAGGCCTGTCAGATATCAAATATATATATATATATATATATATATATATATATATATATATATATATATATATATATATATATATATATATATAGTTTTATTTTTTAAAACACAGTTTGGTGTTGTAGTTTTAATGTTACTGAAACAGGAATTAGTGGATTTGTTTTTTGGACTACTTTCAGTGGCGGATTAATACACACTCTCTGTTCGAGTGAGTTTTTCTGGCAGCAGGATGGTGTGTGTGGGATTGAGTCATAATTAACTACAATGTGTGTGTGTGTGTGTGTGTGTGTGTGTGTGTGTGTGTGTGTGTGTGTGTGTGTGTGTGTGTGTGTGTGTGTGTGTTTGTATTCATGGTGATGAAGGAACATGTCACCCAGTGTGGCTCATTGTGTTTTTAAATAGTTTTTGGACAATACTGGAGCTCTATGGCACAGACATTTTTAGATTGATACACAACACTTGGTAGTAGCATCAAGAGAAGAGAAAATAAAATAAAAAACATTCACTTTATTCAACAATATTAGAGATTAACCCAGCTGGCACTAAGCTCAGCTAGTTTGCTAGGAGAAAAAAAGCATGTTTTAAAGGTTATCAGCTTGTCTTATGTCAAAATACACAACAACTGATTGTGAAAATGAATATTGCTGTGTGTGCTGCATTGAATGTTTTGGGTTTTTTGTTATTAAGTGAACAATTACACAGTGAAAGCACTTTAACAGGAAGAGTGTGCTTCACAGTTAAATGTCAGCATCTAATCAGATAATCACATCATTGACTGCACTGTTGAGGACAGGATCCACTCGACTGTGGTGTGGTCAGCGGGGAGTTCTGTTATCATTGTGACGTTATTGTAAAACCACAGCCATCAAGTTTCAAATGATGCTGGAAGCAGCCTTAAATGACACAGGCTGCGTGTCTATTTTTTTTGGACCATTTTCTCCACACTGCGTCATGTTAGGTGTGAAAGTACGCAGCTGCTGTTGTCGCACTGAAATTGGCAACCTGCACATCAACTGCCTCACTAATTCCTGTGCTTAGTTATGCAGATTCAGGGGGCATTAATTAGTAAATTCAATGACCTTTACACCTGGTATTAGCATGCATGCTGACTGGACAGTATGAGTCATGAGGTTAATTTTTAACAGTAAGTATAATTTCATGCGTTTCTGAATCCATGTAAAAGAACAAACACTGGAAACAGGATCAGGAGGAGCAACAGTGGGGTTAATCCAGCAAACAGAAGTGGGTTTTATGTGCCGCTGAATCATGCATGATGATTTATTCCTGAATTTGCTGATCACCTCAAAGCAACGGATCAATGGAATAATCATATTCACAGAAGCAAGCTGTGCCTGCAGAATAAACACTGCTAAATCTATATTCTTCTGAACTGCCTTGTTCCCACTCTCTTACAGAAGGCTGCCATTGTAATCTGATTACAAATGAATCATATGTAATCTCATGAAGCAGTGTGCAATTTAATTGATAACATGACAAGATCAATTCATTTATTTTAGAGGAAACAGTTTGAAATAATTAGTCACTTTGATGGCTATGATTCACAATTGTAGCTTAATGCACATCAGCGTTTTTTTGAAAGGAAAACCAGTGAGATGCTTTCTTATTAAAATGGTATTAATGCTGCAAAAGGCCAAAAGTATGTGGACACTCAAACACTACACCTATATATAATTGGTGAGCATGCCATTTCTAAACCATGGGCAGTTATGGCTGCTATAACAGCCTCCACTCTTCTGGTTTCACACTGTTGAATAAGAGGTGTGCAGGAGACATAAAATCCTAATAAATCATGCAATAAATACATAAATGTAGTGTAAAAACGTTGAGTGCAAAATGTCAAGAAACGACTATAGTCCATATAATGTGAGTGGATTGTGTCCTTTATATTGTGTTCATTCAGACCAGGCTGAATATATTAAAACATGTTAAAATGTGAACCGGTTACAAGCATAGAAGTGCCAACAACCTTTCCTTTCTCTGTCTTTTTCCATCTCTGTTTGTAAATATAGTACACAAATCCACAGATGTACATTTACAATTCCACCCACTGCCGCATTCCCTGTTGGGAAATATGCAAAGTGTTATGTAAAACACGGAGGAACAAGTACTCCACGCAAATTTGGATAGGAGATATGAGTGGTGGCATTATCAGAATCACATAGTGTGCAGATTTCTGCAGCTTTAATATTGATTCTTTCGGTCTTTGAAAACACTGCAGTGACATCAGACACGAGCAGCATAATATGATGAATAAAGCATCAATAAAACACTGTCACTCTCTCTTGTCCCTTTGAGCCTCTACAAAATGACACCAGTTAGAGTTTGCGGCATCACTTTCTTCCTCGTCTCACACACACACACACACACACACACACACACACACACACACACACACACACACACACACACACACACACACACACACACACACACACACACACACACACACACACACACACACACACACACACACACACCTACTGGTTTGTATGCAGACAGAGTATCTTCTCCAGTTAGCACACTCAGCAGAAGATATGGAGGGAGACTGGGTGAAACATAATCTATATCCTATATCTATGATCCAAAAGCAAATGTGTTCAGCACAGGGAGGGGAGTGGAAGTCATTTTAGATGGAGCGTACAGTTAAACTGCTGCAGAGTGATGCCTTTATTTAGTTTTTATTTCACATGAAACATTCATACGAACACACACACTGCTGCCTTCAAATGCACCAGCAACAAACACCTGCAGCAGTTGTCACATTAATTCATTGCTGTGGTCACTGAGAAACACCCAGCACACACTAATCCCTTCACTGTAACACCTATAAAAGATGTGTACACCATATCTCCTGTAAATAACAATAAAGCATCATATGCAAACATCTGACTCCAGTCCATGCAAAACAAGTGCAGCCTGCGGTCTCTGTATTAGATTTAAAGATACACTACACAGTTCAGGTTAAGGAAAATACAGGATAATACAAAAAACTAGTTGATCACTTATTCAATATGTCTAATAAACATGGTTTCGGAATCACATGTGGATGTAATGTTTTGGGCCTGAAATATAGAGCACTTCAGCTCCAGATGGCAAATTCATGCAAATAAATGCTTATTAGGCGTCAAATGACTCAACAGATCTCTACAGCAAAGGATTGCATGTGAGGTCTCACTTTCCAATGTGCTAAAAGCTTCCTGGTTTATTAATTTAGGTGTAATTCATGTAGATTGCCTCTACTTAACCCAAAGTTTTAATGATAACTATATTTCAGTATGCTGCTTTGAGAAAATTGTGATTTTAAGGAAAACTAGAGATTCTACTTTCTCTCAAGTCCAAAAACAAGAAATGGAAAGTTGAATGTGGCCTGTCACCTGTGATCTACCACAATGTTAATGCACAACTACCTGAACATACAGAATAACTGGAATGAACTGTCTCTGAAAGTATCCAGGAGGGTATTCTGGAGAGAGCAAAAACAGAAAAACAGTATGTTCAGCTCTTATTATAACACTAAAAACTAAAAATCTCTCTCTTGACAAACATAAACCTCTAAATTATTCTCAGCCTCAACCCTATAGCTACCACTGTGCATCCTCCAAAGAAAAACGACAGTATAGGTTGAAAGTTTTGAGTGACAGACGCAACCTAGCAGCCTGTTAATATATAAGGTGACAAATGTCCATAATTGGAGGTGATGGGTTGGGTGGATGTTGAGATACAGTAGATCGATGCAAAGAGTGGACTTAGCTACAGGCTTTTCACCTCTAAAAAAATGTAACCATGATTGTCATGATGTATATTGAGGTAATAAGTTTAACCATACCATGTTTCAACTGATCATTTGAACCCAAACCATGATTTTCCTAACTGCGTGGTTTTTGTGTCTAAACCTAATCAGAACTTAATAACAGCATCATAAAACTTCATTATTATTGACCAGTGATTTACTTTGCAAAGCACCAATAGAGGTGGCATAATCAAAAATGCTCCTGTGGGTCGTTCTTGAGTACATGGCGGCATATTAGAAAAAAAACAGCTTGTTCTCACTAGAAAAACGACAGTATAGTCTAAGGTCTAAGTATAGATATTTGCCTAATCCTAACCAAGTGTTTGTTGTGCCTAAGCCTAACTAGACCTTAAATATCAACATCATTATATAAGAAAAGGGTCGTTATTCTGAACCCCATCCATTCTAAGAAGATGCTAAAAACACTGATAGAGATCATTTGAGTATCATTGGAAACAAACCTATTCTGTTGTATCAGTGTGAGGATGCATTGTATAAAACGCTCCCATGAATCTTTCTGTATTGCCTGGTGCAACGGATCTATGTGGCTGTTAAAATATAAGGATGTGTTGAGCGATGACACTGACGTCATGTCCTCGGTGTCGTGTTGGTTTGCAAAGTATTATTAACCTGAGGAGACATTAACAGCCCACAATTACTCACAAATTATACACATGAGTTTTTAAGCGTAATTCACAATAACATTTTACTTACTAGACTCCACACATTCAACATTTGAGTTATATTCCCGGTAATGTCGCCTTACAAAAAGCACATTTACGCTGGTTCACATGTGGTTTCTAGCTTTCCACATGTGCAATATCTGAAAATGTTAACTAAAACATTTTTAGGTAATTTTAGCGAGAGATACAAATACATGCATACAGGAAATACACTGTAATATAACAGTCGAATGAATGATTAAACATAATGTGACCTTTTTGGTTGCAGGTTTGCTCAGTATTTGTAAAAATATACTAACTATTACTTGCTTATATATAGAGGTACAGTATTTATATTATTATATTTAGCAAAACCCCAGTTGGGCCAGTATAAATCCTGCCAACTGCTCTGAACATAATCTTAATAATTTATTTCTGTTGGTCATATTAAAGTGGCTAAAAATCCATAATCATCCTGCAGATTCTATAACCTAATCAGCAGACATAATAAAAATCTGCCCGGATGTTTTTACTGAAGAGAAAGAACAGAGGAAGTTGGGATTTACTGACTGGGCAGCTTCACAGGAAGAGAAACGCATTTATCACGGCTTTAATCGATCACTATTCACCTTCAATAGCCTAAGAAGGAAGGCTGTTTCTCTAAGTATGCTCAATAACAACAAGCCTTGGGCAGGTTTGTTTATGCTATCAAATCACAGATCAGCTCAACATGATGTCACATATCATAGATACAGATGATAAGACTGAGAGAAGAACAAACACAGGAATGCAGCTAATCATACAGCAAGTCGTCAGGCCACATATCCAACATAGCTGCGTTGTCAGACTCAAAACTGTCTCTCCTTTGTTTTTTATTGGTTTTTGTGTGTGTGGCTGTCACTAGATAGGCATGAGCTCAGCGTGTCACTGCTCGTGTTGTTGTAAACAGGAGACAACAAGCTCAGTGAAGGAAGTAATGAAGAGAAAATCAAGTTACGGTCGAGGAATGCCGGTCGTCCAAGGAGCCGAGATAATGATTTTGTCGTTGCGGCTTTGACTCTGAATGATTTCGAAAGTCGGGCAATAAAAAGAAAGTCTATCCAGTTACACTACACGTCCATAAGCAGACACCTAAACATCACGCTCATATGATTGTTAAACATCTCATTCCAAAACCATGAGCACTCATCTGCTGCAATAACAGCCTCTACTCTTCTGGGAAGGTTTTTCACTAGATTTTGGAACCTGGCTGCAGGGATTTACTCCCATTCAGCAACAATAGCGTCAGTGAGGTCGGGCACGAGACTGTCCTGTCCAGGAATTAGGCGTGACGTTGTTATTGGCATTGCATTGACTTAGACACATGAGGCTGCTTTTCATTCCTACGGTTGTTTTGGTTTTTGGTGCCTAAAACCAAACCTTAAAGGACAGGTTCACATATTTTTTCTTCAGTGAAAGAGGTTTTCCTCGCTGTATTCATTCCTCCTGTTCATACTGACTATTAAAAGATCTCCTTCAAATGTGCTTTCAGTGTAAGTGGTAGAGGCAAAAATCCACAGTGTGTCCACGCAGTCATTTAAAAGTAGATGTGAAGCTTATATGAGGCTTCAGCAGTCTGAGTTAATCATATCAAAGTGGATATCTGACACATTTACAGTCTTTTTAGCATCAAATGAGCTGCAGTGGTAGTATAGTAACAAAAAGAGGGACTTTGGCTCTAAAAAGACTGTAAACATTGAAAGATATCTACTTGATTTGACTCCTTTGGACGGCTGAAGCTTCATATTAGCTTCAGATAAACTTTAAAGATACATTTTTACCCAGAAGGACTGCAGATTTTAACCCCATCATCAATAAATACATCGTGAAGGGATGTTTTAAGACGTACTATAATAAATTGGGAACAGATTAAGTCTTCGTGCTAACAGCAGCATCAGATTAGAAATCACTTGTGAGATTTGTGGCTAGTATTGAAAGATTTAACATCCTTTTCATGTTTTGTCGCTTAGTTTGAAGAACTAGTTTCTAGCCTCTGATGTTGGGTGATAAGGCCTGAGTCAAAGTCAACTTTCCAGTTCATGTCAAGCCTTGGTGGAAATTATACAAGGAGACGAGCAAAATGTCACACTGGAACAGGAAAGTATCTTCTTCACCAAACAGAAGTTAACACACTGTTGTCTAAAACATCTTTGAATGTTGTAGCATTAAGACTTAACTGGACTGAGGACAGGGGTATTCACATATGGTTTTGGTCATACTGTGTGTAACTCTTTGTGACATTTAAACTTCTCTGACAGGTAAATTAAAGGAGCAGTGTGTAGATTTAGTGGCTTCTAGTGGAACGGACTATTATTGTAATATAATATTCATAAGTACGATTCAATTGTAGTAGTATTGTGTAGTGTTGGTTATAACTTGATGAAAATAAGAATTGTTGTGTTTCTGTTGCCGTAGAATGAGCCTTTTATATCTACATAGGGAGCTTGTCCTGTTCCATGGAGGCCGCCATGTTGCATCGCCATATTTCTACAATAGCCCAGAATAAAACTGAACACTGACTCTAGAGAGTGACTTTTGTGGTTTTTGGCAAACTCCACACTTGTAACGGGGGGAGGCGAGGGTGGGGGTTGGGGGGGGGGGGGGGGGGGGGGGGGGGGGGGTAATTTGGCTGAAATCTGCAACCTCACTGCTACTGTAGATGCCACTAAATCCTAAATCCTACGCACTGGTCCTTTAATGAAACTTAGGAGGGATTTTTGTAAATAAGGTATTCTAAACAGTTTTGAATATGCAATAATGACAAAGTTCAGTTTATTTGCATTTTTTATTAAACTGGACACAGATCTGTCTTCCTCCAGCAGAGCATGGAGTGAGCCTAATGCTGCAGTAAGCCCTAGCATAAAGGACCTCTTATGTATCTATCCACAGTAGCATTGTGTACCTGGCACTGCGATAAGCTTGCACTGAGGACGTGCACATTTCGGACATATTCCAAATTCTTTGTTTCCTTGCATTGTTTGGCTGCCGCTCACTACTGTGTGAAAGGTAACATGTACCCTGACCTGCTGCACCGAGCCATGCACATCTAAACTCACCAGCACTGCACTGAAGCGCTCCTCCAGCTCTTCTTCAGGTGGCATGGGAAGTTTCACTCCAGCGGATTGTTTCTGAGCACCCGTGCAGCCTGGAGGGGCCGACACCGTCTTGACCTCCTTCCCCTGCGGTGCTTCAGTGCTCCCTGCTGCATTTCCCATGATTTTATATCCAATTAGATCCAAAAGACACAAAAAAACCTGCTCTCCACAATCTGTTACAGCAAAAAACAGTGCTAGAGAGCTGGCAATGAGACAAAAACAGGTTGGATCTAGTTATTCAAAGTTATGTACAAGGCTATGTTTGGCCTGTGACCTCTAGTTATTTCCATGACCCTCGTCTGTTGAATCATGCTATAGCAACATTCATTACTCGTCCATATTCTCAAACAAGGATAAAGGATAGAGCAGCGGGATGAAATCCACCCCTGCCTCTGAATGAGAGTCAGACCTCGCACAGATCCCGATGCATTATGAAACCCTAGAAAGAGGGAAGGGGATATCCTGAGAGTGACAGATAGAGTGACAGCTGAGCCAGTGAAAGAGAAAAGGGGAGGAGAGAAAGAGAGAGAGAGAGTTCAGAGGCTGTAACTGCTGCACGGGTCCAGGCTGCAGGAGGAAAATAAGTATCACTTCTGTACTTCCCCCTCCATACAGGTGAGGAGGAAACTACTCCAAAAGCTGCAGTGCTCACAGGTAAAGAGACTTAGTTGGGCTTGCAGGTAATCTACTGAAGTCCTCCATCTGCTGTTGGATGCTGGGAGTCTCTGGGCCTTTGATGTCCATATCCAGAGAGGGAAAGAAAAAAGGAAAAGAGGGGGAGGCAGAGATCCAGCAGGCAGCCACTCTGTCTATCTGAGGCAGGGACACAGAGAGACGGACGGCAGCAGCGGCATTACTTCTAACAGCACGGCAGGAGGAGAGCACAGAGACCTCTGGGTCCTAATGCCTGCACATACAGGTTTCGTTGACACTGATGGGGGAAAAACAGGATTAAGGCTGCAACTAGTGATTATTTCCAACATTGATTTACTGTCTTTTTCCAATGTCATGTTATTTCGGATCAGCTGTCCATAAATATATTCAGTTTAATGTATGATGTATAAAAGCTTCAAATACTCACATTTGAGAAGCATTTTTGGCATTTTTTCATTACAATTCGTTACACACAAGAAGCTGTAATCAGAGAATTTGTTGGCATTTTTGTTTAAAAAAAGACTTAAACAATTAATCAGTTATTGAAATAGTCTTTTTTTTCTTCTATTGACTGATTGTTGCAGCGCTAAACAGAATTTGACCTTGTAGAATATAAATGAATAAAACACATATTTGTCCAGTAATCGACAGAAAGCTAGAGTGGCAAACATTCAGGAGTTGAAAGTAAAATAAGGCCGAAAATATTCAAATTGGACAATGAATTGATCTACTAATAAGTATCATCTGGTATAGTTAGTAAAAGTAATGATGGCTGAATCAGTTTCAGGCCTCACTATCATGTTTTACTGGGACACTTAAAAAGAACAGAGTAGAGTCCAAATGTCCTCTGTGAAAAAGGCTGTAACTATTATTTTTTCTTGATGAATCACTTTGTCCGACTAACCATCCAAAACAAAATTATATTCAGTTTACTATCAGAGCTGTGATGATTAGTTTATTAATTGATTGATTTTTAAAAATGTTTTAATACTATTTTTTGACATTTAATTTATACTGAAGATAATCATTAATTGCAGCTCTGTTTATGTTTATCATAATATAAAACAAAGTAAGTTTTATAGTTTTGCTGGCAGCGAATCACCACAAGCGTTCTTCAATGAATGCAACGTGTGACTGGCCCTCTACTGCAGCGGCTACAACCCATACACTCTAACGCAATAATACTTCATTGTACAGCTTTGTACAGTTATTTAATAATTATTTCAATCACTTTCAAAATGTTTTTGTAAAAATCATTTGGATGGGGAGTATGGAGGCATTTTAGGCAACTGAATGCTTGTATTCATGTGATTGTCATCAAATGAAGTAGAAAGATAAAAGTATCAGTTTCACTTTAAGGGTTCTGTTGTCATCATTTCTTGCCTGATACCCAGCCCAATGAACAATTAACAAAATGGTTGATGATTGACTTTAGAATATTTTTTGGACCCTTTCATCAAATGAAAGTTATTTTATACAGTTGTATTGATTATAAACAGCTTTAAATTAGAGATGCTCGTTCCTGTCAGTGACTCAAAAGTTAGTTTTACTGGTTGATGATCGTTTTTGTGATTGTGATTCAAACATCTAGAAACTAAATAACTATTGTGATATTCAAGTCAAACTAACTAAAGTGTCCTTGGGTTCTGAAAAAAAGTTAATGTTTCAGATGTCTCATTGTTATTATAATCGTTCTGGGCATGTATTTTCATTTAGTTACATTATAAAAAGCCCCGAGGTGCAGATACAATGTGTGAATGAAAGCTGAAGTGGGTGTTTCACATTCTTTCCAAAAGAAACAAACAGGCAGCTCACTCAAGCAGATCTCTCTGAGATTAAAGCCTCATTCATACAAACATGTTGCATCATCACAAACTCCCATAACACCCCGAGTACCAACTAACAATAGTCCTAATGCGGCTGCCAAAGAGGATCACACGCTTAATCACAATCATAAGTTGTGCAGCAGCGATGACATAACTTTTCACTCAGACAGGGTCAAAAGACTTCGTTAATGAGCAAAGTTGTTGGCTGAAATATTACTGGAAGGTGGAAGCAGGATGTTAATAAATGATGAGTGTCACACTGATACCTGTGTGTCTGGCCACACCTGGTCAGCAGCACACAGGACAGGAAACAAAGCGTGACGCGTTCAGTGGAGGAACTTTGCTCACAGCGAATACTGTGAGTTTAAAATATAGCTAAAAGTAATGAGGAGGTCTGTATAGTGAAGTTTATAACAAGTGTTTGATTTCTATAAGGAACAAAATGAACAACAACTCCTTCTGACTTCACTGCAATAATTTGATCTATGCTATTTTTATATACAGTATGTGTAATAATTCAATCTTCTGTGATGCTACTGCTGTTGTTTTTGCACTTTATGTCTCTCTGTCTTATTTCTTCTTTTTCCATTGTTTCACATTTAGCTATGACATGCACTGTTTCGTTCTGCGTTTCACTCTGACAATAAAGATTACTTGAACTTGATGTTTTCTGATGTTTTTGAAAGTCGCTCCTGCTCTTTTATAAAAAATAATAATACATTTTATACACACATTAGGGAATTTTATTTTATATTCTGCAAAACTTTCCAAACTCCTACAAACTATGACAAAACAAGAAGATGCTGGATGCAAAAAACATCAAAGCTTTAAGTAAAAAAATGGCCTTCATGTCACATATTTGATCACATTCATGCAGTCGACTCACATTCACAATTGCAAAACCTAAAAGGATAGAATTAGGGCTGAAACATGAATCAATCTACAGAAAATTAATCAGCAACTTTTTTGTTATTTGTTGACCTAGTTACAGCCTTTTAAGTGTGAGGATTTTCTGCTTTTCTTTGTCTTATATGATATTCAATTGAATATCTTTGGGTGTTGGACTATCAGTCAGATAAAACAAACAACTTGATGGTGTCACTTCAGAGTCTGGACAAAACAAAGCATAAATGAATTGTGAGAGCAATCGGCAGATGAATCAATAATGGAAATCATTATTTAATAGCAGTCCCATCTCAAACTTCTACTTAGCCTGATTCATTTTACTCTTCTGAATCACTGAACAAATTGCTGTTGTTTCAGGATTGTGCTCCGAGAGTGTGTGTTTGATGTGAGGCTGCTGTCGATCTGTTGCGACTCTAAAATTATTAAAAAGCACTTTAAAGATGTGCAAATGTTACATATTACAGTTTCTATCAACTTCAAAGAATATATTCAGTATTGTAAGGACAGACTAGTAAACAGGGCCTCTGCATCAGGCTGACCTCTAGTGGTAAAAACACCACAATACAGCTGGAGAGCCCAGTCATTACATCCTCGGCCCTCTTCATTCTGGGCTTTTGCATTTTAAAACAAGGTATATACAGGTTACATAATCCTTTAAAGTGTTTAAAATGTTATGATCATAAACTAAAAAACAAAACGTTTCTTGCTCCGAATGCATCTCACTTAGGCTGGTGAGTGAATCATGTGACATATGTTGTATTTAAAAAGTTGTGCTCAATGGTACTTTTTTTTTTTTTGCACATTTATTACATCGGAAAACATCTGCTGACTGTGATGAATATGTGTAGGTACCTTGGATTCTTATGCAAATCTGTGTCTGCATTTTCATGTGCAGAGAGGCAGAGCGAGTGCAGGCCACATCACAGACTCACTTCACATGACATATGCAGAAGTGAGACAAATTTTATCTGAAATTTACCAAAAAGAGGATGTTCATTCAAGCAGTGGTGGAAGATACTCAGATTCTTCACTTAAGTACAAGTTAAAATACCACATAAGCAATATTAAAAGTAAAACTACATAAGTATTATGAGTGATGTAGTATGCAGTATTACAGTAAAAGTAGTGGTTTGGTCCCTCTGACTGATATATTATTATATATGACATCATTAGATTATTAATAGTGAAGCATCAGTGTTAGAGCAGCATGTTACTGTTGTAGCTGCTGGAGGTGGAGCTAGTTTACACTACTTTATATACAGTTAGCTAGTTTAGTCCTGTGGTTCCCAAACTAGGGGTCGGGCCCCTCCGAAGGGTCAGCAGATGAATCTGAGGGGTCATGAGACGATTAATGGGAGAGGAGAGAAGAAAAAACAAAGTTCTGATACACATCTGTTTTCAGGTTTTGTGAAATCATCTGAACTGTGAAACCACATGAGAAGTTTAGAGGGGAAATGTCTCTTTATGAGTTGTTAACAGCTCCACCAAACACCTGAAACATGACTAGAAAACAAAAAACTACACGTATTTTCTCTAAGATGCCATAAGACTATAGTTTTGGGGAGTATTGTTTTATTTTTTTTAAACAATATTTTTCTCCGAACTGTAGCGGAGCAGCATAGAAAGCCTCAAAACTTGAGTAGATGGACATATACAGTAGTTACATTCCACCACTGTATTCTTGACCCTGGAAACAGCAGTTGAGAAAATCATATGAGGGAGTTTCACATTTTAAAAGTGCTGTGAGGAAAACTGTCTTCAACAGCAAACACATCATGTGATAGGATCAAAACATTTGAAACAGGAAGTAGAGGGACCTGGACGTGCAGCCGTAGGTGAGGTTGTTTTGTTAAATGACAGGAACGGTTTGCATTAGTGGTTAAGAAATGTGTCACATGCTCGTGTTGCTGGTTTGACATTTTTGTGGGCAACTGTTAGCTTTAACACAAGCTTTGAAGATTGGAGGGATAGTGTGGCTCTGTGTGTGTGTGTGGTAGCAGCAGGGTTTACGAAATGCACTTTAATCGCCTCGTGTCAAACAATAATCAAAAGGCAAATCTTAAGACAGAAGACAGCTTTAGGGAGAAACTGTATCAGATTGTGTGTTGTCGGTTGAAAGATGAGTCTTTCAAGTTTGCAACAATGTTTCAATTTAACAAGTGAATGGATAAAAAAAAATATACAAACAATTATATTTAATGGTCTTTGAGAAAACAAGAAAATAAAACAACAAATAAAACAATACTAGAAAATGTAATGTATCTTCACATAATATAGTATCAGGTGGTACAATAGTGTGGAGAGCAGTCTAGTTTTGTTTGTGGTTCAGGATTAAATTTAGGGTTTGGTTAGAAATAAGGTCAGTTTATGGTTATGGTTAAAGGACAGGTTCATAATTTAAGATCAGAAACCCAAATGAACATCAAAACAAAACCTGTTTTTCTTGCTGTGATCATTCCTCCTGTTCATACTGACCATTAGAAGAGGATCCCTTCATAATTCACTTACAATGTAAATGATGGAGGACAAAATCCACAGTCCTCTTTCTGTGCTAAAATGTATTCAAAAGTTTATCTGAAGCTAATATGAAGCTTCAGCTGTCCAAATGAGTCAAATTAAGTAGATATCTTTAATCATTACAGTCTTTTTAGAGCAAAAGTCTCTCTTTTTGTTACTATACTTCCACCACAGCTCAACAGGGAAACACAAAGAGGGAATTTGATGCTAAAATTACTGTAAATGTGTCAGATATCACTTGATATGACTAACTCAGACTGCTGAAGCTTCATGTAAGTTTCACATTTACTTTTAAATGACTGTGTGAACACACTGTAGATTTTGGCCACCATCACTTACACTGAAACCATATTTAAATATATTTGAATAGTCAGTATGAACAGAAGGGATGATTACAGTGAGCAAAACCTCTTTCCCTTTTCATATAATTGGACTATTGATTTACGACAGACTGCTGTATGGAACATCTGTTGTTTAAAAGCCTATTTTTTAAATTGACATATGTACAAACACGAGTGAAAATCTTACAACTGTATTTGGTCATTCTGAGCCTTTCAACCTCTTATTCAAGGTGTCAATCTGTCACCTAATTATTGTTCAATAAAAGCCTATGGTGCTTTGCATTGTACTCGGAAGTTTGGAATTTCCGAGTTACCAGTCGAAAATTTTTTACCTTGAATGCCCCCTGAAGTAGGATTTCAAACTCGGGAAGGTTGCACAAACCTCATCAACGCCAAACTCAAAATCAAAGATGCCCAGTGCATCAACAGTGCAAACGTTGTAGGAATATTCTGTTTATTAGCACTTCTGTCTTATTTGTGTCTCATTAAATCAGTCGTACACACAGCACTGTCCAACTTCTATCTGTGGACATGTTGCTACGGTGTTTGTATGCACAGAATATAGTGAAATGCGTTTTTATCAACCGGTATTGCTAATAATGGCTATAACCTGACTTTCTAACTTCATGAAGTGGTACGCTTCAATCTCGGGTGTGATGTCATTCAGTTCCAATTTCCAAGGTATATGAAACCCAGCATCAGTTTCCTGAAAAAAAACAGTGCTGTATTCATGACCACAAATGAAGTTGTGGTTTGGGTTGCAACAACTTTTAGAGAAGCTGCAGAAAAGCAGACTTGACCAGCTGCTTTTTGTCATCTGATATCTGAAAAACCCCAAAGTGTGACCATTACTGTCAAATGACACTATTCTTGGCTCTATTGGCATTGTGACTATCAAACCTCAACACTTTTGAAGACCAACTAATGTGTCAGTAGCAAACAACAAACTGACAGATTACATTTTTTGTCCTGATATTTGCTGACATGTAAAGAGGAGATGACTGCACACACTCGGCTTAAATTATTTTATTGTATCACCAACATTTTCACAACATTAATATCCACTTTGACAACAAGACACAACATGAGACCCAAACCATTGTACAAAGCCAAAATACAGCAATGGCATATTTATTCAAACCTGAGTTAACACCAGTCTGACTTTTTTACATTTTGTTGTACCATTTACATAAAAATATATGATTTCTGTCTACAGCTAAAGTTAGAGAGCTATGTTTATCTAAAGCTAGAGATGGCCATTGCAAGTCTTGGCTAAAGATAAATGTACTTATTCCATTTGGCAAAAAAAGAAAACACTATAAGCCATCAACACAGTCGTTGGTTCAACCTGCCTCAGGAGCTGCTGATCCAGTTTTACACCGCGATCATCGAGTCTGGTTTCTGCACATCCATCACTATCGGGTTTGGAGCAACCACCAAACAGGAAAGGTACAGACTACAACTGATAGTCAGGTCTGCAGAAAAATATCTGGCACTGCGCATTAACCCTTGAACACTAAAACACCCACTGTGCCTACAAATTATACATATATTTTATAAGCTTAAAATACAAAATAAGCAATACATTTCACTCATTACTGTATATTTGAACAGGCTGTATTTACTGTACATAACCACCTATTATGGTAACATGTCTCACTCCACGCACTCTGCACAGTTACACTGTTACAGACAGAAATGAGTCTGACTTTTTGATGTGTTGAAACCACTTTGTTAACCCCAAAACAGCCATGACTAGCTAATGATTAACGATTTAACGTTTATAATTTGAGGTGGTTTAGCTATGTTTAAGTCACATAACTACTGGATTAAATTGTAGAGTACTTAATCATACTGAATATATATATGGATTTTGGAGGTTGAATAATAAGCCTACAAGACTTTACAACATATCACAGTTTGCCTGAAAACTCAAAACCCTTTTTTTCCCTCAACTGCACCTTTTTAAACATTACATTACAATACATTACATTACAGAAGTATACCTCTTAAAGTGAGGCTGAACAATGTTTAAAAGTCTCAAAAAAACAACTTAGAGAAGGCAATCTAGAAGCAAAGATATACAAACAGAACTGTATTCATTTAGCCATTACAAGAAATATCTAGTAGGGGGGCCTGGCTTAACAAATCAATAATAAAGAGACATGAAATACAAAAAAAATTAAGGTCATCCAAAGGGGGAAGTTGAAAGTCTTGAAATATTACTTGTTTACTGAAAACATCTCGTTGCTTGTGTAGATGCGGTCAGGGGATGTTGGAGGGGAAACGGTGAGCGCGGTGATCACGGTGAGAGCAGGTGAAGAGGGGGTGATTGAGTTGGAGCTCAAAGTCTGTGCGACCAGATGCTTCTTACATGGGCAGCCTAAATCACGGATGAGCCTCTTCACGTCGTTCCTGAAGCGCACGCCTACCAGGGCGTACAGGATTGGGTTAAGGCAACAGCGGGTGTACGCCAAGGTGCAGGTGATGTACTCCAACAGGAGGCTGCAGAACTGCCCCGCCATTTTACGTGACAGCACCACGGTGTACGGCAGCTGGAAGAGCAGAAATACCACCACCAGAGCCACCATCAGCTTCAAGGTACGCTGCCGGTGCCACTGCTTCCCCCGCCGAAGTGAGTTCCCTTCCGACAGCACTCGAGCGATCGACGAGTAGCATGTCACCATCACTAAGAAGGACAGGCAGAAGACGCCGATGATGGCACCATTGGTGACCCTTTTGACATTTCTGTCCGCTATCATTCCACAGAAGGCATCCTTGCCTGATCCCGACACCCCAGAGAAGAGGATTTCAGGCAGGGTGAGGAACACTGCAGAAAGCCACACAAAGACAGCAGTTATCTTCCCGGCTGTCAATATCTGGCTACGCAGCCTGAGCATCTCTTGGGCTCGCGCCACCACCATGTAGCGGTCAACGCTGATGCAGGCCAGCAGCAGCAGGCCGCTATACGTGTTGATAGCGTAGCATGCACGCGTGGCCTTGCAGAGGGGAGTTAAGAAGATCCAACCCATGTTAGTATCCACCGCCTGTAACGGGAGGGTGAGTAGCAAGAGGAGATCAGCCAGCGCCAAGTGGAACAAGAAGACATCGGTCATGGAGCGAAGCCGGAGGCGGCGGTAGAGAGCGAAGGTGGCGATCACCAAGCAGTTTCCCATCACGCCCACCAAGAAGATCAGGCAGAAAACACAAGTCTGGAACATTTTGATGGTCAACTCATGCTCACCAGCCTCACACCAGTATGAGTTGTTGTCGTAATCAGTAGGGTATATGTCGTCATTCCAATTTGAGTAGTTTAAATCGTCAAGGGGGTCATCAGGATCAACATGGTCGTAGTAATCCATTGCTGGTGGAGAATAAATTAAGACAAATCAGGTTTATGTGTAAGCAAGTAAGCATACATTTTGTTAGTCCAGGGAAAAATTGTGTTACAGCTAAGGTCAGCATTAAAGGATAAGTTCACAACTTTTCATATCTATGTTAAAACAAGTAATGTCTGTCATCCTTCCTAAAAAGACCCCCTTTAAATGTGCTTTCAGTGTAAATGATGGTGGTCAAAGTGTGTCCACGCAGTCATTTAAAAGTTGATGTGAAGCTTATATGAGGCTTCAGCAGTCTGAGTTAGTCATATCAAGTGGATATCTGACACATTTACAGTATTTTTGGCATCAAATTCCCTCTTTGTGTTTCCCTGTTGTGGTGGAAGTATAGTAACAAAAAGAGGGACTTTAGCACGAAAAAGAAAAAGACAAAAGGGAGACTGTGGGTTCAGCTATCAGATTTGGTTTCTAAAATGTATATCACATTTAAAAAGAGGAACTTGTCATACAGTACAACTGAAATAAATGGTTGATTAAAACCACTGGCTTGTTTTGTAACTCATTTACAACCCACTAGTTTGGGCTTAATAAAACCTAGCCTGCACATTAAGAGCTTGTGGAATGCGTATCCGATGTTTTGCTGAGAACAGGGGTAAGCCAGTATGAAAGTAACGCGGGATGAAAGCAATGAGGTAACTTTCTCAGAGCCTATATAAATTTGGCACGTCTAACTACAACAGCACGTACAGCACGCAACACTTAAAAGAACCGCGAAAAATCTTGTGGATACATCATACTAATATTATTGTTGTAATGTTTTATCCAGAAAGCTGTTTTCACTGTAAATTCACTGAAGTGTTGTTTATTTTTTTATGAGTCATAATTAACTAAATGACTAAATATTTAGTCATTAATTTAGTTAAATGAGTAAATATTGACAGAATATTTAGTCATTTAACACATCCTGTAGTTGGACATGTTAGGGTTTTTCAGTATAGAAGTAAGAGGTTTAACTGTGAGGAGTTTTTGTCAGGATGATAGTAACAGCTGTTTCTTTCTTCCCCTGCCACTAATGTGGTCACATTGAGTGTGTTGCAGCATATTGAAAACATGTGTATGCCATATTGCACTGACATGCCGAGTCAAGGTGAGAACAACAGAGAGAGCTGGTTAACCATGAAATGTATGAGAGTCTATCACATAAAAGTATTAGAAGTGCAGCAGAAGCTCTTAATTTTGCTCATCTCTGTAGTGTTACTTTCATACATGCTCTCCGGTTCTGAGTCATTCTACTAAATGCCACAGGCAGACACACTTGCGTGACAACCACTTATTGCTGAAACCCCACGCTGTGCTCTCACAGACACAAAGTATGTGTTGATTTTGAGCACAATACTGTACTTCTTGTCATTATATCAGGATGGAAATACCAGCTTTTCTTTTTACAATCAGATTGAAAGTAAGACATCTGCAGCTATGTTCCCCCGTTGAAAAGTTGCCGCTTCTGCACCAGGTTGCGTGACACTGGCACCAGGTTGTTGGCACAGGGGAAATTTGTGGGTAGCATGAAGGTCTACAGATCAGTCAGTGTCGCGTGCTAAGAGTCTTTATAGGCGGGTATAGGCAGTTTCCTAATTCACTCTTTATCATTTCAGCTTTCACTGTGTTATTCTATCACTGCTGTGGCTGCTCACATGTTAAATTATGCTCTTTCCTTTCTGATATATATATTTTTAAATTTCTCTCTAACTTCTTTATTTAGCGGTGGATACAGACATTAAGGAGGTTCCCTTAAAAGGTAAGAGGAACAACAGTAAAGAGGAAAAAATGTTGTAGCTGTCTCATGAGCAGATCAGTGTAGCGTGTCAGAGAAGTGGGGATTTACTCGATATTTATTTCTCTTTTTTTATGAAGCTGTAAACAATTTTGACAAAACAGCAAGGTGTGAGAGTATTGTTCTAAGTACAGTAATAAAGGTAAATGAGCACCAATTTATTTTGAAATTAAATGTAATTTAAAGCTATGTTATCCATGTTTTGTTGATTTCAAGTTATACTGGGCAGCTTTACCCAATTAACCAGTTAAGTTAAAAAAGGAAGGGCAAATGAATAGATCTAACAGAAACAAATGGAGGAAGGCTTGCTGGTATATTTTTCAGGCAGCTGGAGGAAATGTCTCCTCACAGAGGATATATGTGTGAGTCAAGGTTGGGTTATGATTTCTGCTGAGCCAAATTACAAAACAGTTTTGAATCATAATGTGATAATATAAAGATAAAAATACAGTCAGTTACACTGAAAAGCTGCTTTGTGAGCATTAAGAGTTACAACAAGACAATATTTTTACAGTGAAATTTCAAGTACTAAACAAAAACTACCAGAATCTTCAATTAGTTCACTACTCTGCACCTTTGCTGGCTCATATTTGTGTCAATAGTCAGGTTTTCGCCTTTGTGTTGCAGCTGCTATTTGTTTAATACGAGATATCATTTCCCTGCATAGCAACACATTCTTATCTTACATCTCAAAACTTGAACCTCACTCTCTTAAGATCTGTAACACCAGTGCCACCAGGGTTTATTATTGGGCTATTATTGTTTAAAACAAATGTGAATAAGCTTTAACCGTGACTAAACAACTGTAAAACAATGTATTTTAATGTCTATTGTTATGCTGATGACATTATCTTGTACATCCCGCGTCTCCTTTTCCTCTGACTCATCTTCAGTCTGCCTCTGTTCAATCATGCACTGAAATCCCACTTTTTCTACAGTACAAATACAATTTTTTTGTCTTTTGCTCATTTCAGCCCAGGTACTTTCACACCTTTGCGTCTTCGCTCAAGCTGTTAAATCATGCCTATTTATTATAAGTTTCGCTCTCCGTATGCAATACTGGATCACAGTAATCACTGATGAGATGGTATACACATCTCATGATATTTACCGTAAAAGGCTTTATTGTTTCCAAACTAATTTATATTTCTCCACTACTTTAAATCTTGTAATTATAATACACAATCTAATCATTACTTTGCAGCGGATAGTCCTAATCATAGCACGACTGGATGCGGCCTTTGTTCACTTTAAAAAAAAACAACTTTTAAACTGAATAACCTGCAAACAGCTCCGTGGGTAGATTTCTAAACTTTATAAGATTTATTTTATACCGTAACTCTTCTGATAGTTTCTATTTATTCTTTTTTTTACATTTTAACATTGGTTGTCTGACTTTATTAGACTGTTATTGTTTCTTGTATATGGGCGGTCTGGCTGTTAGTTGTTCTCAGGTCTCTTTTATACAGTTTATCCCTGTCCCCCCCCCAATTTATTAACAACCACACTGTACATTATATCACAATGTTGGGAAATATTAGTCCATTACAATCAATTGAAAGTGAAATTCAATAGCCTTGCATGTATTTGTACAGTTTGAGTGGGTAGCAGCTACTTATTTCAGTAATTTTTCCCAACACTTGTCGTGAAAGTGGGGTAAGATGTGAGAAGTGTGTCACTACCATTACAGCATAATCATAATGACAATATTGTATGTGACAAATATACATACCAGACACACCAAAGGAGAGTTTTTTTCAGGAAATCATAATGGTTATGTGTGAAAGTTTGAGGTTTATTCTCAAACGTTCATTATTCTGTTTCATAATAAACGTCATAATTATATTTTCTATTAACATTCAAAGTCTGCAAATCCCAGGTTGTACACTTGGAATAAATTGAAATAATTTGACAAATATATAGACTTTTTTAGGTTTAGTGCTCAAAGCATTGAAATATAACACAAATCATATGATTATTAGTCATATGTGATGATTCCCCAACCACATTTCTAGACAGTTTTGCTTTTTGAATTGCTCTGTAGTGACAAAGAACAAATGCCATGAGCTATAATCAGTTAATCATCTTATAATAATCAAACATATAAAAATGCATATGAATGTGGAAATGTTACATTTAAGCTCAGTCATGATTATGAAGAGGTATAAAAACGTTTTTAATTTTATCTATGTATATTTATAATTTAAATTTATAGCTGACATTTAAAAAAAATCTTGACTTTAATTACATAACTGCCCAAATTTTCTTAAGTTACCTTACCAGTGGTGTTTGAGATGTTAGACATGTCCCAGGTCCTCCTCCTGTGTCTGTAGTAGAGACTTGAGAGGCTGGCACTCTTAAAAACAAGCCTGTTGGCTCAGCCTGAACCACCTCCAACCAATGAAACCAGCTCTGTGTTTTGCTGACCGGGACATACCCCTGCGATGGTTGTTTGCATCACCAGGAGTCACAAAGAAGTGTCTGAAACTTTGCTGCTCCATTAGCACTTTCATATCTATGAAACTGGCTCTGTGGGTAATGTAATCTAGTAGCAAATCTAATCAAGAAAAAGCTTCGGCTGCATCCTGAAAATGTTGCAACCAGTCAACAGATATCTATCACCATTACTGCATGTGCCTGGCATGCCTAAAGACATACACATTTTCAAATTCATTCACACTTTTTGACATACTGTGTATTTGCCAGTGTTTTTCCTTTGTACAGGCATCAAGCTGTAGGTTCAACGGGCGGGCAAAAAGTGCAACAACTGGGTGTAACTGGTAACAAACTCAACCGTTACCTGACCTCTTTTTGAAGTTCACGGTACTTTGTGGAGTAGCCACATAAGGGTCTAACCCACCACCCGAACGCCTCCAGGCATCCATTGAGTCATAACCTGAGAGGGCACGCCTGACCTAAGAGCCTTTTTGAGTTCAAGCTTTATTTAGTTAGGAACTATTGAGATTAACATGTTTTTAACAAGAGAGAACTGACAAGTGACATAGGCTATACAGTACATTGAAGTGAAACATCAGTCACAAATTTACAGGAGTCATCAAACATACAGATAAGTCCCTCAGAGAAACGATGACGTAACTTCAGTTTGTTTGTTTTATAATAAGGTGCGCAGCAGGCAGCCGGAAGTTCAGAGCTGACATGAGCAACTTTGGCCTGCAGACGCCAAAGCAAACACATTCTGCCATCTGGTGTCGTGCTAGTTTTTTCACTTTAAACTCAACCGAAGTTGTTGAATATGTATGCAGTTCATAAATGAAAAGGCAAGTATGTTAATGCTTTCTAGATGTCAGTGACAACCAATCTGTCTCGTTTAAAGCATCTATTGAGACACCTTTATGAACCACCTGCTGAATGCTGACTTTAATTTGAACCCATTGGCAGCAACGATTTGAACTACTGGAACTAACTTATATGTAAACATACTCAAATAAGCCATTGGAAAGCCAAAATGTTCAAAAGCCCTGGACATATCTACAGCGACTGCAGCACAAGTCTCCATTTAATTTAAAAAGGGAAACTTTTACACAGACGAAGATGATGGTAATAATATGTTAATTAATGTCTGTGTTTGGTGAAAGTGTGGTTTCATGCCTCATTAACCCGGACGCTAATTCACACTGCATATGTGCAGTCTGATCACTGCAGAGATGTTCATCAAACCACAATGTTTGTTTCAGGGGTTGGCATCAGAGCAGAGGGCATGAGAAACATGAGCACTGGTTGATGTGAACTGATTTTGCTGATGGGAACCGTTTTCATGTTGGCAGCTGGGCGGTCGTGTTGATAATCCTTGATCCACTGTGTGGTTTTGTTAACCTGTAGTTTTTACCCTCCTTGCTTGTTTGTATGTGTGGTTTCTGCAAACTGATGTGAAACTGGTGACCTACTACTCAACCTGTGAACACAACATCTGAGTTAAATAGTGATTGGCTCCCTGGCATGACTGGCATGACGGTACGTCTTACTCACATCTAGCATATTTCTTCGGTCTACTTTGTTAGCAAATAATTAATTAAAAAGTACTCGATTTTGCAGATAAGTATTTCACAAACACATTAATGACACATAGTGAACACATTTTAAATATATTTTATTAAGTGCTCACTTTAGAAAAAAGGTTTAAAGGTTAATTAATGATTTGTCAATGCTTTACAGGTAGTTCAAAAGCAATTTATCACTTCTGAATCATAATAAGAACCATATAGATTAAAGTCAATCATTTATAAAAAGGGTCATTTCACTACAATAATACAATAAATCCAAAGCTGTGTTCTTGAATTGTTAAAAATGTGTATGAATCATTCAAATGGCTTCATCTGCCATTAATTACACTAGTAATTACAACTAAAAGACATTAGGTTGGTTAATGGAGTTGTTTGAATTTGGCGCTTACCTTTCAATTCCAAAATCTACAGATTAAAAGACAAAATGTGTCAAAGCTCAAGCTAAAATCGGACATTTTTGTGTAATTCTAATTAATTAATTGGAATATTTTCTGTATATTTGGACCATTTAGTACATTGTGCACTGTTTAGTACATACTACAACTACATGTAGATTACATTTATTATATAATATAGAGCTGGGCGGTATGACTTAAATTTCATATCCCAATAATGATACTTTTCCCATTTTGGTTCATTTTAATTAATTGAATAAATAATCTGTCCATGATGTAATATTACATTATGTAGTATAATACTGTTATAACAGTGTATTATTATCATTCATCATTATTATCTTATTATAATATTATTATAGTACTTGTTGTGTCAACAGTCTAAGCGTTGAGATGTAATTTTGATGATATGGAGAGGTAATGACTCTTTAATGAACTTTTTCAAGGCTAAACATGCTTCACTAATTAAAATCACTTCAGTGGCTCCCAGTACAACACAGAATCACCGTTAAAGCTTTTACTGGTTTGTCTCTCTGGTTCACTTCCGATCTGCTCACTGACTTAAGGTGCTGGTTTTCTAACTGGATCTAAGAATCCAGATCTGATGAGGATGTTTCTGGTTAGTTTGTATGTGTTCTCTGTAGAGCTGCAATCACAACGTTATAATCACTTGACCATTTTGATAAATTAACAATCAGTTAAGGCAAACCTTTTGCTGTGACAAAGCTCTCAAATATGAGAAAGTGTTGCTTTTCTTGGTCTTACATTGGTGTAAGTGAAATATTTTGGGGTTTTGGACAGTCGGCTGGACAAAAATAATCCACTGTTTTGGGGATGTTCAGGATCGTTAATTGCAATGCTCGTTCTCTTTGCAAACTGAAAACGTTTCTGTTTTCTCAGGTTTGATTTAGCTAGGATTAGTTGTGTGTGTGTGTGTGTGTGTGTGTGTGTGTGTGTGTGTGTGTGTGTGTGTGTGTGTGTGTGTGTGTGGGCGTGTGTGTGTGTGTGTGTAGGTGTGTGTGTGTGGGGGGGGGGGGTGTGGTGGATGCATATTTGTCAGTTTCTTTTTCTTTCTTTTTTTTATTTCTCTTTGTTGTTGCTATTTTGTTTATTGTATATTCTCCTGTACAAGTTATTTTCTGCTTTTTGTATTAATGAATTCCCTTTTAATATACAACTGAGTATAACCTTTATTTCAAGATTTATTTACTAGTAAATCTTACAATAAAATATTAATTTTAAAACATTCATAGCAATCTATGTCATAATCCTTTGCTGATTTAAAAAAAAAAATGTATCACTGTAATACCGAGTAAAATTAATGAAACTATCATTGCTGATTAAATAAAAAGGATAATTGTAAAAATATATTTTTTTAAAAGTAAAAAATGAGGTTTAAAAACAAAAACATTTTCGTCAATTATCAAACCAAATCTTACATATATTACAACACCAATCAGGTTGTTTCCAACATATTGTCCAGATGAAATGTAGATAAAGAGACATAGTTATAAACAGATACATTATAGTTTATTCTATTCATTAAATTAAAAAAAAAAAAATCTTTCTTTCAGGGTCAGTTTTATTCATCAGGACAGCTTCTTCAGGGCACTACGGGTGTTTTCATGTGTTTGGAACGAATAGGTAAGACAAGACAAAAATAGACTTTACGATCCTCACATCATCTCAATGTGGAGTTATGAAACAAGATAAGCTGAAGGTGTGAAGAGAGGCATGATTTTGGTTTGTTTTCAGACAGAGACAGGGTGACGACATTTACAGGGTGACAACTAAATGACAGAACTCAAACTTTGATAGTATAATGTGTACATACATGGTGTAACAACTAAACATTACCACATATTGATTTACAGCATTTTAGTTTGGAGCTTCATTTATACCATGTGTGGGTGCTGATACAAAATCGGATTGTATTCTAGTCTAGTATGAAAACTATACATTTATAAACCTTTCTTTAAGAAATATATACAGATTTTTCTACAAAATATTCCTTTCTTAATGACCAAAGAAGTCACAATGTTAAATATTGTCTAAATACAATCAAACTGTGTGACAACTGTACTTGATTAAATAAGTCTGATCAAAGAAATCTGACCATCCAACGACAGTTTTAGATCAATATTCGCTACACAGTATTAAGACTCGATACCCAGCCTTCGAATTTGGATGTAAATATTAAAATGTTCACTGAAATACTTTAAAAATGTTCCTGTATTAACATATTTATATTCAGTCATATCTTTCATTTCTGTCACTCTGTATTGTGTGTTTTCTTGTAGTTTCAAATGCTTATCATCCATTTTAAAGGTGCAGTGCGTAGAATTTTGTAGCAGCTAGCTGAACGGACTTGGCAGAAATGGAATATACTATGAATAAGCATATTTTAATTAGTGTATAATCTCATAATAAAATAATAAGAATTGCTGTGTTTTCGTTACCTTACAATGAGCCTTTCATATCTACATAGAGAGCGGGTCCTCCTCCAGACGGCCATGTTGCAACGCTGTGTTTCAACAGCCCTGAACAGACAAACCAAACACCAGCTGTGGAGAGAGGCTTTTGTGTTGTTCTTAAGTTAAGTTTCACCGCTAGTGGAGGGGCAGCTACTTGCAATCTGCAGCCACAAAATCCTACACACAGAGGGTTTCTCTCTCAGCAGTGGAAAAAGTTTGTTGTGGTTGATTTGATTTAAATGCATGATGTGTTAATGTTTAGTTTGTGTAATTCTATCAATGTGTTATGAGTCAGCCTGTCTCTAAAGTCTTCTAAAGTCTATGTGTGTGTGTGTGTGTGTACAGTTTGTGTGTAATATTCTACCTGATTTCATTCTAACTGGAAATGAGCATACTGGAGTAACGAGTCACATGTCTAATGCTTAAAAAAGCATATTAAAGGAAGTTTTGAGACAAAGAGCTTTGTCTGTCCTGATTAGGAATTTTACCACATTGAGTTCTTACTGGTACAGAAATGCAAAAACTGATTTGCTGAATTGAAATATAATAGCAAGTTACTGTAAGAATTCATTGTCACTCTTGTATTTAGGGCAGCAACAATCTGACTTATTTCCATTATCGATTTATTTGTTGTTTGGTCTATAAAATGTCAGAAAATGGTGTTGATCATTGTCTTGCTTTGTCCCGACCAAACTGTCTGTAACCCACAGATACACAGAAAGTATTCACATTTGAGAAGCTGGAATCACAGTGTTTGAACATTTATTTCTTAAAAGATGACTCAAAATAATAAATGATCAAGAGAGCTGGTCATTAATTTAATAGATGGCAACTTAATTGATTAACTTGATTATTGTGACATCGTGGCTATGACATTATTTGGTCACCTTAATACAGAAACAACAGGAAGTGTAGTAGAAAGCGTCATGGCTAGACATTATTTGATCACGATGCATCCTTTACTGGCAGTTCTGAATTCCAACAAAGTTCCTGAATATCTTTCAACAAGCAGCAAGCCCCCACCCCCCCCCGCCCCCCGAATACCAGAACGTGGCTTCCTGCCTCTGCGAGCCAAGGTGTAGACAGAAGCCATTACTAAAGGGCTCTTACTTCCTGTACATTAAAAACCACAAAAGCACAGGAAGTTGTTGCATTTTAGTGGTGTGTATGTGTGTGCGTGTGTCATATTTCTCACATTTTTTACATTTTTGCACAAAACATGGGAAAACCTGGATGTTTCAGAGGTTATTTGGTGCATGCATCATGATTGCTGCAGACATGTCAGAGCTTTCAGTAAGCCAATTGAGATATTGTTTATGTGTTTGGGAAGCGTCTGGCCGTCTGCCTCGTCTCTGTCCGGGCGGCCGCCTTCACTGCTACTACATGAAGGAGGAAATCCCTTAAGTGTGTTTTCTTCAACTATCTGAAGAACAGCAGGAAACTGGCCCCCTTCGCTCACATCACCACTAACATCAGAACAGTCCCTCTCCAATTAGGAGATATGCCACGGTCACAATATGTGTTTATGTCAGTGTGCCCACAGGAGAGAAGTGAGAACATACCAGTACTTCCCCTTATTCACTGAAAAACTGATAAAAGCATAGCTGTCTGTTGTACTTTGTCTGTGAAAGTTTCGAAATTCTCATTCCAGATGTTTTGGTTTCTTTAGTCCGTTATGGCAGTAAAGTGAATATATTTGGGTTGTGGACTGTTGGTCAGGACAAACAAGATATATTAGTATGTCAGTTTGGACTTTGAGAAACAGTGATTGTTATTTTTCTCCATTTGTGTGTGTCTTTTATCAACACAAAAACAAATTGATGAATTAAAGAAAATAATTAGTAGTAGTAGTAAAAGGAACAAAAACTAACAATGTGTTCATTTGTCTCTTAGTACTTTCTGGCTTCTCACTGCCCCAGCTCCTGAAGACATTTTTACAAATGGGTCACAAATATATCTCATTTCATAGAACAGCTGGCTACTGTATTTTAAATCAGAAAGAGGAAAACAACATTTGTTGGGAACTAGTTTAAACTGCAGATTAACACACATTTGGTGCTCTGTGGTGTGTTTTATGAACCCTGAAAAACATCTGATCATAATGAGTCACTTTACTCCACAAGTGTTTTATATTAGCTTACTAAAAAACATAACTACTGATTACTGTTATGATCAATTCATCTGCCTACAGCTGCAACATTTAGTTGACTAACTCCAGCATAAAACTGATTTGCAAATACTTTGATAATCTTTTGATTCATTATTTTACCGTCTGGTTCCAGCTTCTGGAGGCGTCGTTTTGGACTGACGAGCAAATATTTCACCATGTTTCTCTCACTGTAGTGAACTTTTCCCTCAGACAGGGCAAATATCACACAGATTAAAAGGGGCCTTTAAACAACACAAGAGACAGAACAGACAATTTTTACTTCAGCAGTTACAGAATTAGCTATACGTGATCTAATCTGCTGCATGGCATTTTAGGCAGAGACAGTCGGCTAAGAATAAGATTATGATTTTCATTGCTTTTGCTGATAAAAGGAGTGAGAATAGATGGTTTGATAAGAGACTCATAAGTGTTAGCAACTACTTTGATGACATTTTAATCGTTTATCACGCAAAAATAGCAAACATTCTTTAGTTTCCGTTTCTCAAATGGTCTCTATGAACTGATGTCGTCCACTAATAACTAAATCTGTTGAGTAACATGGGGGAAGTTTATGGGGCGGTTTCCTCCTCAGTAGCAGCAACCTTCTTGCAAGTGTCAGAGAAGATAAAATCCAAATTGGTGTTGAGTAAAACATTAAAAAGTTAAAAAAAACAAAAAAAAAACAGATGTAGTTGTAATGTAATGTACTTATTCCTCCATTTTCCTCCCTGTCTATTTCAATCTTCACACATTAACTCATGATAAGCTGTAATTATCCTCCTTCATCTTCTGTTCTTCTGTCGCTCTGTCTGTATCAAGCATATTTCAGCACCACACACACACACAAACACACACACACACACACACACACACACACACACACACACACACACACACGGTCAGCTGTGCTAAGATAAAGAGGGCTGGGCTTCTTTCTTAACCCCCTCAGCTCTCAGATGTTCAGCTCACAAATGGCACCTCAGGTCACTGACGGGCCTCGCAGGTTACCGCTGCTCTCCAACATGATCCTGTACCTGCTCTTCCCCTCTCTGATCTTCGGTATGTGTTCGACTTCACGCACACATTTAATTTCATGTTCTATGTGGGTTTTTGGGACAGTGAATGGTGTTTTACTCTATTGGTATTTCCTGTTTTTTTGGCTTTACAGCATGTTTCCACCAGTGTCTATTGTTTTCCCCGTGTGTGCGATTGATGGAGGAAAAGGCTGAAGACATTTTTTTGTTTTACAGGATGGTGTGAGTGTATTTTAAAATGTGCAGGAATTCTTCTTGTGCTGTTAGAAAAGATTTGTTGAATCTGTGTTTGCAGGTGTTGTCGAATCACAAACAGTCAACAGGACGGAGGAAGCGTTCGGCAACGTTGAGGTGAACCAAACATTCAGCGTGTCAACCAACAATCACAGTAAGACTTCATCTTGTCACAGTTCACATACGAGCAGAGCTAAAACTATTTCAATATTGATTAATCTGCAGAATTTTTTCTCTATGAAATGATGAATTACTTAAATGTTAAATGGTGTAAAATGTCCACCAAAGTTTCTCTGAACCCAAGTTGACAACTTCAAACTGCTTGTTTGACTAACAGTCCAAAATATTAAATGTATTATCATAGAAGAAGAGAAACAGTCACATTTATAACCAGAACAGAGACTCGAGGCACTGAATTTTTGGCATTTCTGCTTGAAAATGACATCAAATCAAATCATGATATATTTAAAAATGTATAATGATCTGTTACTCTTATTGGTATTAATGTATAATTTTGACATGGCAGCAGTCTCAACAGTAGATGTGGATTTGACATAATTTACTCACTTATTCTGCATGAGGAAACTCCCCTTCTTATCAGCGCCTTTAACGTTCCTATTCTTGTGAAAATGCTTATTAACAAACTGAAACATGTGGATTGGACATAATGCATTGACTGAATGAGGAGAATAATGTTAAAATAAGAAAAATACAATGTTTGTCTGCAGGTGTGACTCAACCAGAAAATGTGACACGCAGCTTGGACAAAGATAAGCTGAGTGAATTTAGGGATGAACTGCAAAACCAAACGTCTCCTGGTATCATGGAGGATGATGGTGAGTTTTTCCACTTATTCTGCATGAGGAAACACCCGTTCTTATCAGCGCATTTAAAGTTCCTGTACTTGTGAAAAACGCTTATTAACAAGTTGAAACATTAACAAACTCTGTGGCAGGTTATCAGCAATCTAGTTTCACTTTTGGATACGAACCGAGACATAGAAACGCTTTACTGAGCTACTTTATGAGCTGGCAACTCTATAAAACTGGAGTGAATTCAAACAAAGAAGCTGCACCAAAATGAATCTATGACTCATTTCATCTGTTTTAATGAAATACAATGCTCTCTCTGTGTATGTGTTACTGCGTGTCCCTGACTGTGCCAAGCTGATGTACCGTCTGTTGTAATGTTGCAGAGAGTTTTCAGGATCAGGAAATGATACTTCCAGATAGACTCAAACATTGCTTGGAGGACACACTGATATACTACAGCCGCTACATTTGTGGGGAATATTTCGACCAGGAAATGTTGAACATCACAGAAGACTGGTGTGTCCTGGAAAATATCATCAGGTATTTTTTAAAAGCAAGAAATGCCAAAAACTTGCTGGTTTCAGCTTTTAAAATGCAATTATGTAATGCCTTTCTTTGCCATACATGATGGTAAACTGATAACGTTGGGTATTGGAGAGTTGATCAGGCGAAATGTTGACATTTGAAGATGTAACATTTTACTGTAGGAAGACATAATAGTAATGTTTCAGTATCTTTTGCCATTTTATAGACAACTCAGAATATCAGCAGATTAATTAATAGTGAAAGGGCCACATTATTATGAGTAGTAACAGTAATAGTAGTAGAGATATTAGTAATTACGTCTCACAAATTCTCATCTCAAAGAAAAATGAGCCAATGGAGAAAGGCCAAGTATTAAATATGTTTTCATCAAAACGACATCAGTAGCTATTTTTAATAATGGGAGAGTCCATGCGTGCGATAGCTCCTGAAAAGCAGAATATGCTTAAGGGCGAAGTTATGTTGTGATTAACATGTCGCTACCACAATGACAGCGTTGATTATGTAGCATAACACCAGATTAAAGGAGTACAGGCATAGCTGCTGCTATTTAACAGTGTGTTTTAAGTTCATGAAAATTAATCATAACATTTTGATCGTCTAAAAGAATCCGTGTTGTACTAAAAGACCCTCTCAGGAGTCGACTTTTCAATATTTCTGGTACGAGCAAAAATTAGCATTTATCACAATTTTAGAAAATTCACTGTTCTAACCAAACTAGCAGCTAGTGCCAGTGTCAGCTTCGCCCATTTGTCCAAATATGGTCACTTCTGGCTTCAAAATCCAAGATGGTGACCATCAAATTGCTAAATGTCAGGCTTCAAAATGGCAGTCCACAAACCAGTGGGTAAAGTTACAGTGACTATGTCTGTGGCTTAATCCTCTAAAATACAAATGTCAATAGTATTTTATGTGAAATCTTGAATATGTTAAAAACTCAACACAATTGTAAGCAGCACTGCGAAACATCCACCATAAACACTGAGCGCAGTGGACAGCTGCATCCTGAATCTGTGCTGAATAACTTTGGTTTTAAATGTGACTGATGGTCGCTTCCTTCGACCCACCCTTCCACAGTCTCAATCATCTCTGATCTGTTAAGGTTCACACAGGAAGTAGTTTAACCACAATACTCTCAGTTTTAGTAACATGCATCAAACTTTGAGTACGACATGGTCCAACTGAAGAGCTTTGTTTCAAAAGTGAGGTATCCTGTTTCACAAAAACAATCCCCTCTAACAAAATCATACCCAGTTTCATGTCAAATATCATGAATGATATTACTTTACCTTGCTTTACTGGTTTTTGACCATAATAATGTCATGTTAAAAGATGGCAAAATATTAGATGAAACCCAGAACATTGAAAATTAAAGTTTCTAAAACATATGAACTATAATTTTTAATAATTTATTCTGACAGTTATGTTCATAATGAATCGATAAGCAGTCGGTCACATGCTCAAAACATAGGTGTATTCAATTTACAATGATATAATACAAAGACAAACAGTAAATCCTCACATTTTAGGGGCTGGAATACGTTTGTTTTTTTAAAATAAATGAATAAAACCGAGGCTGAATGACCAACCGGATTAAGTGGAAAGCTGCCAGCATCCCCCAGACTTCCAGGAAGTTGACATTCTGTGTATAAAATGTCAGAAAATACTGAAATATATATATAATTATGGAGTCAACAAGGGCCTAGGAACAAACGTTTGCCCCCTAGGAAGTTAATTCAGCCTTAAATAAAATTATAAATCTTTTTTTGTTTTTTGGTCGATCAACTCGTAATCAACTGTTCTGTCTCTATAAACTGTTAAATTGCCTCAGTTTGTTCATCATAACACAATAACTTTAATCCATCTTTTTGCAGACCGTACAACAGTATGACACAATGCTTAGAGGAAGTCTCGTTTTTGGTCGACTGCTACTACCCACACCCCAAAATTCAAGACTTCTTCCTGGAAATCCACTCGCACTACTTCTACAACTGTTCTAAAGAGGAGCCGCAGTACATAGACGCACCTCACGGGCTGGTGGTCGCCCTCACGCTCATACCTGTCAGCCTCATCCCCTTCCTGGTTTACCTGGTGGTGTGGAAAAGTAAGGTTCAAGACTGACCTGTAGCTACTACAGCCAACCACATCATAAACCTAAACTCACTCTGAGAATATCCACCAGAAATGACTATATTTCAAAATGTACAAAAAGTGTATGTAAGTTATATCAATAAGTACAAAAACTACCAATCTACTTTACATGTAATTCACTTAAATCTCAATTTAAAAAATGGAAACGGTTGTTTTTATATATGTTTAAATACAGTAAACTCAGATATTATGACATTTTTGTAGTTTTGGCTACGTACTTCACATTGATTTTGAGTAGTGTTGCCAAGTAGTTTTTCTTTAAAAGAAACTCAAAATATGACTTAACATAGAAATGTGTGAATCCTAACCCTAACCCTAATGTAATGATCCTATATGTTTATATTAAGACCACCAGTTTCAATTATTTAAGCTGCATTTTTGATTGATGTTGCTAGGGAGCAGAAGCCTGTCAGACATCCCCAGCAGCAGTTCGATTTCCAGCTCCTCCTTACTTAACCCAAAATTGCTCCCAATGGCTGCGCCAACCATGTATGAATCTGTGTGTGAATGTGTGTGTGAATGGGTGAATGTGACGTGCAGTGTAAAAGCGCATGGAAGTGGTGTAGACAGCAACACAATCTGGACACAAGTGGTCAGCTCGAGACGCATAAGCAGGTGTGAACTGTAATGTGTCTCAGCGGTCCAGTTGTGATAAGATCACCCAAGATGCGTGTTAGTGCCAGGTATAAACAGGGTGATAAAAGTAATGAATTCAAAAACACTGCATCACTAAAACACACGCAGCACCATAGTTGCTGAATTCACTCAAAGACGACCCAGTGCTGTAGGCCAAAAGAAAGAAGTGCTGAATGAGAGATGTCATTGAACACTGAGTTACAAACTCAAGTGGAACAGATGTTAAACAGGACGTGACGCCATGACTTTGGCTCAATATGTGACAGTTGAACATTTGATTCCAAAACCGTGGCCATTAATCTGCAGCTGGTTTAGGTCAGGTGTCATGAAGTATGGAGCAGATGGACCCAAATGCAGGGAATGAACAATACATTTATTGAAGCGCTCAGGAACAGGACACAGAAGTGCAGGCAGGCCAGACTAAGCAGAACAGAACTGAAAGCCAGGATTAAAATACAAAACAGCACTAATGAGGATATGTGGGATAGGTGACTAGAATAGGAACAGGCGAGGAGCTGATTGGCTGAAACACTGGGAGCAGAACAGGGCTAACGAGGTGAGATGCAGGTCAGGTGTGGGGAAACCACGAAAACAGAGCAAGACAGGCCTAATGAGGCTGAGACAGGTCAGGTGTGGAGCACAGGAACACAGAAAGGAAAACAGAAAACACAATATAACCATGCACAAACTAAACACAAGACAACTAAGATAAGCACACAGCAAAAAAACACTTTCGCCGTTGGTAAAAAAATAACAAAGAATGAGACTAGAGCAGAGTGTTTTGCACATTAAGGCTGCATGAAAAAACTGCAGCTCTGAATAACACAATTTGTATTATAGTTCACTTTGTTCCAACCACAGTCAATATAGAAAGCAACAGTTTTTTCAAGTGGTCCTTTAAAGATACAGCCCAAATAATATGAAGCGTAGCAAAAACTGTGTGACCAAAAAGACTGGACAACAGACGTGCAACACAGGAAACCAAAAGAACAAATGTCCAACAACCATTAGCCAAGTCAAGTTCTTCCACACGGAACCGGGAAAACCATTTCTCGACGGAGCTGACTTTGTGCCCAGAGGATTTGTCATATTTAAACAGGAAAGGGACAAACACACAAAACTGTTGCCATTAAAGTTAAAAGCACACCATAGTTATAAAATATGTTGCTGTAGGATTAAGATTTAATTTCACTGGAACTAAGACGCCTTTGAGGATGCGAACACCTTCGATTACTGAAAGTCAGAACTTTTAAGTTGCAATAAAAGACGTTCGGCTCCACTAGATTTCAGCAAACAACTACTTCCCATGTAAAGATACAGTGGAGTAACGGTGACCTGAGCATTGAATACAATCCGAAAACATTTACGACGAGAAAAAGCCAACGCAGGAACAGAATCTTGATCCATATGTGATCAACACTGCCTAGTTTGACAGTTTGATCTGCGTTTCCTGGGCTTTTTCAAACTATTGAGTAAATGACATGTTTACTTGTACTGTGACTAAAATACTAGTTGATACTGTATGATGTGATACTAATGAATATGTTGCAAGCTGTTGATTTCAAAACACACTATGTGACCTATACAGTCTCTTTATATGACATCTAAACACACAATACTTGTTAGTAGATCAGTACATTGTGAATGTACAGAACTGCCAGCCTGATCCTTTAAAGTTGAAGTAAGTTGGGGTTGACTTTTTAGTTGTGATGGTTAAGGTTGGCGATAAGACCCTCACACATAAAGAAGTAAAGAAGAAACTAATCTGCTGTCACAAAGGCCCTGTGATGGCCAGCCCTTCCTGCTGTTTCATGAGAATGCTGAAGATAAGAAACCAACACTGGCTCGGCTTGTCCTCTGTATGCAATGTAATAAGCCCACACACACACACACACACACACACACACACACACAGATAAATAACTTGAGACAGGTCAACTTCCTTCTTCGCACCTTCACCACCCAGCACCCCATCAGCCCTCCAGTTTCTCATCAACCAAAACTGACTTTTTTCACATCCTGTGTGTGTGCCACCATGAAACTGCATACTGTAAAGAGTAGAATATACATTACTGAGCCTCAACAGAAACTTCCACTCAAAAAACACCTCTTTTAACTCATATGTGCATCATTTGTATTTATATTTCTATCCTTATTTTGTACTATCGTCATTTTATTTAACTTATTTGTTACTTTTTCTCAATTTATCTGTACTGTCTTCTCTGTATTTGTGCTGAATGCCCCCCCCTCCTAGAGATCATTAAATGCTTATCTTATCTTACAATGAATGTGCTTTCTTTAGTAGTAGATTAACTGCAGCATAAACCAATAATTACCAGATTACCTGGCATACAAGGTAAGGTTAAAAAGTCTATCACACACACAAAACGTATTTGCTTTATTTTTAAACACACTGAGGACAGACAGTTTGTTTGTGTATCTACGATTTAAAGGTAATAATTGTGATTTAATTCAGTAGTTCAAGTTTGGTTTAAAACCAGGCTGTAAACTGAACATTAATAAAAATACCCCAGATTACCCCTTTATAGTCTCAATATTTGTGGGTTAAAGAAAAAACAAACACTTTTACTGGTCTCTATAATCATCACTGACACACACGTTCTGAAGCTGCCAAGTTTATTAAACTATTAAAGAAGTATTGTTCATATTGTATCTAAAGCTTTTGAATAGAAATGTTGATTTAGACCCTCTAACGTCTCTTTTGGTGCTGGAGATCCTAACGTGGAAAAAACTATCAGACTGCAGAGGAGATTATGCCTGTTAAAAACACTGATGGCCAGCGTTTCCTTTCACACATATCAGTGGCAGCGTGTTTGTTTAGAGCGAGCTCTGTGCAGCTTCCCGGCGATGATTCTCCCTGCAGAGAAAGAGCATTGTTTCTCTTATCTGGACTGTTGTCGCTAGATAACCTGCTGATAGGAGCACTTTTAGTACATGTACATCACAAAATGTTAAGTCACACAATTAAATGTAGTTAACATTCACAAAGCACATTTAACTCTTATATAGTCTACTGATCAGGTCAAATTTGAGCCTTATTTTTATTTGAGACCAGTAAAAACTCTTTAAACAACTTTCTTTTTAGCTGGGAATCTTATAACTTTTCCCAAAGTGACTCTGAATAAACAAAAATCTTTCATCTTTCTTTATTTCTCTGCAGCTGATACACATTTTTACACTATAAACCAAGTTTTTCAGATTCAATTTGACACATATTTACTCATAAATTTAAAAAATCTGCATTCAAAAGTGTTCCTGCATTTTTCACATTCAATAACACTCATTGAAATCATGACAGCTGTTATTTTCTCCTGCTATATGTAACACAGGGCCACAATATAGTGTGAAGTTCAGCAATTTTGTGTCTTGTTTGTTATTAATTATATATTGCTCATCTGCACCCTAGACCAACAGTTCACAAAGGTTACTGTATGATACCTCTGTCCACGTACTTTCGGCCACTTTAAACAAGCAAACTGCATTGTGAAGGGGGTGATATCGCCACCAGCTGGTTAAAGAAGGAAAAGAGAATTATTGCTGTTAAGGCGAACACTAACACTGACTTTTTCTCCTTCTAGCCATCCAGTTTAAGTGTTTTTATCCATAAATATGTCATTAATAAAAAGGTGATTAATCCTTAATTAAGCTTTCAGAATGCAGATAATTCTTTAGCTTTTAGATTATTTGTTTATGAAGGAAATAACTATTATTATTATGGCCCTATGTTACATAAAACAGGAGAATGCATCATCATTTTTTAAGGTGATTTTTGATAAATATGGATCAAATTTAACCTTGGAAACACTTTAAATACAAAAATATGTATCAGCTGCATAAAAATACAGAAAAAGTTCAATTATTTATTTATTCTGGATCATTTAAGGATGGTTACATTTTAAATCAAATCAAATTTAAAGCTAAAAGAACAGTGTTCAGGGTGTTTTAAGTGCTCTCAAATGTAATAAATAAAACAGGAACAGTATGTGAGGGTTAAATGTGTGTCAACCAACAAGCCATGAAAGTAAGAAAATCCTGCTAGTTGTTTAAAAGTCAAACAGTGCTACCCTTAGTGACTATTGTTAGGTGAGAGATAAGGTAACATCAAACAGAAATGGTCTTTATAGTTTCTCCTCTGTGTTACTTGAAGTAAAACAGCAGGGGGTTGAGATGGCTATAAATGACTTTCAACCAGACTCTTCACAACAGTCTCGCTGCATCTTCTATCAAAACAGCAACCTGAGCCTTAAGAGACAGTTTAGCTTCCCATTTACCCAACTGACTGAGAGGCTTTAACTGAGGTAAGTGATCATTTTATGGTTATATCTGTGCAGTAACACTAACAGTAAAATGCTGCTTATATATTCATTGATCAGTGTTTATCATGTTTACTTTAGTTTACTTTCAGCAAATTTAGCTGTAAATTCTTATGTACTTTTACTTAAGATTTTAAATGCAGGACTTTCACTTGTAACAGAGTTTTTTTTTTTTTTTTTTTTACATTGTGATGTATCTTTGATGATGCATAACAGGAAAACCACAGAAAGATTTTATCTGCAGCTTAAAGAAGCTCTTAAAAAATGTGTTTTTTTTCTGTTTGAAGTCTAGACACACAATAGGTGCAGGTGATGTACAGTATGAGCTGATTTAGAATAAGTAGTGCATTTATGTTTTCTAATATATCACAAGCTCTCAGACAAACAACACAACCGCATTTGTGGTCCAAACATACCTCAGACACAAGGCATCCTTTCTAGTAAAAAAAAATCTTTGTTTTCTGTTTAACTCGTACCTGACGTTAGGAGGGCTTTTGTTTTTAAAAAAAAGAGGTTACAAAAGGTCACAATATTCCCCTGTTGTTCTCCCGCCCTGAAGGTTTCTGTGCAGGTAAAATGGTCGGGCTTCAGTGGTTCCCATGGATCAATAACCCAACACCAGGAACAATCTTAATGACTTCAACCAAGCAGGAGCAAGAATTATGTGAGTAACACAATGTACCGATCCATCCTAACTTATACAAAATAACTCTATGGCTACGCTAAAAACTCTCAATTTTAATCAAGCCATTTTCACTTAATCAAGTCCTAAAGTCTGCCAGTATGGTAAAGGGGACATATCCTGTTATAATGTCGGATATCTACTGTATGTTCAAAATGGTCAAAGCTCCAAAACTTGAGGTGAAAGTACATGAAACGCCCCCTGCGAGTCAAAAATCAAGGCTTGAACCAGCTCTGAAGCACCGTTTTCAACGTTACCTCTACGTCCTCCTTGTGATGATGTCAGATTGTTCATATATGCCCACAAACAGCTGCTCATTCTGTAGTCTTTGTCACTGTGTTTTATCCATGCACTGACATATTTGTAAAGACGTGCAGATATATTTGAGAAGTTTATATTTTAAATAAGGAGAAAGAGGAAAAGAAGCAAAATTCAACTGGTACTGCTTGTTTATTTAACTTCTTCTCAACTATATTGTGTGGCGCATTTTCTATTAAATGGAATAAAGGATGCTAAAAAGTTTGTATTTATGTGTGGACATATAGCTTTCATCAAAAAGCATCATCTCCTGCAACTACTAACAATAATGTTAATATCTGTTTGTTTTAGCTTCAGATTACCTCGGTACCAGAAAAAAAGTGACCTGTCCTCATCTTTGTCCATTGGTCGGTCTCTCATCACTCTGCCTGTTGCTGGTTGTGACCTGTGTAGCACTCTCTGTCTTGTGTAAGTACTGACTGTAGCTCAAAGTGGAGTTGATTATATTGTAATTTATTTTCAAAAGGTTGGGGGTAAATGGTTAAAAATAGAACATAGGAAGTGAAAAACATTGTGCTCAACAAAAAACAATCAGATTGTTCTTTTTTTCCTTTCCTGTGACCGGCTGCCCCACTGTGGAAACCTCACAGGGCCTGTTCCAAACATTAAATCCCCAAACACAAACCCATACATAGATTTACAAAACTACATAAAGATATACAATAAAACATTAACGTGGGTCATATTGTATGAGCAATTCAAACCCAACTTCCAACCATAAGCCACAAAAACATGACGAGTTATTATAAGAAAGTCTCCTACAAGTTGTTACAATTGTTAATTTGACAGATAAAACTAAATGAAAAGAACAATATAATTGATTTGGATTTGCAACCTCTATTTGTGCTTTAAAAATATATCCACATTGTACACAACCTGCAAACAGACACAGTTAGCTAGTGAACATTGTGGAGCATTTAGCAGCTAAAGACATTTCTCTCAGGAGTTGGTGGAGAGCAAAAACAGAGCTAAAAGCTGAAATCTTGCACAATCCTGCAGAACAATATGACCAATGCACTATTCAGCAGCTCAAAGGCAGGTTGTTAAAACAGGCTTTTACTCACCAAAGCTGATGGCTCACTTGAAGAGAAGTCCTGTAGCCTTCATTAACCAGCATGGCCTATAAGTTGAGACTTTGTTGTCCCATGATATTGCAAGTGAAAGTTTTTTTTTATCCTCCTTAAGGTGGAAAAGTTCTCATGACTCGTCATATGAGTTGTTGTGTGTGTTGTTGCACGCACCTGTTTTCCACCTGTATGCAGTGCACCGTCCATTTGTTTACCTTTCCAATTAAGCACCATTTCTCAGCATTGTTCAGTTGACTCCCGCCGCTTTCATGTTTTGCAGTCTTCTCAGAAAGATGTTTCAAATCTTTGTAACCCGTCCTCGACCAAGTAACATTACCATCTCCACCAAACAGCAGCATATTTAACAGTTGATGGGCTATCTATCAGACAGCTAGACCATCAACTGTGAAATCTGAAATGACGCAGTAGTGGGGCTAAGGGCCCTCTCTCCCCACTTGCCATCAATTTTTTGTGACCTAAATTGAATATACTAACCTGAACATAATGTCCATATGCAGACCATTACAAGTTATGGTCACTGTGACTGTGTTGTAGTCTGTTTGCTCCCCCTGCTGGTAGAAGGCTAATACATCAGCTACGTTTATGTATTTATGTTCAGTCACGCTGGCCACTATCAGGCTACTGCAGACACAAATTGGGAAAACCCAGTCTGAAGCAGCAAGCAGGACCAATAAACGTGACGTTTAGGAAGATTATATATTCAATAGACAAGACAAAGGACAATACATATTAGCAGGTGATATCAGGTCAGGCTCTGTCTCACCTGCCCCCAATGACCAGTCACCAGTTGTTCAACATTAAGAGGCAAAATGTTCCCCCCCTGCCTCCAGGTTTTATGCTTAGCTAACCACACTAACCTCCATCTTCTCATGTCACTGTTTGAACATATTAAACTATTCCTGTGGGAGTAATGTGTGTTCTTTTAAAATGGAAATGCAATTATGCATCCATGAAAATGTCTGTTTATAACCACTAATCTGTGCTGAAATTGGGTTGTGTTGTCTTTTTATTTGACAAAAGTAATGACTGTTCATCTTTATCTTTCAGATAACGAGTCAGACAGCAAACCAGAATGGAGAAGCCTCGTCTTTGACTACCAGAACATCAGTGACAGCTACTTCACTCTTTCTAAAGCAAACTATGAGCTGACAGGAGACAATCAAATCCTACAAGAGCACAGTGCCTGGCTGAATGAACAGACCGAACTCCTCAACAGGACTTCAGCTGAGCTCATGTCCATGAATCTTGCTTTGAGTTTGGAAAACAACCAGCTGATGGAGCAAATTGTGAATTTAACGTCTACGAATGTAAAACTCACGCAAGAGCATGACCAGCTGGTTCAGTACACATCTGAGGAGGAGGACAAGAAGCTCAACAAGTCTCAAACCATCAAATATCTGGTCAGCTCCAACACTCAGCTACAAGACGAGAAACATCGACTCTCCGAGACAAGCATCCTTCTTAGGGATGAGCTGTTTCAAGTGAAGGAAAATAATCAAGATCTTCTGGAGATCAACGACAAGTTTCAAAGAGAAATACAAAATCTGATTGAGAAGATGGGAGCGTTTCTTGGCGACGACTGTGAGAAGGCAACAACACACAACATGCAGCTGCAGGAGACCATAACAGAGCTGCAAGAAGAGAACCAGAACCTGAACGTGACGCTGGCAGCAGAGAGGCAGGAGGCAGCAGAGCGGCAGACAAACAGGAGAACGGAGATGGACCAGATGGTGGCGGATATGTATTCACTGAACGAGGTGTACCACTCTTTAGACCTGTACTGCCCTGTGGTTAATCAGAAGACAAAAGGTAGGTTGTTTTCAGCCTGTAGATTAGCTTTGATGAGGTAAAAACCCCAGACACACACCTGTAGTATAAAGCACAAGTCAATTTCTAGATTAAGGCAATGTAATTAGTTTAAATATGTTGTTTTTTAAATTTCAATACATCCTGACTTCCCTATCCTGTCTATAGCGGTCAGTCCCAGTCTTATTGGATCCTACTGACTACAGTAAATCGTTAAAAACAAATAACAGATATATCATTTTATATTTTAAAAAAGGCTCAGTAATTTCCTAAAACAGCTGATCGTTTTAGGAAACGTATTTACGTTACACAAAGATGAGGAAATAGTGCATTCCAGGGACTATTGTTAGCTGAAGATTAATATACTTTTTGTGCTCAAGTGAGTATTTCCTGCAGCAGTGTGTTGAAAGTGATGAAGGAAATAAGGAAGGATCAATCAAACAATCAAAATTGTATTTATATAGCACTTTTCATACAGACTTGTGTAGTTCAAAGTGCTTTACAGTTATTTGATTGACAGGGTGTCACCCAGTGCAGCGGTTTGCCTCGTTGATGCACAAAACATCTAGAATATTTCTATTTGATGAATGCATTATGCAGCCATAAAAATGTCTTGGGTTTGAATATTGCTCTCACTGTATATATATACAATATAGCTTCAATAAAATGCTAGAGCAAGAAACAGAGAATAAAGTATATGACAGTCAGTGTGGGATAAGATACATTTTTAAAAACTGTATTTGATTTAAGAAATTATTACAGTAAAATGACAACTCATTAACAAAAATAATATTTTCTCATTTTTAATCACTTTTCCCATAGAGCGGATTTGCAAAAAATGTCCGGACAGCTGGAGACTCTTTCAGACTAAATGCTACTACTTCTCCTCCCTCCTGCTCTCCTGGAGCTCCAGCAGAGCCTGGTGCCAGACACACGACGGTGACCTGCTCATCATTAACAGTGAGCCAGAACAGGTAAGAGACAAAAAGAAGAGAACACGTGACAACTGCTGCACAAATTTTCAAAATTCTGATTTGAAATAATCTGTCTTTGTCTTTTTAGACGTTTATTTTTGATACAAGCCTGGCTGTGGAGCAGGACAGTAGGCTGTGGATCGGTATGACAGATGCAGAGAGGGAGGGTGAATGGCACTGGGTGGACGGCAGCACAGTGACTTCAGATGTACAGTAAGTCACAGCAAAAGGACACTGTGATGATAGTTGACATCTGGAAGAAATGCTTATGGGGGTTGCTTTGATTTGACTCACTGTTTTAATGGCAACCAACTTCACAATACAAGGTTTTGTTGCTATCGCTAAGGAAATATAAGGTAACATTAACATTTTATGAGCGGTAACCACAACCTCAATAATAAACATAAAGTAGAATAATTATCACCTTTTTGACAATGTCAACAAAAACTGAAAATGTCTAAGCATTGTAAAAGTAGAATTTATGGCAGAGCTGTTGTATTGGATTGCATTAGATTGCACAGGTGTTCGAAATAAAGTGACCGATGAGTGTTTGTCATTGTTGTGTTCACAACTTGTTTCTGCTGCCCCCAAGTGGCCAAAAAAACAGTTAACTAGTTTAACAAAGTAAGCAAACTAATACTTATAAACTAATAAGACAAACTCAAAATTAAGTAGTGGAAAAATTAACTAGACACTATTTTGATACTTAACAATATTCACTTTTTCAGTGTTGAGTCATCTGTGGGGTGATGATTTCAACCTTTCAGTCAATTAGGAGAAGACTACCATGGATTTGAAATCTCCTACGAGACGCTGTTGTAAAACCAAACAAAATGAGCATAAACACTGATCAAACCACAGCAACCATTTAATTAATGTGCTACAGTTTGGAGAATGATTTTATTTGAATTCAACCAACTTTTCGCAGTACAATGAATATTAATTACTTGTCAATTTTGTGATATCCAACTAAAGTTGTTTGAAAAGTCACATTAAAGTAAAGACATAGTATTCTGCATCACACGTGTAACAGTTCAACCAAAGAACAAATGGTGTCTTATGAGACAGTGTGGAGATTAAATAACACAGCTGTTCCAACTCTCTCTCCAGATACTGGCTGAGCAGACCAGGAATGGAGAGCGAGCCTGATGACTGGAAGCTGGATGACCCTCTGGGAGAAGACTGCGGACACATCGATACAAGTGAAAACGCACTAAAGTCCTGGATGGATGGCTCCTGTAAGATACCTTATAGATGGATCTGTGAAAAGAATGTTTAGACTGTCCCAAGAACATTTTTATTTCCCATTTCATGTTGTAAATATGCCAATAAATAATTTTGAGGTGTAATTTTTACATACACTGTTGGAAATTAAAGATATATAAAATGGTGGAAGATGTATTCAGACCCTTCACTTGAGTAAAACTTCCAATACAGCTATGTAAAAATACTCCATTCCAAGTAAAAGTTCTGCATGAAAAGTCCTACTACATGTAATTCAAGTATTACAGTAAAAGTACATAAGTACTATGAGCTTAATGTAATTAACGTATTACAGTAAAAGTACATACTGTAAGTACTATGAGCTTAATGTTATTAAAGTATTACAGTAAAAGTAGTGTTTTGGTCCCTCTGACTGATATATTATTATATATGACATCATTAGAGTATTAATACTGAAGCATCAGTGTTAGAGCAGCATGTTACTGTTGTAGCTGCTTTATACAGTTAGCTAGTTTAGTCCAGTGGTTCCCAACCTAGGGGTCGGGCCCCTCCAAAGGGTCACCAGATAAATCTGAGGGGTCATGAGATGATTAATGGGAGAGGAAGGAAGAACAAAAACAAAGTTCTGATACACAAATGTGTTTTCAGTTTTTGGACTCTGATCATTGATTTTTGGCAAAATATTAAATAATTTTAAAATTTATTTAAATCAAAATTAAACCCCTTATTTAAGAATTTTAGAGGGAAAAATCTCTATATGACCCCGACCACACACTGCGTTCTGTACCTGCACCTGAGTGAATGTGCTTAGTTACTTTCCACCAGTGGAAATATATATATATGTGAGTGTCGCCAATTAATCTGAGTTTTAACATTATTAAATCAAGTACTACATTTAATTTCTCTGTCGCGGGAAATAACGATATTTGTGAATTTCTTACTGATTTATTTACATTCATTATACATTTGAAAAGCTATATTCATTGAATGGTTGACATGTTGATTCTTATATTAAGAAATATAACTCTAAATTAAATAAGGCACATATGTTAAACTTCAGAAAATTACTTCTTTCCACCACACGTGTCTGGCAGCTCCAAGTCAACTTAGAGCTGGCAGTCTAGCTACCAGCTAGAGTTCCCTGAAAAACACTGCAGATATGCCCAGACATTATGTTAACATCATCGTCTACGAAGCAAGTGGTCCTGCTGGAATTTACTTTCCCTGGGAAGACCAGACTGAAGAGGCCAAGAAGTGCAAAGGGGATAAATATACAGATCTTGTCACAGAGTGCTGGAGCCCACTGTGAGCCAGTTGAAGTTGTGTGCCAGGGCTTTGCTGGCCATTCATTACAGCGAAATCTCAAACTCTGTGGTGTAAAAGGACTGCAGCGCAGAGGAGCCATCAAGAACATTCTTGAGGCTGTCTGATGATTAAAGACCCAAAACACCCGTCTGACCCTAGGCTCATCACTGAAGATGATCCAATAGCACCATAAGGTATATTCTAGTGCCAGATCTGCACAGAATTTATATTTAAATACTTTTTGAACAGCTAAAAATTGGCTGTTTGCTGAGAACAGAAATTAGATTATCCACTTGTGTTTATTTATTTGCACCTTAAGATTTCTGATACTGAGAAGCTGTACAGTTTTTTGTGGATGTGCATTAAGATGCATCAGTTGTAGGATAAGGCCAGTATTATTCTATATTTTTTCCTACTGTCAACAAATCCCATGAAAATATCAAAACCAACAATGTATAAGTCCATCTGTCAGTACTTTATGATGACCCTACCCTGACTGTGGCACACAGGCCCAGGCCCAATGTTTCCTACTGTAGACGTAAATGTTTAAAAAGGTCACAAATATATAGTTTCGTGTTTTTTAAAGGCTCTGTATTTTTTTCTAAAACATCTGGGCCCTGTAGTTTTTAGCTAATTTTACTCAAACAGGAGGAAATAGTGCATTTGTTGGGGATACATTTGGTGCTCAAGTGAGTATTTCTGGTAGCAGGTAGTGTGGGTCAAGTGTTCATGGTAATGAAGGAGCATATCACCCACTGCAGCGGTGTGGTTCATTCATTCGTTTTTTATAGACTTTGATTTTTTTTGGACACCAATTGATGTTTATGGCACAGAAGAATAAGATATACCAGGTTTGGGATACACACACAATACTTGTAAGTAAGACTGAAGATTTATAGATCTGTTCATCGTATTTGTTGACAATCAGAAAAAATACACATAAGAATATAACCTGCCTTATCTTTTGAGACGAGCCAGTAACTACTCCTGCTTTGTTTTACTCCTCCTGCACAGTCGAAAGCACACAAACCGTATTGATCCCACTACGATGGCTGTCAGCATCAACATGACTGCTAACAAAAAGCATATAACATCCACAGAATGATAAGCATACCATGACATCTTATAAGACTCAGTGCATAAATGTGAAGCTCCTTTGTGCCTCATAACAAACTCAATCCAGAAGAGGGCAGTGTCCAAAGGATGCATTGGCTTATCCCGATGAAGAGCAGAGAGGCGCTTCATGTTAGCTCTGTATGATGGATTGTGAAGAACTTCTTGTATTGTTTCCAGAAAGTTCTGGCGGGTGAGTTTTGTTGCATCCACCGATTTAGCAGCTCCCCGTGCTTCCACTCTCAAAATATTCTCAAACTGGTCAAACAGAAGGGGAATGCCAATTATTGGCACTCCATGGTAAATTGACTCATAGATCCCGTTAGTGCCACCATGAGCCACAAAAGCTTTGATCTTTGGGTGACCCAAAAGATCATTCTGGGGCATCCACTTCACAAGTAGGGTGTTGTTCCCCACATTGTCAGGGCGCTCGCCTACATGTCTCCATATGACCTTTTGGGGAATTTGGGCAAACGCAGCAGCGATTTCTGAAGTAATGTCTACAGGTAGGCCTTTCACCAGTGTACCTAAAGACATTAGGATGCATCCATGCTCTCCTGAACTTTGGACAAACTCCTCCAGCTCTGATGATAAAGGTTCAGAGGGCTTACACTGAAATCCACCAATGTAGACAATGTTCGGCATAGTGGGCCTGGGGAATTCAAAGACAAAGTCCACCCTCATCAGCCAAATGTCTGCTCCTTGTAGGAGGTGATAAAAGTCCACACCTGGACCAAAGTACCTTTCCACCAGTTTATCATAGAGAGGGCAAACAACACATCTATCAAAGCACACGTTCAAAAGATAGTGGATTATGTTGTTAACCCTTTGCAAATAGGTCATTTTATCAGTCGCAGCATTTCCAGAAGTTGGAACATAAGATATTGGAGATGGAGCTGCCACAAAATGGGCTTCTCCACTGGTGATCCATCTCACATTATAAACAGTTGGCAGCTGAAGTTCATGGGCCACCAAAACCCCCACAGGCAATCCAGGGTCCAAAAGAGCCACGTCAAACTGAGAATCACGAAGACTCTGCATTAGAGTCTTGTTCTCAAACATTTCTACCGCCAACATGCTGGATTGTTGGTGCATTTTTGACAGTGCAGGAAGCATTTCCCAGTAGAATTGCACAAAGGCCACAAAAGATGCCCCCTCTTTTTGGATCGCCAGCATCTTCTCCAGGAATTTGACAAAGAAGTCCTCGTCCTCTATGCTGATGGCCTCTGGTAGGGTGACAGTGATGGAGTGATAATGTGGCGCCTTTTCTTTGATGTACCAGCTAGTGGCTGAGCGGACCACAGTGACCTCATGACCTCTGGCATGGAGGTTCTGGATCAGCAGGTTCATATTGACCCAGTGGCTGCCATCCACAGGAAACACCAGGATCTTTCCACCCTGGACGCCAGGACTTGCCAAGAGGAACACACTCACCACCAGAAGCAGAAGAGAAATTCCTGAGATGTTCCCCATGGGTAAACTCTGAGGAAAGAACAATACATACAGTAGTTAGTTAAAAGGTAAGATAAAGGTAAAGGTACTTAATTTGACACAGTGAAATTCAGTCTCTGCATTTAGCCTATCCTAAGTACGAGGAACAGTGGGCAGCCACTATGCAGCGTCCGGGGACCAACTGTAGACTCTATATCAGTACCTTGGTCATGGGCACTGACAGGAGAGTTTTCAGTAATTATTATGAGGCCTTACTTCATGGTTGATGTTAATTATTTCTATTAAGTTCCCTCCTACTGGCAAAGTTATTCAACCTGATAGGAATCACAACCTGCCACAACAAATACTGAGTTGAACCTAAAGCTGTAGGTATGAGGGCACTGAGGTCCAATATTTGTCGTGGAATTAGATCAATGCACTCTTTTTTGTCAAAACCTGGCACCTACATTACCTACAATTCAACTTCACTTGATTATTTGTCCATATGAATTTGGGTGTGTTATGTTTGTAGTGGCTAATGTTGCCTGGAGCTGTTGCTGTTGCTGCAACTTTTTTTTTTTACACATATGCAGTAATACTCCCCAATACCTGGAAACACACTTTGGTTGAGTTCACCTATAATGAAAAATGTTCTCTGACACATGGGAGGCTCATTTTCATTCACAGCACATTCAACTGCATAAAAGTACTTCAAACTTAAGGGATGGAAACAGATTCCCAATCTCAACAATAGCACTTTAATGAGTGAACCTAATTTGAATAAGAAAAACAGTGCTTGGAAACACCTCTCTTGGGAAATTAACTATTATGTGAGGAAGCAATTGCCCAGCAATCAGAGCCGAAAGTTATTTAAGTGCACAACACAAACACACCCATAAGCTTCAGGCTGATAAGAGACAAGAGAAGGATTTAGATATTTGTGAGGAGAAAAACATATTCACACTAAATGTATTTGAGGAATTAAATGAATTCATTAAATGTTAAAAAAAGAAATCAAAATATTTTTTACATTTTACAGAGCTTTTTATGCCTGACCATGGGGCGTTGTTTTGATGGGGGACTTTGAGCCATGACCTCTGAATTTCTAGAATCTTGGCTACAGGCCTGTGTGGATTTTTCCAGCATGACCACCACAGTAGGTTTCAAAATCAGATTTAATAATTTGATGTGATAAAGAAACACAACAAACAAGGACTTCAATTTAAAACAAAACAACAGTTTTTCACATTCTGCAGAAATTCTTCGAAACCTACTTTCATCTGCAAATTTCAGACCTGTGGTTAGGATTTACAGATGAATACCCAGAGAGCCTCCTCTCAAAACAAACCCTGAAATGTTACTTTAACAAATGAAAGTCCGCAGGAATGCATGTACTTACTAAAGCCTGGTGTAACTATGGTCTCTAATCGTATCTGCTGCATTGAGCAGAGCGAACACACAGCAGAAGAACATGCCCTCAAGCGCCTACTTTCCCCCCTGCATGTTTATTGTCAAGAACACCATGTTGTCATGCCTGCAAACGAGCTACTTGCAAGTATTACAATAAGTTATTTAGAGTAATAGAATCTAACTGAGTTGGTTTATGTACTGTAGAAAAAGGAAAAGTGTTTTAACTCACCATAAATCCTAGAAACAGCTGAGAAATGCACTTTGAGCTCTCTCTGGAGAAGTGAAGTGCAGCTTTAGCAGGCAAGAGGACTCATACTCCCAACCCGATTATTGTGTTACATAAGAAAGAAAGGGTAGTGGGGGAGGGAGAGTGGAACATGGGATAGCAAACGGACTTCAGATGAACGTATGAGTACGAGTGGTTTGAGGGGGAGGAGAGTGAAAACTATTTTCCTACAGAGCCAAGCCCCTCTCTCTTTACTGCATACACACAGGAATGCAGAGGGACATGCACAAACATTGCAGTAACACTATATTTTCCCAAAAGTTTAACTTTTCTGTATCATCATAAAGACAGAGAAAATGTGGCCTGCCGTGTCAAGAAGTCGAGAAAAAGCTAGATATTTTCACTCACACTAAGTTTAAACTTGCATTTATTCATTGGTTTGGTCACTTCTCTTTAACCTTTAACTAGCTTTCCACACTATGCACTACTGCACTTCTCTAAAATGTAGAATTTTACCTGATTATATACACTCTATTTATTCTATGTTTTAACTACTTTATTTTACCTTTTTCTATTTTTACTATTTTACTATTGTTATCATTCAAGATGCACTCTATTTTATGTGTCAGTGGGTTTTATTCTTGTTTTTATTCAATTTTATTCTTATCATTATTATTATCAAATTAGTTTTTTCCCCTTCATCTCATGTTACAGTGGTTGTTACATTGGGGCAAAAGGTAAAAATTAGTTTGTGTTTTTAACACCCACAGCAGCACGTGGATGTTTTTCCAGGGCCGCTCCAGGTTGCACCCAATACAGATAAGACCCACAGTGTGGTTGGAAAGACATTCTGGGTTAAGCTGAAAGAGGCTTATTTCAGTTAATCAAGACCAAAGGTGTGTATGTGTTTGTTGGGAATGAGAAGTTCTGTTTGCTTATGGCATCGGATATGATTTATGGATTGTGTAAACAAGGAGAAACACTTTGAGTTCTAGGTCACTTAAGTCTCAAATTACCTCACTGAAGCACATATTCTGTCTTGCATTCTCATTGTATTTGATCTTATTTCTATTTTTTGTTATCAAGAGCGTTTTATTTCCTATCTTATATTACATTAATGTTTTTATGTTCTTTTTATGTCCTTTTGATGTGAAGCATTAATTATCAAAATAGTTGCAATTCACATGAATGACTAATGGCTGCAGTTATGTGTAAGAGTTGTTAAATTAGTGTTTGGAAAGTGACATAGTCCGGTTTGAATTGAAAGTTACTGAAGAATGACCGTAATAGCAAGTATATTTAGTGCATTTGTTTCCTGTAAATTGACGCCCTGCTGAAAAAAATGTCGAAACTGCTTCTGCTTTTACAAAAAAGACTTGTGTTAATGAAAAGGGAACCATTATCAATTGATTCATGCACCACTGGAGTTCACTCAGTTTGAGTCTGGAGGAATGACACTCGACTGCTGGATTTCACCACTTATAGTCACTTATCAAAATGTCACATTTCTATGCTGTGGCTCTTTTGGCATTTACTGCAGGATGGTGTCTGTGTGCAGCTGATGTTGGGGATTTCACTTCATGTCTGCAGTTCTTCTACAGGTCTTGGCCTCCTAAAGGTTTGGCAGGGACCCCAATCTGCCAGCGTTATTTCAACCAGTATCGCTTTGCCACGTTGTACAGTCGACCACGCCGCTCTCCGTGGTTCTCAGCTTATGTGTATGGTGCACCAGAAGGAAAGAGGCCTAAAGCATCATGGAAGTTTGAGCCACAGGTGAGGATATTTAAAAATGTTATGTAGTCTGAATGATAATTGTGAAACATTACTTTATTTAAAGTCAGCCTCACATAAAATGAGTTTTAGTTTAAAAGTGGGAGGTCTAACTTCACTGAATTGTTTCACTGTGTATTTTTTGAGAAAAAATAAATTACCCTCCAAAAAAGTATTTAATTGGACTGTTTTTGCAGACGCTGAGAATAGCATTCGTTTTGTAACATGTCACACTGTGGTAAGCACATCAGTGGTGCTTTCAGTAAATAACAAGAAAATGAGGAAATGAGCCCCAGTACAGGAAAAGTGTCTTGTGTATATATGGTGTGTCAGCACTATATAGTGCAAACAATGCTTTTATATTTAGCCAGCAGCCTGTCACACTACACACACAAATGCATTAGGACAATGACAAATTACACCCATATATGATTGTTAAACCCATGAGCATTAATAAGCTGCTACAACAGCCTCTATAAGGTTGTAGTCTGTGCTGGAAGGGGTTTGTGTCTGGGAATAAGGGGTTTTAATCATGTCATACATTGAATAGTTTTGAAAAATGTGTTGATAGTTTTTATCAAAATAATTCATTCATTCATTATAATAAAATAGATTAATTTCGTTTCCACTAGAATGATATCCCTGACAGTTAATATGTTAGATAAATAAATACATGTGGGGAAAAATAAATAAAGAAATTCCACTTCATTGGTGCATAGTTAAAATGTTATAGAGGGTTGAGATTTTATGCTAGCTGTGCCTGGACTGAAATGTCTCAACACTTAATGGATACATTCTCATTAAAGGGGACATATTTTGGATTTTCTGGTTTTTAGTTATTTTTTTTATACATTTGTGATGCAATCCAGTCCCACAGCAGTTCATGAAATAGTCACAACATTTAATCATTTGATTCATGTACATGGACTTTTTTTTGTAAGTCAACATGACTTTCAAACTAATGCATTTGAATTGGAAATACCTGTATATTTCGTGCCTACACTATGTTTGAGTGACAGACACCATCTATGATGTCTATATAAGGTACATATTTCCATGTTTAGAGGTGGCGGGTTGGTTAGATGGCTAAACATATATCTATATATTACATTTTGTGGCTGTTTCACAAACTGCCGTGAGACTCTGTTGTACGATGGTGGATATCTATGTTCCAAATGGTCAAAGTTAAAAAGCCTGAGGTTGAATATACATGTAGAAATGCTCCCAGCAAGTCAAGAGCCAGGGCTTCAACCTGGTCTGAATGCTTTGTTTTTTCTACTTCACACATGTCCACAAAGGGCCATCCATTCCCTAGCGTTGGTTGTTAAGGTTCTTGCAAAGGTTTTTCCACAGGTTGTTTGTGTTGTCCACTCTCATATTTCAGATCAGAATCTGGCTGAAACATCTGTGGATGTATTTGAACAAGATCAAGAAAAAGTAGTGAAACCATCCGACTGCCTTTGTTTCATGGTTTGTTTATGGCGCCTCCTGGTCGGAAGTTGGCCGTGACACAGCTTCCTGAAGCCAACTAATCAGGATAGAGGGGTTCATTGAGAGGGGGCCCTTAAAGAGACAGGAGCTGAAATGACCTGTTTCAGTCTAACCCCTCAGTCTAACCCCTCAGGTTAGACTGTGGGGCTGCATAAATATAGTATAAGATAAATAACATATGTAAAATATAAATATAGACCTAGAATTGTGCATGGCCCTTTGGGAAGCTCCAATCTTTTCGTCGAGACAAAGTGATCGCTTATCCAGCATAATAGCTCAATATCTTCCAGATGCAGCACACAGCTTTGTACAGACATTTATGATTTCCAAGTAATGTAAAAATGACTTCGGTAACTGACTTTTCATGTAATGCTGTACTTTATGTTAAGTGCAAATTAGCAAATGTTAACATGCTAACAACTAAGATGGTGAACTTTCTTAATGTTTTACACATCAGTGTGTTAGCACTAGCATTGTGACGTTAGCATGTGACACTCTTAAGCAGCAAGTTATTCTTGATTCTTGATTAAATAATGAAGCACTAAGTCTGTAAAACACGTAATCAACTTTAAAACTGGATCACTGTTTTCTTCCACCCTCCAATGAACAGTTAACTTACCCAGGAGCTGATGGCAACATGATCCCCTTCCCTCCGGGCCCTCTGGACCAGAACGTGGTAGAAAGCCAGGCGGTGGACCCAGACTACATTAATTCTACCTTCTCTCGTGGCCACTTGAACCCCAGTCTTCACCATCACACCCGTGAGGACCGCTATTCCACCTTCACCCTCACAAATGTGGTTCCTCAGAAGGCAGGGTCTAATGACGGGCCTTGGGAAAACCTGGAGCAGTATGTCAACAAAACCTTAGAGGACTATTGTCTTGGAAAGGCTTACATAGTGACCGGCATCATCCCTTACAAGGAAGACGATCACTGGCTCAAAAATCATCGTGTGGCTGTGCCTGAGTACCTTTGGTCAGCTTACTGCTGCCCAAACTACAACAACAGTCTTCCAGAACGACTGAAGGATGCCTTTCCCACATATGCAGCAATCGGCCGCAACGACCGCAACAGCACTGAGGAGATTGTGCCTGTTAGCCAGGCCGCGAAGAAACAGTTTAGGGGATATGATGTGAGGAAAATGCCACTGGCAACACTTGAGATGTATCTGAAGGACAGGTTCAACACTGTTGTCAGTGTTTTTTATGAGCAGTGCTCATCGGACTGATCCTTCACACGTGTTTTGTCACAGTTGTTAAATGGTGTTAATGCTAATTTCATTTGATTCAGTCTAAATAAAAGTACGATGTAGCTTTTCAGTAAGTCTCAAAATTAAACCAAACAACAAAATAAACGTAATTTCTAATTGCCTTCCAAACAACAACATTGCTCGTCTGTGCTTTACAAAACACAGGCACAAGCAGTTTTCGGCTCTAACATGTACAGATGTATACGAGAAGTTGACATTTTGAGTAAAGAAAAATTTGGAGGGGGTAATAAATCCACAGGACTGTTTAAGACAGAGGCTGAACTGAGGATGTGCAGAAAAGGCCAGAATAAGATAAATAAGGAGTTTTTTTTTTTTAATTGTAAAGCAAAGATATTCCAGTAGAGCCCCAGAATGAAAATATAGGCCTGGATAAGTGCACGATATGTCCCTGTTAAGACTGAGAAAGATTGTGGTTGTGATTAAAAGAACAGACAATGACCTCATCAGAGGAAACAGGTGCACTTCTACTGTGCTAACTTCCTGTTGGAAGTTCTGTCTTCAAAAAAAGTTCAACAATGTGTTTCCTCAAAACGAAGTTTGAAAAAAGGCGGTACTCCAGTGGTAAAAGAAAGCAAAAGATTCAGCACATACGCTTATTGTTGTTGTGAATTTAACATAACTGACTTCATTGATCAAGGCATGAGATTATTCTTTCCTAACTCTGGGTAGGAGATCGAATGTAAACTGTGGCCTCCTTTGTCAAAGTCACGCATTTTGTTGCCACAGCTTTCCACACAAACCTTTTCTTCCTACTTTACTTTGCACCTGACAGCAACAGTCACAATGAACATGGTCACTGTATGTTCATGTCATGTATAGCTGGCTTAAAAGGAATAGTTTGACATTTTGGGGAGAGTTATATTTCATCTTTGTATGTAAATAAGATGGTTGAGCAAGAAGAAAAAACAGAGGGAAACAGCTAGCCTATGCAAAAGCTCACTTACTAAAATGTAGTATCTTGTCTGTCAAATCTGTACAAAAACCCCAAGTAAGTGTAAAAATGAGGAGTTGTGGTGCTACGATGTTAACTGTAGCGTCATATTTAACGTACAGGTATAAGGGTGCTATTGATCATCTTATCTATGTTTTGGCAACAAATGCATTTGTTTGATTTCCAAAATGTTAAACTATTCCTTTAAATGTTTAAAGAAATGACTGATGCAGGGGTTTTTTCTAAAGAGGAGAAACTACAGTTGACCTAGAACAGACAGCACTGTGGAGAAGCAACACAGACGTGCAGAGAAAAATGTCTCAGCTTAATCACACACAGAAAAAGGATCTATGAATCCACACATATAGAGAAGAAATGGATGTTTGAGTAGAGTTAATCGTGTTAGTCTCGAAATTTGCCTTGTAAGAATATAGATATAATGGTTCTCATTTTATAATATACTGTCATTGTTTGAAAATCGATCAGCTGCAGATTTCCAGCCATACATGCACCAAATACTTTTGACCACTAGGTGGTGTCCTTGTTGCTTCTTCAGAGAAACGCCAGACCTCACTGTCTTGTAATATCTTTTATAAGAATTTCTTTTATCTTATGATTCACTAGTTAATGTCAATGATCTTTATTTAGATTCATATAAAAAACAGAAACCTCACTTAAGTTTATTTTCTATTGCGATAATTTGCATAAGGTACTGGTTGTGGAGTGTAAACAAGTAGAAAGTGAGTAGAAAATATATTTATGGTTCAAATCAAGAATAAAAGTCAATAATTTGCATAAGGAGCTGGTTGTGGAGTATGAACAACTAGAAAGTGAATAAAACCTATATTTGTGGTTGAAATCAAGAATAGAAGTTAATAAATTGCAGTCGATTCATTTAGACAAACATTACCTTGATCCATGAGTTGATCTCGGCTGTTCTGAAGCTTTGCCAAGACATTTATTTGTTGTAATGATCACTAAGACACACTTTGTCATATCACACTTGTTAAGGATTTATTCAATGAACAGATGACACAAAGGCACAAGTGTACAGAGAGAGAAACATATCAACACTACACACCGGTGTGTTAAACAGGATTATGTTGACAAAGATGAATCTGCTATTAACAGCTCAGTAAGGGCGTTGTGTCATGGGGGCAAAAAGCTTGTCCCACAGCTCCACCTTCATAATGGCCCTGCCCATCGGGGACATGGTGGCCTTGATGTCAAGCTGCTTGCCCTCAAACGTGATCCCGCTGCCATGGCACTCCTCTCGAATGAAACCCTTCTGCTCTTTGTTGTAATACATCTCTTTGTATAGACTCTCATTGCACTCTTTGCCCTTCTCATAGATCCCCACGGCAAACCAGTTCTTGTACATGTTATAGTCGTAGGGCACAGAGAACATTATTGCTACTGTCTCTTTAGCGGAGTTGCTTGTCCTCTCAAAGAGGTCGTAGGTCATAACGCCAACTGTGCCGCATGCTTTGGCGCTGGTCTTGCTGAAGTTGCACACCTCGGTTTTCAGTGGGCGCACGGTGGGCTGGGGTGGACTATGGCAGCATCCACTCTCCAAGAAAACCCTTTTATTTAAAAAAAAAAAAAAAAAAAAAAAAAAAGACATAAGAATGAAAGTAAGAGCAAAAAAAAAAAAAGATTAAGTTAAGCTGCACCTTTTTAAAAACTTCTCTGACCATGCCAAGGAATTTAAAAACATGCACTCATTCAGCCATCCACTGTTGGGTCTTGTCATTTAAGTGTTGCACTTACTTGGGGTCAATCAGGCAGTAGTTATTGGTGAGGTTGGTGATCTCGATGGTGACATTTCTTCGGCTTGTTTGGTTAGCTGCCAAAGCCTCTGCTGATTCACTCATGTTGTTGCTCGTAAAGGCTGTGACAGCACAAGAAGTGTAAAGAAGTGTAAACTGTAGATCTGTATCACAATGTAGTGGAGCAGTTCAGTATGCTGTTAACAGATAGTGCCTATAATAATCAAAGATGCACAGTTTTATGTCAGTTGAGTCACAGAGTAAAATCCAAAGAGAGCACAGGAACAAACTGGCTTACCTGTTGCTGATCACAGATGTGTTGCTCGCTCGGGCAATGCCTGATTTGAGACACTCTTGTCAGGGAATGTGTGACACCTAAATTCCACCGAAACGTGTCTCCACCCACAACACACACCCTGTTGGTCATATTTCAAACTTTTTGTCCTGTCCTCATCTTAGGTATGTTCTCTTTACAAAGGTGTGAAGAAAGGGTGTAGTCAACAATAATAACAGTTTTTCTGTTTTCAAGTTATTTTATCAAACTTGAAGCTGGTTTGTTCAGCTTTAGGTGACATGATCTCATACCTCATTGTCTCCTTATGCACCACACCTTTTGCCTCTATGTGACATTGCTTTAGCCATCTACATGTGGAGAGGAGTATGCGATACCTCTGCATAGCATGCTGTGCAGTCTAACTAAAATAATGTTTGATGTATTCATTTTAACCAAAGGAAAGTATTATTCATGTTATGTTCACTGAAAAGATCTTTTTGTTCCACATTGTCATGATTATTGTGTAATTGTGTAAATGTGTTTCTGCTCAAATTAAAGATAATACAAAAAAAAGTCAAAGACAAGAAATCAATTATATTGTTTTTTATTTGTTTAAAGCATCCATACATGACATGAAGGACATTTGTAGGTTTGCATCAACTGTGTTCTTACAACAACAATGCACACAATTTTATTGTCACTCAGGTCACACACTCATCTCCCCATCCTGTCATACAGCTCCAGTTTGATAATAGCCTTGCCCTCATCAGACATGCAGGCCCTCACGTCCACCGCCCTCCCCTGGTACACCACACCTGCACCATTGGCCTCGTGACGAGCAAAGTTGGTAAAATCCTTATCATTGTACATCAGGTTATACAGCTTCTTGTCGCAGGCTCTTGTGTGCTCAAAGATGCCCACCCCCAGCCAGTTCTTGTAGAAGTTATAGTCGAACGGCACAGAGAACATGACAGCTATCAGCTCGTTGCAGTGGCGACTGCGCATATCAAACAACTCGTAGGTCATGACACCCACAGCACCTGATGCTGTGTTGTCGTCCTTAATGAAGGAGCACACCTCAGTCTTGGTGGTGCGCACAGTGGGCTGTGGAGGGTTGTAGCAGAAGCCACTTTCCATGTAGACCCTGGATGGAAGAGGAGAGAATGCATTAATGGATTCAAGCACTTTTAAGACATTTTGATGACTATTTTTATTGGTTCAGACACAAACTAGAATATCAATAGATCATTCAAGCAAAGCCGACATTGTCTAACTCTTACTTTGGGTTGACGAGACAGTAGTTAGAGCTGACATTAGTGATCTCTACGGTGCAGTTGCGGTTGGTAGTGAGGGTGACAGAATGGGACTCTGCAGTCTCAGGCATTTTGATGGCAGCTGGAAGTGACGGAGGGAAAGAAAGGAGCTGTGGACAACAGAAATTGATTAAAGTCTGTCGTCATTAAAGCAGATTTGATTTGTCTGGTTTCAGTAGAAACTGCCATGAAAGTTCTGCATTAAATAGCATCAGGTAGAATCATTACCCATCTTACCAAAAGGTGGACATGATGTTAAAAGCATGCAGACAACCTTGAGACACACTATATCACAAGGATGAAGTACGATGCATCCAGGACACCAACCATTACATCATTACACAACTGCAGCTCATTATTTAATCTCTAAAAACATCTGTACTGTCAGTTATCACACACAATTATCCTCTATAAAATGATTAGACATGTGTTCAAAGCGATTCTAGCTATATTCAAAGTAAATGCACTTACTTTGCTTTATGTGACACACACACAGGAAGGCAGAGAGTCTCTGAAAACAGCTCGGAGTTTGGTTTGGAGACAAATGTGAAGTTACGCCCTCCCAGAGAAACACAGTCACACCTCATTCAGGAGTCACAGTAGGTGTGTCAGTGCTCTGTTTTAAGAAGTCGCCTGCAGGAAGACATCATTTCATAGTTTTCATTGTTATTTGACTGTTTCAGTGAAATTGACTGAGATGCATAAATATTGTTAAATGTGATGTAAAAATGTGATATCTATCTTGATGGTCACTTTGACAGAAGATGGAAAAGTACTCTGATCACCCACAGTGGCTTATTGTATGAGACACCTGAATGTCTGGTAAGATTGGAAAAGTCAAGAAAAGCAACCACACCCATCGAACAGTCCATATATCTTCTAAACATGACTCATTTTAGATGAAGCTCAAACCTTCAACACTTAATCATCTGAAGTAAATCTTTGTGGCAGTCGGTAATACATTTCCAATTCATCCCTTCATACACATACATTCTTTTCACTACTTCAGAAAGACTTTTTGAGCAACTATAGGTGTTGTTTTAGCACAGTGACAAATGAGCACAATGTGATGCAACAGGCTTTCTTTTTATGGTCTGGGTGTCTTAACTATAACCGTTCCAAAAAACGCCCCCTCTTTTTTCTTCTTAGTGCAACAAGACAGACACATCATTTTATTTGAATTGTCTGATTTTGCAACCTAATTGTAGTAGCTACATACTGTATATATTATTATTATTATTGTATGTCTACTGGTTTTATAAAATGTATTGTTTTTATTTTATTTAAAAGAATATATGATTATTTTCATCTTATTTTAGGCAGGGTTCCTCTGCCTAGGCTCGATCCAGCAGCAGCCATCCTGTTCATTCGGGTGTCCAATAATTAAATAATTAAAATTCATCCAAATTTCTTTGGATGCCAGAAGCTGGAGGCCAGTAAGCCAGGTCAACCCATCCAGAACCCATCCTTTGATTTACTAAGATTGTACAGAACAAAACACAAGTTTATAAAATGCAATGTATAGTAACTGTATTGAAATGTATTGTATCCGTCAGTGGTTCCCAACCCTGACAGATGGAGGAAGTTATTTATGTCTTTATTGCATCTTGTGTAAATTACTGTAACTCTCTATAATCCATGCTGAATAGTCTGTGATGAGTCCAAAATGCCACAAAGAGAACACACCAACCCTGATTTCAGCATCTGTTAATTGGCTTCCCATTGCTTCCAGAGGACAGTTCAAGTATAGTTAAATGGATTAGCTTCAAGCTGATTTTTTGACCTATGTGTACAAGACTGTACAATTAGGTCAGCAGAAAAAACCTCTTCTCACAGTTCTCAAGTCAGGACTCGTAACAAAGGTGTGACAAGTGTGACAGGTCACGGCACTGAAACTGTGGAATGAATGACCGTTTACAATCACAGCTACTTGTGCAACAAAAACCACACCTTGTTAAACTGGCTTTTAAGAGACTTGTATAACATTTTATCCCCTGGACAATATTATGTTCTTTTATTTATTTCTTTATGTTATATATCAAGCTATTATACTACAGCCTGCAACCTGCGTTTTACTGCAACAGAACTCACACACTTTATAGAGTATTTATCCTTTCTCTCTCGATCAAGGGAGGCGGCTCAATTTCACAGTTTCATCCAAGGTCAGCTCCTGCATGATGCATGATGTGTAGTATTTCTTACTCAGTTTTTTTTGTTGGAAAATCACATAATAATTGCAGTCAAAGACCAGTAGAGGGGACTCTATATTCAGTCTGTGCAGTTCAAGCTTGATCACATGTTGACAGAATGGAAAGAGCCGAATCTTCATGCTTGCCAACTTCCTCTCTGATATCAAAACATTGATGAAAACCCTTGTTTGTGAGAAGTAGGTCTGATACTAGAGGCCCTCACCTGGAGAGGACTCATAAAAATCAATATAGGATAATTTCATTAAACAGGGAAATCAATAAGGAAACATAAACAGCAATACATTAGTGCTGGTGGACTTGCAACTGGAAAAATCTCGAAGTGGGAAGATCAGATACAGAACTACTCTTTACATAAAAATCTTCATTTAGAAACCACTTTATTTCACTTCATGTGCATTTTCAACTTTTTTGCACTGCTTATAATTAATGTAAAAAAAAAAGAGGAATGTCAAAGTTCAACATTTGCAGACAGGGGTCCAACACTTTCATAAAGTCAGTTAAATTTTATAAGATCTGATTGCCTTAATACAATTACCACTACATGTTTCAGTGTTCATTTCAGTCAACACAAATGAGGCATTCTTGGGGATAATTAAATCATTTATCATCTGCCTCACCTGTAGTGTCACTGCTGTTTATTTGTAACATTTTAGTGCCATCTTGTGTTCAGATCAAGTACAGCCTCAATATTACATACAGTACACCGTTTTTATTACCCAAATTACTAGATGGAAGAATTAACTCAATTTATCTACAAAATCGTTTAAGTTTTGCAGATAAATTGTGTACAGAAAATACAGAAATACAAAAATATAGATATGCCCTGAAACTTTTCTTTTTATTTTGACTTGTTAGTTATCGGATTCTAATTTTAGACTTTGTGTTTGTTTGTTTTTTGTCTTAATTACTGTTCAACATGAATGTACATTTTTAAAGCAAGATTGAAATATGCCATAAAGGTTTGCACATGAATTTTGTACACATAAAAAATTAAGATCATAATAACATGATGATCAAAGTCAAAAACTACTGATGACAAACTATTAAGAATACAGCAGTTGTCTCTGTTTAATTGAACAGTAAAGATTATTTAAGGTTGGGTGTTGGCACTGTAGTTAAATACAGAATATTTACGACTACATGTAGCCGTAGTGGCATTAACTCTAACTTTATGGAAGTGTAAAACTAAATCACAAAAGTATTTTCTGATAAATTGATAAAAGCAGTTAGTGAAGAAACTCAACAACACCCACACACTGAAGTACCACAAAAAGGTGATTTATTGAGTACAATTGCAATATTTGTACTTCACGTCTTTATCATGTGAATCCACCTGTTTGTACCCAGGTGTGGATCCAAGTTAGATCCAGTCAATTACGTAAACATTATTTACAGTATTTACAACATGAAAATCAAAATGATCAACTCTATATCCTACACAATAAAAACTACAAAAATAATCTATAAAAATATATGATTAGGTCCAATATCTGAAAACAATACGGCATCCCTCTCTAAGACAGAAACAAGCAGCTAGACATTCAATGCAACAAATACCACAGAAAAAATGTATGAATTTAAATACCCTCGCACAGCAGAGACAGGTCTACATTAAATGTTGTAATTTCATTTTTAAAAAATTAAAAAGCTTGAACATTTGCTTAAACCCCCCCCCCCCCCCCAAAAAAAAAAAAAAAAAATCACGTGTACTTTACTGGATGTGTTTCATTCCAGACAAGATAGCGATAATGATGATACCTATGATCATGTAACACTGACATAGATTAATGCAGAGTTGAGACTTAAATGAAATTAAGAGTCTGCTACTTGATTTTTTTAACATAATGAAGTAAATGTAAACCAGTGGAATGGTTTGGAAATATATGTAACGTACATCAAAAAATCCATACACAGTTGCTGTGTAATTGGTCTTGAAAAGTTGTAATGTGACATGTGCATGTTTTAAATGAGTGATTTTCTCTGTTTTTCTCATTGGCAACAAATCTCATGTTTGGATCCAAACCAACAATGATCTGATCCACTGACGAGCTTTGTGTGTGTATCTAAAGCCTTATGTATCTTACTTCTCTGTGCTGTAGAGTTTGGTCACGTTAGTTTGTTTAGGAACGGCTCCAAAGTCCAATAACAGCGATCATGTTTTCAGTCTCCAAAGAGTAGTTCTGTGTAATACGCCACTGAGCATGTGCAGGCATATGTTGTTATTTAAAGCTTTACTAGCTTGTTGTGCTACATATCACAACCTCTTGACTTTGTACTGAGGTTGAGCAATTTACAATGTAGCACTCTCCAGGAGCAGTGGTCACCAACCCTGCTCCTGGAAAGCTACTGCCCTGCATGTTTTAGGTATCTTCCGACTCTAACGCACCTGATTCTAATATTTAACTCGTTATCAAGCCCGTTGACAAGCTTCAGCTGCTTGATAACAAATTAATTGTTAGAATGAGGTGTGTTAGAGTTGGGAAATCGTGCAGGGCAGAAGCTCTTTAAGAGCGGGGTCAAGACCACTGCTCCAGAGACAGAAAATATGATCACTGTTATTGGTCTTTGGAGGCATTTCTAAACAAACTAACATGACCAAACTCTTCACAATGAAGGAGCATGTCACCCAGTGCGGTGCTGTGTCTCATTGCTGTGTTTTTAAGTATTATTTGGACAACAATGAAGGTCCACAGCACAGAGGAATAAGATATATCAGGCTTTGGAACATATAAGATCACAGAGGAAATGACAGAACAGCAGCACTTTCGCATCCTCTTGGATCTGCTTGCTGGTCACTTCTGAGGGAACATGCTCCCAGCAGCAATGGATGACAGTCCGGTCTTCTCTTCTATCCATTGGTTGTAATTGGTCACTCTGGTGTAAACGCCGGGTCGTAACTCCCTCGCGCAGCCGTCGCCCCAGCTTATCACTCCAAAGAGGAAGAGCCTGTTGTCAGTCTCGCACACCAGAGGCCCTCCTGAGTCTCCCTGTGGGAAAGAGAAGTGCAGTGTTAACGGAAATCGACAAACAGGTCTGCAGATGGAAAGGCTGATCGAGTCCAGACATGTAAAAATACCTCGCAGGCGTCCTGGCTCCAGTCGGGACGAGCAGCACAAAACATGTTATCAGTTATCATGTTTCCATAATAGTCCTTTTGTCGGCACACATAGTCGGCGATAGGGTTCACCTGAGCCTCTCGGAGGTACTGGGACCTATACCACAAACCTGAAAAGAAAAATAGGCTTTAAAACCAAACAAATGTACAATACATCAGATTGTGGAATACCAGAAAGTACCACAATTGAGTCTGTAGTTACTGTTTCTTCTCAGATTTTACTGTAATATGAAATCATGTTTCAGCATGTATGCTAGTTCATGTTAATTTGGGAACAGGAAATGTCACAAATTAATCACTTTCAGTCACGTCTCTTGGTCTTCTTCAGGGAATAGAGCTGGCTCACGTAAACAAAGTGTGGGGCTATGGTTATGTGATTTAAAAAAGTGCAAGACTGATTTGATTCAAGCATTGTTGTTTGATTCAGATGAAGATGAGCCTTCTTCATTTTTCACTAAAACAGGAGCTGCCCATGATGGCTTTAGGAAATTTGCACTTATTGTATTCTCCCTTCCTAGCATCTTTTCAATTGAATTCAATTGTATTTATAAAGCACTTGGCAACAGTATAGTGAGGGAAAATCCCTCTTTAACAGGAAGAAACCTCAAGCAGAACTGAGCTCCAGCATCCATCTGCTTTGACTGGTTCGGTTAAGAGAGAAAGAGCGACCGAGAGCACCAACTTTCCTCACCATATTTCTCTTTCCCATATCCAGCGATCTCACAGGGGACACCAGGCACGAGGCTCTGGTGAGGAGGCGGGAGGCAGACAGTCTTCACAGAGTTGCTCTCCTTTGCACATGTTCCATGTTTGGCCCTCAGCTTCACTAAGGCTGCATGACAATAATCAAGAAATCACTTTCTTTGGTCACATTAAATCATTAATACTGTAGCATCAAAAGAATCCTTTCTTACCAATGTCATTGTTGAAGTTCCCCTCAATGTTGTCATACCCTTCATGGATGATGATTTCTTCCACTCCGAATGTTTGCTCCACAGTCGGGTCGGTCTCATTCAGAGCATTTTTCCCCAGAATAACAGAGAAGCGGTTCACTTTGGTGTGGGAACTGAAAGACGAATGTAGAACAGTCCAATTAAGCTTCTGTCATCTCTATGCACCTGCTGTGCTTACAGTAAATGATCTTACTTCTTACCCATCGGGAAAACAGTGGGCAGCTGTCAGGACCCAGCAGGCGGAGATCAGACTGCCCCCGCAACGGAAAATCTTCTCCTTGGATTTGCTGCGCCAAAATATGGCAGCGACCCATGGGTGGGATTCCACAGTGGCAACTGTTCCACCCACAATCTTCATCTGTTTTCTGGTGCGCTCACCACAGCTGGACTCTGCAGCTGGAGGGTGAAACAAAGTTCAGAACAGTCGTGGAAAAAACATGGAAAGTCTTGACAGGTTCAGTGAAGCGTGAACTCACCTGTTTCGGGATCAACAGGTGCAGGTGAAGGTGGGGCAGGAACTGCAAGATCAGATCTGTTTAGACTAATGAAGCATCTGGTTTATAATGTCTTAGAAGGTAATAAAAAATAGTTACACTCACCAGTTTCGGAGCCACAACGTTGAATGTCACAATACTCCCAGACGAGCTGCTGGTTTCTCCGAACGTAACACCACGGGCGTTCTTTATAGGCTACATTTCTGTAGTAAACACAACATTGCATCCATCAAACTACACAATATGTGGCATTTAAAGTATGAAATACATGTTTTTCTTTGGGTTTGCTCTGTATCCACCACATTAGACTTGAAGTAAAAAAAAAAATAACAACAGCTTTAAAGACCCTGAAACATATCAGCTTCTGAGTATGAGTGATGGAGTCCTACATGGACACAAACTTTTCTGCCAAACTTTGAATACTTTTGGTTATTTTACATGACATTTTGCATGCAGAGCTCAGCTGATGTTTGGTGTACAGACTGTTTAGGTTTAGATTAATATCAGCCTACCTGCAGTAGTTGTGCCTCCCAGAGTTGACATCTCCAGACATATACAACATCCTGGTCTCCAAATCCCAGTCCACACATCTCCGTCCACTCTCTGAGCGGGACACTGTGCCTCTGTAGGACAGTCCCATACCCTTGTAGCAGCTGGTGCCCTTCACTAAAGTTAAAGTTGAGTTTTTAAAAAATTAAAAAATATGAAAAAGATAAATGCAAAGTTGTTAGCAGTTTAGGTTCATACCTGTTTCACAGTTTGTCCCCTCGAAGCCATCAGCACACAGACAAAATGAGTGTTCACCAGTGGACAAGGATGGGAATGAGGAGCCTCCATTAAGACAGACCTCACCTAACAAATGAAATTATACACTTAATACAGTGTGAACTCAAGACACAGCACCAGAGAGCCTTGACAAATGTTTCTCACCTGAACTTTCAAAGGAGAAAGAGTACGAAGACGAGGAGGAGGAGGAGGAAGGGGAACCAAAGACATACTCCCTTCTGTTTCGCCTCAACAATCCCTAAAAATATATTTTTTTAAAAGTCAGATAAATTCTCATGAAAATAAATGCAATATTTCAGTACAAGATAAAAATCTTCTTACTGCTTCAGTTGTTGAAAGAGCTGCCAGAGTGCAAATTAAAACTCCAAAGTTTATCATCATGGTTTCTCGCCTCGCTGCACAGATTAAAATCCAAACAGTGTGAAGCGTGCTTGCAGGCAGCAGTGTGGGAGCCTCCTCAGGGTTTGCTCTGTTATGTCTTGCCGGAGAAACGTGCAGGGAGGGGGGGAGAGACTCATGATTGGCCGAGCCCATTAGGTGTGAAGAAATAGTGTTTGCATGGGCGAGTAAATGAGTCAGAGTTATTAGACGGTTAACCCACATTTATAAATCCCAGGAAGCATTTCAGTAACTTTGGTATGTTGGGCCTGCAGCTGTTTACATGGTGAATTTAACAGATTCTGGATTCAAATGAGTCTGGATTAAAAATGACATGATATCATAAAACATGCTTAAGATTGTCCGAACGGCATTAGCCTGCAGTTTGTTGGCCAGTCCACACCCAGTGACACCACACAGCCTCACCAGTGACACCACACAGTTTCGCCAGTGATACCCCTCCAGCACCAGTTGGGTAATTGATACCACGCATGGATCACTGCATGAGGAGGAATTGGTTGCAACCCTTAATGAGTGTGTCACAAGGTCTTTGTAATCTATTTTTAAACTTATTCACCACATTTTGCCACACTTTTTTTGTCTTTGCTTAACCGTCATATACTGTTCACATTCTGACTCATAATTAGTCTCTACACCAATTCACATCGATGAATTCCCCATTAGTCATTATTAAATGTTTGATTCATCCTTCTGTTTGATTAAAAGACATTCACAGTTACTATTTTATGGTCCAGGAAAACATTTTATAGAATAAATTCAAATTTGACCCTGAACAGTATGTATGGGTTAAAGGAAAAAAAAAATAGTTGGATGTTGTCGTCTCCACTGTGTAGAATCTGTTTTCTTTATTAATCAATTAATTGTTTGGTTACCAATGCCCCAAAAAATATATGTATTTTAATCAGTGCTAATCTGCTGTTACTGACATTAACTATACTCACATTTGACATTAGCTGGCTAGGTAGCTGGCTAATGTTAAAATACTTGCTTACTAAGTTAATAATTTACTTCAATTACTGTACATAATACTGCATTTACATGGATGCATTTATTACAGTATATAAATAATATATGAATCTGACATTTTTGAAACAAGTGCTGATATGATACCTGAGTTTCATTACAGAAACCAACACCATATCTTACATCAAGGGATATAAACGTGTTTTTCTTCTAATTAAAAATGTTTTTCATTCAACAAAAAGGCCAATCTGAAGTGTTAATGTATGAATTAAGGCGATGTTGGCCTTAAATGTATTTTCTTAAGTTTCTGATTAATTCACTGGATGTCACTGTTGCTCTATGAACAGCAGAGCTCATTTATCCTTATTGCACCTGAAGTGGCACACTGGGGTCATCCTCACCTGCTGTCTCGTGCTGGGTTCATCTCAAGCTGAACAGGTGAAGAAAAAGAAAAGGAAAAAGAGGGGGGCACATACACACACTAACATATACTGCATCTCATTTTGAGGCCAGCAGGTAATCTGACACCTGCACAGGTGATGCTGTATCAGTACTGACGATGAGGAGGAGGATGGTGATGAAGATGAAGTATTTTCAGTCTCGTTCCTGCCCCAGAATCAAAATCTCATTAATCAATGAAAGCAGTACTAACCCAATGAATACTGTGAATGAGAGCAAATATGTACATTAGGATCCCGGAAGTCCTCTGGTTTGGATCCTGCTTGTGTGATGCTGCCTTTAGGGGCCCTCGGAATTATTAGACTTCAGTAGTAAACACAGAAACAGAAAAAAATATTTATTTAAAATAAATAAGACCTGCAGTATTGTTATATGACCTTCTTACAGATGCAGTAACATCATCTCAATCCCTTTTTTTAATTTATTCGGATGCTTAGCATTTTATTTAATTTTCTGTGCTTCTGTGATTTTATTTAATTTTAGTGCTGAATTTGGTTTTCCCACATAAAACAACGTTGAGTGGTGCTATACAAAGATTAATAAATAATATTAATTATATCTATGATATGTGTTTTATTTACTGATGTGTTCTATTGTTGAGTATTTTAGTCTATTTAATTGTATGCACTTTTTATTACATTGCAAAATGTTCTTTACTAATTATATGAGGCCCATGTGTTTTATTTGTTTATTTTAGTGTTTATATTTTTTATTTAATTGTTGCATATTTAATTCTGTATTAATATCTGTACTTATAATACTAATATCTGTCATTTTCATAATGTGTTGTTGTTGTTGTTGTTGTTGTTATTGTAAAACCCTAAACTAACTGTTTCGAGAGATGTTATAAGAGTACATCTATTATCATTATCATTATTATTAATAATATTGATGCATATAATTCTGTGTTAAACTGTAGTATTTCTTTGGGGCTCTGTTTCACTCTTAAACTATAATTAAATATATTTTTAAAAGCCTCAAATATCACATAGTTGCTTCTTCTTTATAATTAAACACAATCACATGTAAGTATGTATTTGTGAAACTACAGGCTTTATAAAAACTAAAACATTGTCTATTATTTGACTTAAAGCTGCTGGTGCTGCAGTTTACGAGCAGCCTGTGAAGGCAGCAGGAGCGCAGAGCTGTCAGTGGTGGATGAGGGAGATTATCCTCCTTTACTCCACTCACTGTTAACACGGATCCACACATACACACACACACACACACACACACACACATAGGAGGCGGTTTGTGACACGACATGGGAAACGCAGACACCAAACTTCACTTCAGGAAAGCGGTGATCCAGCTCACAACCAAAACACAGGTTAGAGAAATAGATTAAATACAGTTTAGAGAGAATAACATTTAAAAAAAAAAAAAAAAAACGCACCGGGAGCGCGTCGGCTGTGCGCTTGTGGTTTTTAAATACAGGCTGTGGAGATAAAGTTGCAGTGCCAGATGGTAGCCTGAACTGCAGCCTAGATGACACAGAGTGGAGAGTAAAGCAACAAAAACACAGCAATCCCTTTTAAATCGAGGTTTTACAGCCATTATATTAATTTATCTTGTAAAATAATCATATTATTTTAAATATTTTTGCTGTTAAAGATGCTAAACACATTCATGTTGTCCTCTGAGCCTTTACCACTCCTCATTTTAATCTGTGAAATGAACCAAAAAACGTGCAAACTGTTTCATTTAACGTCAGAGTCGTGTTTTCCTGGCAGGTGCATTTAAGGTCGAACTAACTAGAAGTAATAGATATGAATCTGCAGGTGCTGTTATCGCGTTTTTAAGCCTGTTTCAGTATGCAAGTATTTGTTTTGTATCCTGCCTCCATGTCAGAAACATTACCTGCAGATCTTCATATGTTACTAGTAGGTATTAGATTTCTACTGTTTAGCTCGAGCTGAAAGGATTAATGGATACATTGACAGAAAATTAATGAGCAGCTACTCTGAAAATGGTCACTTGATGGTTGCAGATTTTCAAGATTTTATAGAGTATTTGCTGCTTCTGTTGTCTCACATTATGGCAAACTGAATATTTTGAGGTTTTAGACTGTTGGTCATACTCAACATGAAATTTGAATTTGGTTCAAGCATATAATTACAGGCATTTTTACGTTTTTTTGGAAGTTTTATGGATGAAAAATAACAATTAAAGAATCAGAAGTTTAATCAGTATTAAATATAATGTTTATAATTGCAGCCTTATAGTTATATTATTCAAATAAAATGTACTGGAGCAGCCTTCAGGAAGTGCCCAACCTCATGTGGAGATAATAACAACAAAGTATGGCTGCCTATTGTAATTATTGATTAATCTGGTTAATCATTTTGCCTGTAAAATGTCAACATTGAAAACAGTCAGATATAATTTCTTACAGCTCATACTAACATCTTCAAATGTGATTTTAAAGATATACAGTTTACCATCATGTATAATGCAGAAAACCTTCAAATCCTCACATTCGAGAAGCTGCAACTAGCACTTTAAATATGACTGAAACAATTATTCCATTAACAAAATAGTCAATTAATTATGTGTCTATGGATTAATTGACTGATCAAAGTTAATTGTTGCATAATATTAAACCATATTAATAATACTACACTCAGATACATCAGTAAAAGTACCAATGCATCAATGTGAATATACTCCAATACAAGTTAAAGTCCTGCATACAAGATCCTTCACTTCAGAAGTATTATCAGCTAAATTTAGTTTAAGTATCAGAAGTAGAAGTGCTCGTTCAGCAGGAATGGTCCATGTGACTGATTTCTGGTTAAATATGACTATCGTTGTGTAAACAGCATTTTACTGCTGTAGCTTTGAACAACTTTACATGCTAGTTGGTAGTTTAGCCTCAATCTGAGGGGTCATGAGATGATGGAGAAGAAGAAAATTAACATTGGATTTTCTTCTGATATTTGCTTTTTTTGTGAATTCTTTGACACTTTTACCTCTTTGGGCCTGAACAATCATTTTAAAAGTCATTTTAGAAGGTTCATTTGCTGCATTTATGTGACAAGTTAATTCAAAGAGTCTCACAATTTAACCTCCTCAGCACTGGGAGCAATTTTGAGGTTCAGTGTCTCAAACCACCAACCCTTCCTTTAGTGGGAAATTCCATTATTATACAAAACATAACAAAAAGCTGCCACAATTAGACCCTGGTGTTGTTTTATGTGAGGGTTCAAAACTGAAAAATGGTTGTTCATCACTGTTTTCATTTTTTTTTTATGTAGAATCTTAATTTACAAAGTAAAAATAGCAAGTTACATAAATGTAATGGTAATATTTTGCTTTTAAATGCTGTTGAGTGAATGTAAATAGTCAAATAAAGAGTAAATGTACAAAGTTGTGTGCTTCACAGGAATAAAACCAGTAACAAAAATAACATAATAGGACATAAAAAACAGTAAAAATAGATCAAATTTAAACACAAAATGATGACCTAAAAACTAATTTTACTGCGTGTTTTTCATATAACTATATTTAGCAGCTGTGTCATGAATAACTTATTGAATAGCGGCCTCAGAATCACAACGGTTCTCTTCTGGCTGCGGTGGATTGCATTTATTTCTGTTTTTCTTTGGGATTCTGTGTTAAAAACAGAGTGATATATGTGATGTTTGTCCTCTCCCGCAGCCCGTAGAAGCCACAGACGATGCCTTCTGGGACCAGTTCTGGGCCGACAGCGCCACCACCGTACAGGACGTCTTCGCTCTGGTGCCGGCGGCCGAGATCCGAGCCGTCAGAGAGGAGTCTCCGTCCAACCTGGCGACGCTCTGCTACAAGGTGACGTGCACTCATGAGGACGACTTTCACTGTGCAGGACAGTCAGGAGTCGAGTGTGTGTCCATCCTGGAGACAGTGAGAGTGAAAGGAATGCTGCCGTTTGTTGTTCCCACACTCTCACTGTTAAACACATCGATGGCTGTAAAGGTTAAAGGTCATTTGAATTAAACAGACAAGTTTTTTGTTGACCTGGCTGGAAACAAAAGTGTTTAACAGACAGAAACAAACTGAATCTGACATTTCCTGCAACTAGGAGCAGATTTATAACAGAGATGTTAAAGAGCTCCACATTCAGACATGATTTAATACGTATAAATGTTACAATTAAAGAAAACTAATGATTGCACTAAAAGCATTTTCATTAAAGATGATCCCCGCCGCATGTTTCCAATTGAAGTGAATGGGAAAGTGGTCAAAGACTTTTGGACCACAATGTATAATTAAAATGCATACAGTATATACAGTATGCACATATTTCTGTATTATTATTTTATCAGTGTTAAAAGACTTCAAAATGTAATATTTGAAGATTTAGTACATTCAGGTAAACTCTTTGTATTTTTAGACTAAACAACAGAATATGTCACCATGGATACTGGAAATTGGAACAGTACATTTTCACATTTTAAACATTTTATAGATAAAATGATTGAATTTGATAATGTTTATGCTCCTTTATGGGTTCAGAACTGTTGCTGCCTCTTTGGCTCATAAAACTCTTTCAAACCTCACTGGACCTCCTGAGAAAGGTTTTGTCTCTGAGTTTAAAACAAAGCTGTTCTTCTTTCGTTTCATGCTTTACACAAGACAGCTACAACAAAGACAAAGATCCAACTGGGTTCAAATGTTGTTAAATGTGGGGTTTGATGTGTAATGTTACTCTTTTTGCAGTAAGTGCATCTAAGGTGCATGTGATGTTAATAATGCTCCTTCTAGAGAGGAGGTCTTTACATTTTAGCTAAGAAATCTTTTCACAGCATTTCTGTTGTTGTTCTTGTTGTTGTTTTTAAATCCCAGGCGGTAGAGAGGCTGGTGCAGGGAGCGGACTCCGGCTGCCCCTCAGAGAAAGAGCGTCAGATTGTCCTGAACTGCATCCGGCTGCTCACCCGCATCCTGCCCTACATCTTTGAAGACGCCGACTGGAGAGGCTTCTTCTGGTCCACCGTGCCCGGAGCCGGAAGATCTGGGGTACGACTCTGACACTAAACCCTTCACAGAAACACTGACGGAGGTCCAATATGAAACCCCCTCTGCTCTCTGTGGTGTCATCTCCTGTGTGACACACTCTCTCTCTCTCTCTCTCTCTCTCTCTCTCTCTCTCTCTCTCTCTCTCTCTCTCTCTCTCTCTCTCTCTCTCTCTCTCTCTCTCTCTCTCTCTCTCTCTCTCTCTCTCTCTCTCTCTCTCTCTCTCTCTCTCTCTCTCTCTCTCTCTCTCTTTCTCTGCCTTCATGATTTTCGTCTTCCTTCTGGCTCAGAGAACATGAGCAGTGTGAAGTCTTCAGGGTGTGAACTGCGTGAGAGGTCACAGTAGTTTATTATTGATTTTACACCAAAGCTGTTGAGAGAGTATCTAGTATGATGTTATCTACTAGTGGAGGACTGTAAGAGGAAAGGAACGCTTTGAGGAAACAGTGACAGCCCATTTATACAGAGATAGTTTCTGTTAGATGTGAAAACAGCAGCTGTTATCATAATGATGTATCCTTAATAATTACAAAAAACTCAAAAATAAGGTATAATTCCATTAAAATGAGGCCTATTGATCATAATTTCCAAAAATAAATATGTATACAACCTGTTGTAATAGGTTGGAATGAAGTTGGCTAAAAAGGTTTAATTTATACTTTATGCTTTATAAACAGTCAAACCAGACCTGGTCAGTTTTGACAGACAGGAACAGGAAGGCTATATTATCTTTAGTGATTGTGATATTAAGTAGAGCATGGTTAGAGTCTCTGATCTGATTTGTGCTGCCAAGTCAGTCCTGATGAAGAAATGAGAAGAAAATGAAGCGCAAACAAAAGTGTTTTTTCCGCTGTTGGAGTTCGAATACTCAGTTGACGAGAAGACGCTTTGATCTGCAAGCGTGTCGTCATCTCTCAAGAGAAACCCTGTTTGTGAGGAAATGTGAGTGAAACGTCCAGATGTTGTCGGCTCAGTAATAGATGACGGATTGAATGAGTCATGAATAATCAGTGGGAGATTTTTGGTAAGTAGTAGTAAGCACAGATTAGAGGGTAACACAGGGGTGGATTTTCTCTCCTTTCCCATCCCACTCCCACTAAAATATTCCTGTCCCATCCCAATCCAGGAAAAGTGACTTCAGTCCCATCTCGCTGGCTGACATTTTATCGGGAATCCTGTGTATCACGGGATTCCCGAAGGATTCCCGAAAAAATGTTAGCCAGCTGCAACCGACCAGCAATCAGCCACAAATATCAGATAAGAAAGAATAAAATAGTCCCATGAATTCACCTGCCACCTGGAATAAAAGCTTAATTTTCAGCACGTAACTAGTAGAGATAAAAAAGAAATAAATCCTAAAATTGTTCCGTGAGCTCAATCTCAGCTCCAGTTTGTATAAAATCTGTGCTGTCAGGTGTTGGAAACAGTAGACAGAGGAGACAGTTTGTAGAGTTTAATCTGTCAGCAGCCTTTCAGCTCTGCACACATCTGAGGATCTGAGGCTCTTTTATGCTCTCAGCTCTAATAATCTACATCGGTTAGGACTGATGGTGCTGTCTGATGTTCAGAGCAGAGTCTGGAAGAGCGTAAGATGAGACTGCTGCTGCTGTCGAGGTCATTGTCCAAAGCCAAACCTCCCCCTCCCCCTCCTCCTCCTCCATCCTCCCGCTTCCCTCCTGAAGGCTGCTGGTTCTCTGGTTACCTGGTCGGCAGGGGACCACGGTCCAAACACTGCCCATATTGTACACCCCCCCACCCCCACCCCACCTTCCTCCTGGCCAGTGGTTGAATTAAGGAGGGATTGAATGTCCCTTAATTAAAGTGTGGGACTGAGGTAAAATGTAGCAGGCTGATGGGTTGTTGGAAGTCGTAGGAATTCTTCTGGGAAACAAATTATTGACTCAGTTGTGAATCATTTATGACATTTATATATATATATACACATATACACAGTGAAAACTGAACTACTATTGACTGACAGTGGAGACAATAACAAAAACTACACCTGCAACTAACAATTATTTTCGTTACCTATCAATATGTGGATTTATTTTATCTTTTTTCCATTAACCAATTAGTCGTTTGGTCTATAAAATGTCATAAAATGGTGAAACAAGGTAAAGCTGCAATGATTAATTGATTAGTCAATAGAAAGTTGATCACGTGACATTTTCCTTTTAAAAATGACTCAAAGCGATTAATCGATTATTGAAATAGTTGCAATTTTTTTTGTTGATCAACTGGTCATTGCAGCTTTAAAATGTCTAAATATGCTGATATAATAATATACTGATGATATATTGAATATATATTTTGTTTGTTTCATTGTTTTACTTGTTTAATGTAAAGTACATGTTTTTAATTTATAGTTATTTATTATGATTTTATTCCCAGTGAAGTTTACTGTTTCACAGACTGATGTCATTTCAGACACTAAAGTTTAATGTTAAACTGTAAAATGTAACATTACATTACATATCTTTCTGTTTGTGTTATCAAGTGTTTGATATTTGAGATTAATTCATTTCATTACTGAAAAAAATGTTTTAAAGTTGGCTGATATATTTTTTTTTTTTCCGGTCTCATCATCATCAGCCACAAATCTTAAGTATAATTCAGGCTATTTAATAAATACACTTTTCTGTATCCATATGATGATCCACACATCTCACAGTCCCCACATGTTTAATTCATATCAGTCACTTCTGTAATGTTAAACCCACAAATGTTACATCTCCTAACTTCTCCGTTTCATCCTCCAGCGTTTGGATGAAGATGGCGATGACGAAGAGGCGCGTCCTCTGGCTGAATCTCTGCTGCTGGCCATCGCTGATCTGCTCTTCTGTCCAGATTTCACCGTTGAGAGCCACAAGAAGAGCGGCCCGGTGAGTCCTCCTCTACTCCTACATTTCATTACACTGTGATTCATATGTGGCAGGCGTTCAAGTCTGGTCTGCTGCCCCCGCCTCATTACCCCCGCAGTGCAGCTGGAGCCAAACACCTGCCAATATTTAGTCTCTAAGACTTTCCTAAACATCACTCTGGGCTTCTTCATTAACTAGCTACTAGCGAGAGACAATATTTCTGCATCTTATACTTATATTTCATTTACAGATAAAAAAAAAAAAAAAATACAGTTTTAATAATACAAATTGGAGGTGCTTGAAGTATATATTTAAATTTGATATAGAGATCGCCAGATAATCGTTTCTCCTTTCCTCTAATCTCTATGCTAATGTTTTGGGGAATGTTGAGATAAGATATAATTTAGGCTACGTCTTGTACCATTTGGGTGTTTTTCCATCAATTTCATCAAGAAATGTTCAGTTATATACTAATAAATCAGGCTCTCAAGGACTAGAAACTAAAGGAAAAGTTCAGATTGTTCCTAGTCTTTGTACAACACTCATTTAGCCCATATGTACTTTCATAGATTAAGACTGACAATGACTGAGTGCAGCCAGTTCAGCTCAACACACTATTACTGACCATTAAAACTAAATGTCATTTCAGTTCATTACAATAGTTTCAGCCTGTTTCTGTTATACATTTTCCATTATTGCACCTGCAGGTTTCTAGTTTGCCTAATTATACTGATTAAACATTTTGTGAGTCCCATCTGGTGACACAGCATGAGATCGATCTTCTCATCTCTCACTCTCTCAGTTTTTCCCTCCATGTTTCTCTCCACGTAAGAAGGAAACAAAGCTTGCATCGACTTTTCTGTTTACTTTGTTTTTGCCCTGAAGCTACAACAGTGTTAATACACTCGTGCTCATATTAAAGAGGCCGGTCCCTGCTGTTTGAGCCCCGTGGCGGTGCCTGCTTCGTGCTGTTATCTCCTTCACACAACCTTCTCAGGCAGTAGCTTGAGTTAATGAGTTACTCTCCGTGAGACAGAGGGAGGGAGGAGTGGCTCTGTTTGTTAACTGGGCTGAGAAAAAAAACAGGGTGGACAATACTTTTAGGCACTGAGTAAACACTAGTGGTGCTGAGGAGCAAGAGAGGGGAGAGAAAATGACTTTTTTCACCCCTTTTTCCATGATTGGACCACTTATCACAGTTCACAGCCATCCGGAGGACATCACAGTTATCACAGTTAGCAGAGCACGGATAAAACTGTGAGGCAGAAGGTGTGAAATGACCAGTGAGTGAAGCTTGAACACACAAAAACATGTTACAGGAAGGAAGCAGGGGGGTAATGTGGGTGTCATGAAGGACTTGAATTTAAGATTTTCTCTTTACAGTAAACGGTGATTGTTAATTTGGAGGATAAACAACATCTACACTGCGTGATTCTGAGCTGTAACATGGTGAAATCTTTGGTCATCTGTCCAAAACACTGCTGCACAATGTCACTGTGAAACTAGCATTGTAACTGCTTCTGCAACCCACAACTGCACAATACCAATCAAGTTATGTCTAAATTCAGCCTCTCAGAGCTGTTAGCATGGCTGTAAACTCTTAGACTTGTTAGTAATGTGGGTGAAACAACCCTTTAAAAAGGCTACATTTGATTATAAAGTGAATGTTTATGTCTACATTATTCAACATGTGATTATGACCTGCTTCATATTGAAACACAGCTCATTTTGATGCTGTTGATAGAGCAGTTATATGTAACCCAGATGTTAAATTTAGCCCTCATTTGAACCTAGTCCAGTGGTTCCTAACCTGAGGATCTGGACTTTAAATGGGATCCCAAGATAAAACTGATGGGCCACGACATAATCAGAGGGATAAAAAATGAAAAACATGCTGAAACGCTCCTCTCTGTATATCTGTGGAAGCTGCTTAAACACCACATCAGAGCTCGCTGGGAGTAGTTGGACATCAGTGGATGTCTGTGTGTGTGGCGTTGTGCCCTTTGCTGTCAGTTTACTCTTGAAAAACAATGGCAGCACCTTGTCAGATATATTCATGAAGCTGTAGTTATCAGTGCGGAGGTGTCACACATGGATTTTGTCAGCCGAGTACTCGACTTAGTCCACTTGTTGAATCACATGGTGGAAGTAGGTGTTAACACAGTCCTGCTGTTCTCTTTAGACATTAGTGAAACAAAGCAGTGGAAAAATATTCATGTTTTTGAATGCTGGTCATGCTTTAAAGAATAAATAAATATATCTCCAGTTATTATGTATGTGGAAAGTTAATTTACTTCCTTAGACTATTAAATATCAGAGTTTATAAAGGAAGTCAGCCATTGAAGTCCATTTAACACCATTTGTAAGTGTTTTTAATACTGTAACTGTAAGGATTATTGATGCTTTACACTCTGAAGGTAGAAAATTCTCACCTTTTCTTTTATTTACACAAATGACAGCAGCACCATAATGCACATCTGATTTATTCTGATGCATTACGTCACCATCGAGCGCCCCTGTGTGCAGGACATGAGGATGTTTTTATGCTTAAGTCTGTTTTCTGCTGCAGGATTCAGCAGAAGACATGCAGGTCATAGACAGCTGTGAGTACATCTGGGAGGCCGGAGTGGGCTTCGCTCAGTCTCCTCCTCTGAACTACCACCATGACATCATCAGGTGAGGCTGACTCTGCTTTTCTTAGTTACCATCACCAACAATGGGATGTTTTCAGCTCCTTTTGTGTTAGCTGGTATCTTAGAAATGTAATTTTAGTCTAAATTGGCGCAGAGCTGCATCTACCAGTAGTTATTATTGTTGTTAGCAATTAATCAGCTGCTTAATGATTGGTGTATTAAATGTGAATAGTGAAACACGTCTTGTTTTGTCTTACTCACATCTCAAACCCAAAAATATTCAGATGTTCTTTGTCTCATATATGACAAAGAAAATCATTAAATCATTACATTTTAAAAGTTAAAAACAGTAAAATGTTGTGTTTTTGCTTTAAAAAATATCACTAATACTATTTTTCAATTATCAAAATTGTTTTAGATTAATTTTCTAGCAAGTTATGGATCAATGGGCTAATCATTGTAGCTCTAAATTGGAGGTCAGATCTAAATATCGCCATCTTGTGGTTATTTTATGTTTTGGCTCATTTGAAACAATTTGAAGTTTTGAATTTATTTTGTATTTTGCCAATATTATTCCACCTAATTTGGTACAAAACACACATGGAGCATGAAAAATGTTATTCTCATAACTTCTTCCTCACTTTAATTTCCTGCTCCAACATTTTTTTTACATATCCAAATTAACATGTATGTTGACTCTTGGGTGACTCATAGGGACTATGGCAACAATGGGTGTAGCTGATTTAATTCATCCTCATACTTTCATACAGGATTACCCTACAGAACGATTGCCTGTCACAGTGTATTATTGTAGGCCCAGTTCCAGCTGTAGATTCAACATTTCTAAAACATTTAGTTTAGTTCATCTTTATTTGTTCAAGAGGGACAGTGTACATTGATGAACATTTATATATTTATGTAAGTATTTATTTAAGTAAATGCACCCAATTGTAGCCAAAAGGCTAGTTTCCATTGGCAGTCCTCCTGCCAGAAGGAGCAAGGCCATGCACCTTACATGTCGAAACATTTAAAGAACACATTTAGAGGAATGTGTATGCTTGATTTACTGTGATAAAGATTTATTGTTGTCTTTCCTTCTATGATGCAGCTTTTTCTTTAATCTAAGACAACTTTCTCTTACTGGAGACAACAAAAGATACCTTAACAAATGTAATAAAACAAACCCCTCCACCTTGATGGAGATGTGAACCTGTAATGTTTTATTTAATCTTGTGTGTTTGTTTTACTTTTCAGGACAGAGCTGCTGAAGTTGCTGCTCACCTGTTTCTCTGAAGCCATGTATCTTCCTCCTTCGTCTGAAAGTAGAACCCTCAATCCCTGGGTCGGCTTCTTCTGCTCCACAGAAAACAGGTAACACACAACACACACACGTGCATCACTGTCTGCTGTGCATTAACTTTCACCCCACAGAGGAACATAAAGATTCCTTTGAAGAACCCTTCACTGTGGCCTCCTGCTTACATGGAAAGCTCTGACAGCTCACCATGCGTGACCAGATATACAGCAGATATACAGCGCTGTCTGACCTCCACCTGTCTTTCACTGCTTCCCCCCAGACATGCCCTTCCTCTGTTTACCTCCCTGCTCAACGTGGTGTGCGCCTACGACCCGGTCGGCTACGGCTTCCCGTACAACCACCTGATGTTCTCCGACTACCGGGAGCAGCTGGTGGAGCAGGCGGTCCAGATCCTTGTCGTGACCCTGGAGCATGAAACTAAGACGGCCGCCAGCGTCGCCCTCCAGGCCCTGGACACCTCCACGTCTCCTGGAGCTGTGGAGGAGCAGGAAGTAAGAGAGGGGGAATTAATGAACGATTGATTTTGTTTTATAATAAAAACACAGGTTCTGAAATTAAAATCATCTTTTGTCTTTTTCAGCCAGCTGGACCTGATAACCTGTTTGTGAATTATCTCTCCAGGATACACAGAGAAGAGGTACTGTAAGAAGTAGCTTGACTAAATAATCCAAACAGTTTTCAAGTTCAGGCCAGATGACGTAAATAACTGACAAACAAAGATTAAGAAGTTTAAACATATTTCGGGGAGGTTTTTCGGGACATGCTATTATGTCTTATTCAGTTTAAGCCATTAACCACAGTTATGTGACGTTAACATGAGGAGTTATTAAGCATTAAATATATATATATAAATAGGCCCAAAACTGCCTCTGCAGAGAGGGGTAACGTGTGTTTTCTGTGTTTCAGGACTTGAGCTTCATCCTCAAAGGTCTGGCTCGACTGCTTAATAATCCTTTGGTCCAGACTTACCTGCCCAAGTCCACCAAGAGGATCAACTTCTACCAGGAGCTGCTGATCCTCTTCTGGAAGTTCTGTGACTTCAACAAGGTGTGGATCTCGACTTTATTTTAATCATTTTGAAGCTACGAGATTGTCACTTTTGTAATCGACTAATACAGAAACAAAAACAGTGGTGTAGTTTAATCAGAGGTGGTGAGTATTTCTTTAATGTGAATTGGGAAGCAAGAATTTCTCAGAGACCAATGTGAAGTCTTTTTTTGAGAGACTAGAGCCAGAGAGTGGTCCCAGAATGTAGTAACAAGTCTTAAATGTATGTGTGTGTGTTTTAGAAATTCCTGTTTTTCGTGCTGAAGAGCAGCGATGTGTTGGACATGCTGGTTCCAATCCTCTTCTACCTGAACAACGCCAGAGCAGATCAGTGTGAGTCATTCTCTCTACACTGTGTAGAGATTAAATGAAGATTAAATATATTGTAATATAGTTTTTGTTTAAATTGCATGGATCATAATTTGTCTTTTTGTGTGTGTGTGTGTGTGTGTGTGTGTGTGTGTGTGTGTGTGTGTGTGTGTGTGTGTGTGTGTGTGTGTGTGTGTGTGTGTGTGTGTGTATTTGTAGCTCGTGTGGGTCTCATGCACATCGGCGTGTTCATCCTCCTGCTGCTGAGCGGAGAGAGGAACTTCGGTGTCCGTCTAAACAAGCCATTCACTCTCCGTGTCCCCATGGACATCCCTGTTTTCACAGGAACTCATGCTGACCTGCTGATTGTGGTAAGATATTGGCTCTCGATTTGTAGTGTGGAACTCCCTCTTTGTGTTTTGCCCAGTGGTCAAAAGTAATTGAGTTCATTTACTCAAGTACTGATAAGTACAACTTTGAGGTATTTGTACTTTACTAGAGTATTTCCATATGATGTTACTTTATATTTCCACTCCACTACATTTCAGAGGGAAGTATTGTACTTTCTACTCCACTACATTTATTTGACAGATTTATTTACTTTTCATATGAAGATTTAACACAATGGATAAAATATAACAAGCTTTTAAAATACAACACATCGTTCAGTGTGTAGTCGGGCTCAGATTTCAGATGTCTATGAGTTGTTAACAGCTCCACCAAATAGTGATTTTTCCCTCTAAACCTCTCAAATGGTTTCATTTCAATAAATGTTCAAATGATCCAATATTTCAGCAAAAAGTAAAAACACTGAAAACAGATTTGTTTATCAGAACTTTGTTTTTTCTTCTTTCCTCTCCCATTAATCATCTCACCACACCTCACAAATATGAGTGAAAATCTACTGTTTTATGGTCAACATTTTTCTCTGTTGTATTTACTGATATTCTGTAAATGAATACACATCAACAGATCTGTCTTTAAATACTTCTCTTTATTTCCTCATGTTTAGATCTTCCACAAAATCATCACCAGTGGACACCAGCGCCTCCAGCCTCTTTTTGACTGCCTGCTAACGATAATAGTGAACAGTGAGTATCACAGCTGAAATGTCGCTCCCTGGTGGCTAAACAGGAGAACTGCTGATCTGTGTCTGTGTTTTGACTTTTTTCTGCGTCATCACCCTCCACAGTTTCACCTTACCTGAAGAGTCTGTCCATGGTGACAGCCAGCAAGATGCTGCACCTCCTGGAGGCCTTCTCCACCCCCTGGTTCCTCCTCTCCGCCCCCCAGAACCACCACCTGGTCTTCTTCCTGCTGGAGGTCTTCAACAACATCATCCAGTATCAGTTTGATGGTGAGAACACAGATGTGAACTCAGTTATAAAAACACTACAGAGTTAAAATAAAGTTGATCCCTACCAACTGTAAAATCTCACTCACAGGTAACTGCAACCTGGTGTACTCCATCATCCGTAAGCGTACCGTTTTCCACCAGTTAGCCAACCTGCCGTCTGACACAGTGTCTATTCAGAGGTTCCTGCAGAAGAAGAAGAAGGAGAAGCCGGGGATTTCTAGGACCAACTCTTCAGAGATAGAGACCATGGAGGGCTCCAGACCAGCTGTACCGGCTGAACCTGGAACGCTCAAAGCCAGCTTAGAGGCCACACCAGGTATGACGTTTACTCCAATCACCAAAAATGTTCATTATAATTGTGTAAGAATTTGAGAAACCTTTTTATTACATTAATATCTGGTCAGTTAAAGAATTAGTCCACTGATAAATATTATAAACATTAATCTGCTGTGGGTTTAAAAGTTTTAAGCACATAGTTTGTCTACGAGAGGATATTTCTAGCTCTTTGAAGCTTAATGAGGATTTGTTAGACCCAACTCATTTTTTGTTGAAACCTGCCACTTGGGGGCAGTGCAACAAGCTGTAAACACAGTACAGACTTATATGCATCACCTCATAAACATGAAATCTGCCACAGCAAACAGTGATTTACTTACACACCCATCAGACATGCAGCAACATTATAATTCATATGGAGTCGTGTGTCTGGTGACCTGACATTGTAAGTTCGATATTCACTCTCCCTTTAACTCTCTAAATGCTCTGCTCTGTTCACCAGCTAGCTGCTAACATTGTCAGCCATCTGACCCATCGCTAATATAAAAATATTGATTAGAGTAGCTTTAATCGAGTGGGAGATTTGTCTGTTTTGTTGCATGTCGTTGTGAAATGTTTGTATTATACTTCTTTATGAAGGACGGCAACTTTGACTCACAACAATCATGTTAAATTTAAAAGACCACTCATGATTTTGTCAAAAAATGATCAAAACCTCCACATGTAGCATAATCCTCATCTCAATCAGTACATTCGGGATGTTCCAAACATTAAACATAAATCATTTAATATGCTACTGCAGTTTGAGCTTTGGAGCAAGAAATAGGTGCAAGAGTTAGACACAATGTAGTAGTGAACATACTGAACATGAAACATGTCCATAGATATTTTGATGTAGTTTTTAGTCAGTGTTATACAGCTGCCATCATTTGTGAAAGAGTAAATCACTTCCCCTCTCTCTCTTTAACTCTTTTTATCTTCTGATATTTAAAATAACTTCTTCTAGTTGTTCCTTTTGTCCAGCAAACCAGTACAGCTCATGTTGTGTCCTTCAGGAATTGATAAGATAACAGAGAAGTCCCAGGTGAGTCAGGACGGTACCATGGTCACTGTGCCACACTTAGACTCTCCACAGACGAATGCTGACAGCAGCGCTATAGCCGGAGCCAGCGACACCGAGTCCAACTCAGAGAGAGACCTTCAGGTACACGAGTATTCACATCATGTTCTTCTGGTTAAGATCTTTCTCTCTGCAGTGAGAGTGACTCCAGGCTTTGTTTTGTGTTATCAGGTCGACCACGCAGAGTCTGAGGAGACAAGGAGCCGGTTATCGAGTGTCTCATCATCAGCACCCTGGACAGCTAATACAGACTGGGTGAGATGTCTTTTTTTTTAGCTTTTTGCCTCTCTGGTGGTTTCTGTCAGGTGTGTCCTCCTCATCATGCTGGCTGTGTGTTTTCAGGTGTTGTCATGGAAGTCAAAACTTCCTCTTCAGACCATCATGAGGCTGCTACAAGTGCTCGTTCCCCAGGTGGAGAAAATCTGCATCGACAAGTAAGAAATTAACTTTTTATGATAATAAAATATACTTTTAAAAACACTGTTTACAAAGTGCACATATAAGCAATCGATACATTTGTAAATTATAATAAAAGTGTTAAAACTGTGAGTGCTAAAAGATAAAAGACGACAGAAGAAAGAAAGACGGAAAGAAAATATGATATCATTTTCTATTACTTTTTTTGAAATATGTGTTGCTGTATTTCCCAAGTATCAGTTTCAAGAAGGGTGATGGTGACATTCTTTGCTCTGCCATGGTGTCTTTTACTGTCCATGCTAACATTATTTAAAAATAACTTCTGGAAAAATTAACGAATTCCCCTTGCAAGACATCTTGACCTCCGCAGCTGACAGGAAATCACTTGACCTGAAAAAAAAGGGGGGGGGGGGGGAGAAAACAGCTGCACACAGTCATTGAGACACATCCTCTGAATTATTGAATTAAATTTATTTTTTGAAATTGTAGTTAAGTTGCAGTTGCTCAGTTCAGTATTTTACAGAGGATGTAAGTTCAGTGTAAAAAATCTCCTTACTGCTGAGTAATCAAAATATATAGGGCAGACTAAAAAAACTAAACACATGATCAGTTTATATATATTCAGAAGTGATGTCTAAATAAAAACAGGGTATAAAAGAAGGTCTTGAACCCTGATGAAGATAATAATGTAAAAACAGGTTTAAAAACTTGAACATATTTGCACAGGAGCTTGTTATTAACTACCATTAACATGAATATTATTAAGAAAAGTGGAAAATTAATACTCTCATCGCTTAAATATATTAGCATGATCCTGGCCAATATAGACTGCATATAAATACCTCCAAAATCTGATCGGGAAGTGGCAACACGCAAAAAAATAATAGAAGTGAAAAATGAATGTTTTGTAGTTGTTGAAATAAAATAAGTCAACATGGCATCAATTATCACTTAAGAGAAACAAGTACCCAGACACACCTGGAAATGCCCAGGTGTCCACAGAGAGATGGAAACAGCGTCCTCCTTTGATCCAGATGAGATCAGTGTCGTTGTCTTCCTCAGGGGTTTGACAGACGAGTCAGAAATCCTGAAATTCCTTCATCACGGGACGCTTGTCGGCCTCCTGCCCGTCCCTCACCCCATCCTCATCAGGAAGTACCAAGCGAACGCCGGCACCGCCATGTGGTTCCGCACCTACATGTGGGGAGTCATCTACTTACGGTGAGCAAACTGAACCTGTTTGTTTTAGTGTTTATTCTATTTTGGATATAACAAAGAAAACAAAGCCGGACCCTAACCCTAACCCTGAACTGGCCTGGTGAGTCACAGCTTTTGACAGTTACTTGTTTTTCCCCTTTCTGTCTCTTGTTGTCACAGCAACGTGGATCCTCCAATCTGGTACGACACAGATATAAGGCTCTTTGAGATCCAGAGGATTTAGAGGAGCTGTTGTTGAAGATGTTTGTTCTCTCTTCACGCGCTCACCAACAACAAGATCCACCGGTTTGCCGTCCTCACACCAGAACCGTGATGAAGAATCAGAGGAAGATCTCACTCCTCGTTAAGATGAGAAAACAAGCATTGACTGTCCTGTACTTCTTTTCTTTTTTTTTTGCCAACTTTCAGGTTTATACAAAAAAAAGGGAAGATATGTCAATGAATTAGTGAAGACATATCATATGAAACCTGTATCATGAGTGGATGCAGTAGAATAAAATGCCAAATGGTCATTAAATGTGATTTAATCATCAAATGTGACATTTACTGATTGTTAATTTATCTTGCCAAAAATATAATTAGAGGTTAAAGTGACAAAGGGAAGTTTTTCCCCTTTTTGTTTTAGAGCACACTCAGTACTTTCTGTTGTTATTATTATTGTGATATATTATTATATTATATCTGACACGCTTTGCCACACACTGTATGAAGAACTGGAAATCACAAACTGTCAGCATGCACCAAAGACTGATTTAGATAGTGATTTTGTAAGGAAGCTTTTTTACAATTTAAAAGCTGCAAAAAAAACCCGGCATGGTCTGATAAAGGATTGAAACCTCAGTGAGATTGGGATGTCTTGTTCTGTCTTTTTTGACTGTAAAGTTGTCTGAAAATGTATTTTGTTGCTGAAACAACAGAAAGAAAACTACTTCAACATGTAAAAATGATATTTATTCTGTCAGTTTAAGGCCAGAGACGTTATTTCACTTAAAGCATTTTCAAAAAATACATTATATGGCTAAAAGTATGTTGACATGTGAACATAAACCATTGACATTTATCTGCTCCCCAAACAGCCTTCACTCTTTTGGGAAGACTTTCCAATGTAGTTTGGTCACAAGAGAGATGTTTACATAATTTCTGGTTCACAGTCGGTGTTCCAGTTCATTCTGAAGATGTTTAATGGGGTTGAAGTCAAGACTCTGCAGGCCGGTCGAGTTCTCTCACACCAAACTTATTTGTTTAGGCTGATCTACTGAACTGGAATGTGGAGCGTGATACATCAACAGACAACATAACAAGCCCTCTAATAATCTTGTTTCCTTTACTGTGCTGTAGGTATTTAATTAATATCAAGGTGGTGCTTTGCTTCTCTTAATGCTGATACAAGTTTCTGTCTTTCCTCCCTGTAGACACTACACACATGTTCAACAGATTCAGGGTGATTACAGTGTGTGTGGTCCAGTTGTGTTGTATTTATGAAGTGTTCAATTAAAGGGGACATAAAATACTTTTTTGTGATTTTCTGTCTATTAGATGCTGCTAAGATGTCTTTATATGTGTTAAACATGATAAAAGTTCCAAGATGAGAGGTGAACATATGTAAAAAAAAAAAAAAAAAAAAAAAATGCTCTAAAACGGCCTGTTTCAGACAGAGGCTGAACTGAGGTGCTGCATAAAGGGCCGGTATAAGATAAATAAGGAGTTTTTTTAACTATACATCATACAAATATATTCCAGTAGAGCCCCAGAAGGAAAATACAGACCTGACCTGCATGTTATGTTAAGTCCTACATGCACTAATCTGCCTGAGATTGGTAATGTTTCTTCCCTTTAGTTCCTGCTCAGCTTCCTTGCAGTACCAACATGTTTTTGTAGAATATAAAGATGTCCTCATGTGTCATTGCTATCCCTGTATTCTTGACAGCATATTGACTCTCTGTGACAGTGATTGTTTTGCCAGTATAAATCCTCATTTCCTGCCACATCTACATGGACAGGAGTTCAAATTAAGCAAACAGTCAAACCCTTTACTATGCAACCCTTATCTGCATGATGTCCACACCAAATTGGGAAAGCCATTTTTTTATGGAGCTGGCTTTTTGAACAGATATATTGTCTTGTTGAAACAGAACAGAGTCAAACACAAACTGTTGCCACAAAGTTGGAAACACACACACATATATATATAAAATATCTTACACTGTAGCATTTAGATCTCCCTTCATTGGAATTAAGGTGCCTAACCTAAACTTTTTTGGCCGTATAATTGTTTCTAGATGTGTTGTTTACTTTAACATTCATAAAGTCAGTGTTTGACGCTCATCACGCAGAGATGAACAGCTCCATTAAAGCTCCCACTGAATGCATCCTGTAGAAGACGCTGAGCGGCTGACCCAGATTCACCAGAACGAACCAAGCGTTGAAGCCAAAAAACTCTTTCCCCAGACCGTTCTCAAACTGAGGGTGGACTCCAAATGCAGGGATGATCCACAGCTGGAAGAAAAAAGGAACAGCGATGTGTTATATAAAGTCTGAATATCCTTTTTTTTTTTTTTTTAAGTCAGATAATAAAAAAGACATTACCATGATATTAGAAAGGATGAGGAAAGCACAGATTTCTTGTATTGCTCTTTTGGTCCAGGGCGCTTTCTCATCCTGCTGTTGAACAACAGGGGGCGCTGACGTGTCCAGTAGTGACATATCAGTCTTCCCCTTCTCTTGTACTGGCACAACACTCTTTTTCTTTAGCTGTGGGGGAGATTAGTTTATCATTTAAACAAAACCTTTAAATGACTGACTCATGCAAGTTTACAAAACATTCAAATTAAATGCAGGTACCTTGAATATGCTGCTACGCTCCTTTTCTTTCCTCTTGGCGAAGAGATTTGGGTGCCTGTGGAGGCCTTCGATGATGAAGATGTTCTGCAGGATGAGCTCCAGGAGGCTGAGGAGGGAGTAGGACAGGTCAAGTTGTCCCAGGCGCCCCTTGGTCCCCACGGCCAGGGCTGCCACCAGGGAGAAGTAGGAGAGAGCGAGCTGACCTACAGCTGCCGCAACCAGGAGGAGAACATCCAGGCTCCTAGTGGGGTTGTGCCCCCCCTCAAGAGCCCTCCTCTCCAGCCTGTGGATCAGCAGACCAGCCAGGGAGCACAGAGACATGACAGGCATGACCACTAAATGGTAGCCATAAAAGATGAGGAAGGCAGTGACTCGGCGGTGATTCTGGCTCACCCAAACCTGATAGAGAATGAAGATAGTCGCTCCTGCTATGAGGACCAGGCCACCTAACACGAGGCCATATATAACCCCACCATGATAAACTATACGTAAGGTGAGCTTCTGCGCAATGTGATGAGGACCTGGGCTCATCCTGCGGCCCACGTTCTTCCACATCACGTAGATCATGCAGCCTGCCATCAGGTAGAACTCAATGTTGAAGGGATAAAGGATCTCGAAGCCTTTCCTGAAGACGAGGCATTCTGCACTCACACTGCACCGACAGCAGGTTGAATTGGCGGCTTCTGAAAACAAACATGGAGGAGAACAAGGAACAGGTGGAAGATTACACCAGGATTGCAACAAACATGATCTTTTAACTATTTCCATTATCTATTAAACTGCAGATTTTTTACTCAATTGATCAATTAGTTGTTTGCTCTATAAAAAGTTAGAAAATGGTGACAAGTGTCAATCACAGTCCACAACCCAATGATATTAAGTTTACGGTCAATGGAGACTAAAGAAACCAGAAAATATTCACATTTGAGAAGCTGAAATCAGAAAGTTTTAGCATTCTTTGACTCAAAATGATCAATTATCAAAATACTGATGACATTTTTCTAGATTTATGTTTGTTATTTTATTAACCTGCTAAATCATAGATGTCTGCATCAGATGAGCTTGTGTTTCTGTCTTTTCTTTCTAACTCGATCTCCTCGTGGATGGTGTCCTCTGTCACTGCGTTCAGCCAGAGAAGCAGGTCAGCAGAGAGGATCATCATCAGCCCAGACCTGCAGCAAATACAGCACGCCAATAAAAACACAGTCAAACTTTATGAAAGAAACAACTGATGCTAGAAATTGCAATCATCCTTTACTATAAACTAATAAAAGTATTTAAAATATGTAGAGTGAAGCACCTGGTGATTATCTTGTGTCTGTGAATGCAGTCTCTGGAGTGAGCCCACAGTAAATATGTCTAAAGAAGAAAGAAAGATGTGTGATTTTCATCCATTCATCAAAATGTCCAAGAAGCAAGCCACATTCAGTAATTACTCTGGTGTTTCTTTGAAGGTGGTGGAAAAACCAGACTGAACCTGAACATTAAAAAATATGTATTCGCAGAAAAGTGGTTTGCAGGAAGTAGCCTGACTCCAAACAGATGATAATTGCACTGCGATGTGGTGCAAAATATGCTGTGAAAAGTAGACCTATCATCATCTACCATGTTTTAAGAAACAGGAAGACATCAAGTAGAGCAGTCAGGAGGGTTATGATGTTAGTTGTAGGTAAGTAACAAGAAACATCTACAGGTTCTCCTTTGAGGAAACAGACCAGACCAGAACTATTGCACCCCTGTGTATAAGCAACATTTCTAATCTAACGAGCATAAGCTAGCGAGTCGTATACTTGTGATTCTTTAAGCACTTGTGCTACTGTTACATTATGTTTTAGCATTTAACATCCTGTTGTAATTACTGCTTATGGTCACAGTGGCCGCTGTTGAGCAAATGTTACATAGTGCTTTAAAGAAGATATTGTGCACAAATTTTATTTTCAAAGGAAACTTGACAGATGATACCAGTTTCTACTTCTGCATGACCTTACTTTAAAAGTTCAGAATCAGCACTTAAGCCAGGGTTTGACCACTTACAGTATTTCTGCACATAAAGGAATGAGTTGAGTGAGCTGTGATTTCACAAGGTTCAAGCATCTTTTCTCTACCATCAAAAGCTGCATAAAAATGTCCTTTCATATGGTTTTTGCTATTGTTTCAGCAGCCTTTTTAGTGATAAAAATAGAAGCAAACCTGTTCTCTCTACCAGAAAATAAAAATATTTACCTGAAGTCCAAGAAAGGGAACCTCAATGAAGTTAGAGAGAATTGTAATAGCAGGTTTACATTCAATCATATTGATTAAATAACCGGTCCTGCAGATGAACAGCATCAGGCTGCATGCAGCAAAGAGCATGAGGACCACTGAGCCATGCAGGAGAAAAGAGAAATACATGAACAGAATATCCAAAACTACTACTAGTAGAGTACATTTTGTCATAATGATCATACATAAGAGCTTACCTGTGACAGTGAGTCCCCCAGCGTGGTGGTCTTTATGTGGGCTGATGCCGGGCTGTTTCCTGGCCCACAGCAGATACCACAGCATCCAAACTAAACTGACCCCCATCAGCAGCAGCAGGAACACCTGGGGCTCCTGGTGCTTCAGGCCACTGGGGTTGAAAGCCTGACCGCCAACCAGGGCCGCTCCAAGCAGCACCACATTTATCCCCAGCAGGCCGGAGATGAGACGCCTCCCACTGGGAGCCCAAACCAGCACCGGATCCACCTCTTCATCATGGTTGAGGTGGTCTGAGTTCCTTACTGGTTCATCACTGGGGGGATTTCCAGGTGACCCACAGGAGGAATGCAACTCTATGGCACTGGGATCAGGATCAAGATTCATATTTACCTATTTCTTCTCTTTTCAAATGCTTTGAATCTTCAACTTCTTCTTTTTCCTACTTCCTTTCAGTTTCCGGAGTTCTTTCTCATGCATTCGAACTTGAGTTGAAGCGCTGCAGTTCAACATGTGAAGACATGTGACTGAAAGCTACTATGTACTCCTCTTGAACCGCCTACCTGCACTGGAAGGTGTGTCACAAACTGGTACAATAATAACGACACACCTTTCAGGAAAAAGAAACAGGTATGATGTTTACTTTCATCTTGCCCTTCTTTCACCTGTTGGGCAAAGTTCACTTCATGGCCCCAAATGACCTCAGCAGGTCTATCCACGTTTAATGTGTGTGTGGGTTTTTTTTTTATTGTCACTTTTCTTGTATTCAGTAGGGTAATTTTACTTTGAGTAGAAAGGGTTTATCAGCCAGGCTCTCTGCCCAGTAGTGTCACTGTTTGCGTACAGTCTACACCAGGAACTGACTCTTATCACTGCAGTGCCTCAAGCTGCAGCTAATAGTTAAAAACTGATAACTTGCTGCAGCTGATAGCATTTAATTTCAGTCTCAAACTTAAAGGAGCATACAGGTGGTTTTGCTTGTTGTAGCTCAGATTTATTATAAATCACATGCAATTTAAATAACAGCTGTGTCTTTTTGCAAATAATGTTGCAGTGATTTAGAAATTTGTTTCAGGCAGCCATTAGTTTCCATTTATTCCCGTACAGTATGAAAAACCTGCTCCATTACAGTGAACATCATGTCTGTTATTTCAAATATACAGTTTGGGAAATAGTCAGTAAAAATACAGAGTACTCATGATTTGTGGATGAGAACTTAAAACTTTCAGACATATATTTGGCCCCTTAAGTTGAGTTGCAGCGTACCAGTGGGTGTGCTGGTTTTAGTCCATTCACTACAAATCACATCTACATACTAAACAAAGCTATAGCAAACCAAAATTAGGTGTTTTAGATGTTTTTATTCTTGTTGCAAAAGTTTTAATGCTCACTTATTTCCAATGGAGCAGAAACTTACTTGAAATGTGACACTGGGCCTATGTGATTTATCTTTCCTCCCTCACTTGAAGATATAAAGAAGATGGGAAATTGACCTCAGTGATTTTTGGATGGATTCAAATTGTTTTAAGGCAATTGTTTGACATTTTGGGAAATGTGCTTTTTCACTTTTCTTTCTGTGATAACTGCAACTTTTAGCCTCTGCTTGTTGCCTGACAACAGATCAAGCCAACCCGACCAAGAAATAGAGTCTAGAGGGGCAAAATCTAGACCATTCAGCCATTTATTCATTACTTTTTAATAATTTCATCAGTTTATCCGTTATTCTAGAAACTTCTTTCAACGGTTTACTCATTACTTCTAGCTAACTACTCATTTATCCATTACTTTCAGCTATTCTGCTTGCCTTTGCTTACTTTTAGATAACTATTTCAAGGGCTTTTTGTCTAGAAATTGAGTGTTAGCTCAAGGTGCCGGGAGTAAACATCGTAGATTGGAGCTCCTTTTTTAAACAGGAACTGTGGAACAGACGTCCACTCAGCATCAAGCTGTCAGAATCCAGAGAAGTTTTTAGAGGTGAGGTCAGGTCTAATCTCTGTGGTGAAATGACAAATTAGATAATGAGAGGCAGGTCCCGTGCGTATATAGGGACGTAATGATTGTGAGTAAAAGGGACGATACTTACTCATGGTTTTTCCCTTGGATTCATCGTCTCTGATATCATAAATCAAATAAAATCAAACTGTATCAGCCATAATCCACTTCCTTTCTTCAACAATTAATCTTCTGACACATTTCTTTATTTTAGATAACGGTTTCAACAACTCTGCTTGCTAGTGTTCACACTAACTATCTCTGGTTGGAAGATAGCTTACTGTAAATTCATTAAAGGTCAGCATCACACCAAAGTATATTCTTATTTGGTTGTTTATATTATGTGGACATTTTGCAATCAAATTATAATTGCTGTTTTTAGTTGAGTAACTTGAGTTAATTGGTTGATCTTTCCAAATACCTGCAGTACTGCAATTGTAGGCTATAATGTCCTCCTATCTCCTGTTGTATTCTATTCTTTTCCTCTTTTACTCATATCCTAATTGTTGTACAACATATTGAAGCATATTAGGCCTATAGATTCATATTCAAAAATCAGTAACATAAACAAAGTATGAGGAACAAAATAAAGAAATAAAGTGCCAGGGAATTAAATTATGACATAATAAAATAAACATTTTAAAAAGGGATTGTGCAAGAAGCTTTTTAAATGTAATAAAAGCAAAATTATTCATAAGAAAAAACTAAATAAATAAAGGAGAGCAGATTAATAATCAAGTAATATTAGTCTATCATTTTATATGTCTTAAAATTTGTTTGGGTCTTTGTGGTTTTTTTTCAATTTTGCACCTTTACTAGACTAGAGAATTGTGCTAAAACTCAATATTGATTAAGAAACAAGGTAATTTGTTTTTTAATGGTTTATTTCAATATATAGAATTTGCCAAACATAGTGACATAAATAATTGGGTTAAAAAGCTACAATTTCTCCATAGAGTTATTTTGCATTAATTAAAATATCACTACTATAAACTTTAATCATGTGACCGGTACAACCTGAGGGGGGCGGGGTTTATCACCATAGCCCCGCCCTCCCTGACAACCAAGACGCTAGGTGTTCGTCTCCTAGCAACCAGCCTGTCAGCCAGCTCCGTGCCTCCTGCAGGCCGACCGGGACACAAAGTAACCCAAACACCGGGGGCAAACCCTCCCAGCACCCTCCATGGAAGCGAGCTCAGAGTGAAACCGGGCTGCCGGAGCCTCGGGCAGCAGCCATGAACGACCGCTACCACCGGGCGGCCCGGGACGGATACCTGGACGTGTTGAAGGAGGCAACACGGAAGGAGCTCAACGCAGCGGATGAAGATGGGATGACACCGACCTTATGGGCCGCTTACCACGGTAACCTGCCGGCCCTGCGGCTCATCGGGAGCAGGGGGTGAGTCCACCTGCATGTTTAAAACCATGCATGCATCCCATAATAATCTCATCCATCAGTACAAGTGGTTTTATTTAAACGAGTGAGTAAGTCTACCCTGCACTGGTCAATTTCATATATTTCATTAAACTTGACTTATTGCATCAAACCTGCACTGTTATATCATTTAATACGTTTAAAACCATGCATACATCCCATAATAATCTCATCCAGCAGTACAGGTAGTTTAAGTTAAACGAGTAAGTATACCCTGCACTGGTCACTTTCATATATGTCATTAAACTTGACTTATTGCATTAAACGTGCACTGTTATGTAATGAAATTATTAATGCACTATTAATAATAACTACTACTATTTTTTTTAATTTCATTACCATATTACTATTCCTTACTATTTAACATTACTCTTTTGTTATATTATCATTGCTTATAGGGGCAAACAAAGACACTTATTTAGGCTATATGCTGCATACTTGGCTGATAAACAGATGCAGTGAGGCAAAAATAATCTCACATGTTCTGCTTATTTGACTACAACTCATAATTTCTTGTGTCAAGTGTAATTCTCCATTTGCTAGAGGAGAGACTTTTGTCTTTTGTACAAAGATTTTGACAATTTATTATCATTTTATCAATGATAAATGATACAGTATTTGTAAGTTCTCATATTAAGACATGTTTTGTATCATTATTATGATACTTATGTTTAACTGTATTGTCATTCATTATGTGTTGATACAGCAGCCTCCCTTTATGTTTTCCCACATGAGGGATTGTAGTTATTGACAAATTCTGCATCATACCAGATCAGAAAGTAGAAACCTCTGCATAAAAGGGGTCATACATTAAGTACATTTATACTGTACTATTGCGGCATACTACAGAGTAATGCTACTGTATGGTAGTACATATTGAAGGAGACTAAAGAGGGACGTTTTTGAGTTAAACTACAACTTTGCTCTTATTAGCTGCAGCTGTTTGTAACATCAGTACTGAGAAGATGTGCACACTACATTTTATGTTGGAAAATGTAAGAAAACATGTCATCCAGTATGTGTAAACACTGCAAACAACTACATTATAGTGTGTTGTAGACCATTTATTAACTGTTTAATACTGCTTATAAATGTTAAATAGGAGGCCTTAAATCAAAATGTTACACATACCGTACAGATGACTATTATGTTAACAGAAACGTGATTAAAATATATAATTTAGCACTGATAATGAAGTTATGTTCCCAACTTGCTTTTTAATCTCTCTTATTGGCAAAACTGCAGCTTCATAAAAATCTAAACATTTGCATATTTATTGTGTATTATAACTTTACCTCACTGATATGTGTCTGCTCATATTAACAAAGACATAAAAAATATTGTACCACATTTGCTTTTGCCCCATCACTCATCTAATCAGCGCTGCGAGGAGATGGAGAGCAATGTAATTTAACAGCCTAATTACAGAGAAAGGTCACTTGCTGCAGGATTTCCCCCGAGTAGCGTAATATGTATCTGAAGCGTGATAACTTTATATTTAATCTCACAGATGTGGCTCCGGCTGATCCGTTACATAGCAGAGCCTGTGCAGGTAATGCTCTAAATCTGATTCAGGTACAATGCAGAAGCCATTTCTTTTTTAATACTGATCAGTTACTGAAAGGGCGCCTCGTCTTTACAGAAACTGATTGTTAGCTCACAAGCAGCAGATGGACGATATGATCTCTGCTCGTATATCAGAGAGCTACAGCGTATTTGTAAGAGAAAACTGAGATAATCATAAAGGGGTTTAAGGGTAAGTCTATATGCTGCCATGATAAGTTGCAGCTAATGTATCAGAGAAGTCTTTTGTTTGAGGTTTAAGCAGCTAAACAAAGCAGCCTTTTTATACAGTGTAATATTTACTGCCTGTTTTCTCTACGGCAGCAGGCTAAGAGGAGTGTAGAGAACAGTATGTCAAGCCGCTGGTGGCAGGTTTATAAAGCGTGCATGAGTCTGATGCTGGTGAGTGACTGCAGACACAGATTACGAGCAAAGGGAAAGGTCACTGTGATGGATAGGGCGTCCTCGTCCTGCAGCGGTGCCTGCAGGATGCAGTGCAGAGTGGAGATGAAGCAAAGACAGATGACTAAAGCTGAGCTGCAGATCAGACTTCACAGCAAAAGGTAAATGAAAGAAAGAAAAAGATAGTGTTTGGATACATTTCGTAGAAAATGACATAGGCTTTTCTTTGAAGGCCTGTTCTGGTTATATATATTTTTTAATTCATGTAATTATTTCTGTCTGTCTGCATTAGTGCTGCACAGGTTGCTACAGCTGGGTAATGAAAGTGAATTCAAATATTTGGGAGTTTTAACACAAAACCTTTTATTCATTTTACTAAAGAAGGCAGACTCAAATTCAAATGTTGTCCAGTATCCATACAATAACTTAGCCTAGAAACATCCAAAAATTGTCAAAATGATGATGGATTATCTTAATTTCAGCAGTCTGAGTCACATTTACAGTCTTTTTAGCATCAAATTCCCTCTTTGTGTTTCCCTGTTGAGCTGTGGTGGAAGTATAGTAACAAAAAGAGGAACTTTGGCACTAAAAACACTGTAACGTTGAAACATATCTACTTGATTTGATTCATTTGGATGGCTGAAGCTTCATATTAGTTTCAGATAAACTGTTAAATACATTTTTAAACAGAAGGAGGACTGTGGACTATGTGCATTATGAAGGGATCTTGTAATAGTCAGTATAAACAAGGGGAATGATTACAGCAACAAAAACAGGTTTCTACGTTCATTTTAGCACTTGACTGTTGCTTTAAGACAGACTTGAAAAATGGTGAACTCTTCCTTTAAGGTCCCACACTCAGCCTACACTACATGTTGCTAGTAAACAGGATGTTTTTTGAGGTTGATGACGGCTGTAACGCCTCTGACTCAGAGCCTCAAACTGAGTTTCAGGTTATCATGTTACCATTTTTAAATAATTTGATGTGATTCCAACTTTGGATTACTACAGTGATACATTTCCTGTTTGTACGTCTGATATATGATGCATGTCTTTGGCCTTCCAGCTGACACTGAAATAAACAGAAGTAAAATACGATGCTCTGAACATAAAATAAACAGCACACTTTCTGCTCTAATATCAAATGTCATATCTGCACACTTCGCCAGCGAGTGATGGGAACTGAAATCAGGGTTCATGCTGGTAAAGGTGGTGACCCTGCAGTGTGGTGTGTGGTGACAGTGTCTCTGGGTGTCTGTGAAAAAAAGACTTGTGGTGTGTGGGATAAATAATGCAAAGTCACTTCTGTCATGTTTAACGTGCAGCACTTCAATTATTGATCAGGGCTCAGCCATTGCCCGGCCGTGTGGATGGAGGGAAAACAGGAAGAGGAGGGTCTTAGATGTGAATTTAGGACATAAACACAGTTCCCAACACATCCATGTAGAAGCAGTTTTAGCCACTGTAGCATTTTTTCACATGTACAATATTTAAATTACTTATATAGTTAAAAAATATATTGATATTACTAATTCAATATGTAATTATTTTGGTAATGCTAATAAAAGAAGATACACATGTTTTAATATCTAAGATATATTTAATAATTGCATACAAGTAATGTTAAATAAATATAATAAAGCAATAAAATAAAGTAATGGAGAAAGAACAAACAAACAGCAAAAGAATCAAACTTTTAATTTGATCAACTATATTATTTCATAGTGCTTTACTGCAATTTTAACACATTCAGTGGAAAAAGAAATTAGGAATTGTCTCATCAAATTTACATATATGTATGTAGATTTTTCTCATAATTTAATAATATTTTTATGAAAGTTTTCAACATATACACAGTAATCTTTGCAATTAAATGTTATATTATTTCTTGAATGAACAGTAAAAAAGGAAATGTCAACATATTGAATGTGTTTTAGTCAAGTATAATACATTTGTAAGCAAAAATCCCCAAATCTGATATGTGCTGTACTGTATGTGCACAGCATTATAGGTCATATTCTGTCACAGTAAGTATTTTGATGATGTCTATCCAATTAAACAAATACTGCCTCCTGTGGTGAATATAATACCTGAGTTTTACTACAATGACTAAAAACACTTTGATTTATATTACATTATATTACTTAAGTAATGATGTTATGTATCTATGACCAAGGGTCCTTTTGGCTGTGGAGAAGATGAACTGACAGGTCATATGAGTCATCTTACTTCCTAAGTTTAGTCCGAAGTGTAACGGGATCAGCAAAGTGAGGTTGTGTTTCTCTGAGAATGTGGGTGAAGTCTTCATCATGCAAGATCAGAAATTAGAAACATCTGCAGAAAGTGGGTCATAAATGTTATAAATTCATACTGTACTACTGTGCCATACTACAGAGTAATGCTACTATATTTTATGTAATACTATATATGTGCTACTATGTGTTATGTTATACTCAACTGACTCAATCTCTACGCAGTGATATTGTAACTTTGACATTAATGAAAGCAGACTCTGAGGGATCACTTACCTGTATCATAAGCACATTTTAAGTGTATGCAAGTTGATTTTCATGGGGTGAAATAAATGGAAACCAGTGATGGTAAGTTAAAGCAAGAAGGCAACAAAACCAGAGTTTTGAAAAACAAAGGTTAAAACCTGCAGAAAACAGATGCTCCTTTAAGATTAGCAACATAAATATTTGACTAAGAATACTGTATTAGTAAATGCTGTAATCTGAAGATTTAACATGTCTTCTTTTCTACTCTTCTTCCAGAGGTGACCCAGACAAGTGTGACATCTGGGGCAACACGCCGCTTCACCTGGCAGCTGCCAACGGCCACCACAACTGCCTGTCTTTCCTGGTGGCTTTCGGTGCCAACGTGTGGTGTCTGGACAATGACTACCACACACCACTGGACATGGCCGCCACCAAGGGCCACATGGACTGTGTTCGCTACCTGGACTCAATCGCTGCCAAGCAGATCACCCTCAACCCCAAGCTGGTCAGCAAACTCAAGGACAGAGCATTCCGCGCCGCAGAGCGCCGCATCAAAGATTGCGCAAAGCTCCAGAGGAAGCATCGTGAACACATTGAGAAAAAGTTCCGGCAGGAATCGGCAACATTAGACAACTTGGATGCGATGAGCTTTTCTAGCTACACCAGCGGCAGCACACTGAGCCGCAAGTTCAACACTGTGACCTCCAACATGCCATACTCGCAGGTAGTTGCTTGTTTACTTGATGTTAAAGGGGACATATTATGTGCATTTAGAGGTCTATATTTATATTCTGGGTTTGCATGATTCAGAGTTGAACTCATTATTTATCTTATACTGGCCCTTTATGCCGCCCTTAGATCCGTCCTCAGTTTGAAACAGGCCATTTTAGCTCCTGCCTCTTCAAGGCCTCCCTCCCAAGGAACCCACTCTGTTCTAATTGGAAACACATAGAAAAACCTTAGCAACGAAGGCCAGGTTGAAAGAACCGTCGCAAACAAAGCAGGTTTAGGCAGCGTCTTTTGATTTGCATCGAGCATGTTTATCTAAAGTTTTGTAACTTTTACCTAAATGAAAGGTTACAAATTCTTCTTCTCTAAATGTATACTTTCTCCTCAGGCCACCCTGCATTACACAGCCAAGGGCAAGGCCAAGATTCAGAAGAAGCTAGAGAAGAAGAAGCAGGTTGATGGAACGTTCAAGATCTACGAGGACGGGAGAAAGAGTGTGCGCTCGCTCTCTGGCCTGCAGCTTGGCAATGACGTCATGTTCCTCAAACAGGGCACCTACGCCAACCCCAGAGAGCGATCACGCCTCAACATCCGTGACATGTTCCCCCATGACGATGATGCTGACACCATCTCCCGTGCCATGAGCGACCCAGGCCTCCACGAGGCTGCGTATTCGGAGATCAGTGCTGACTCTGGTAATGATTCCTTGTTCAACCGACCCGGACTTGGGACCATGGTGTTCAGGAGGAACTATTCGAGCGGAGGGATGTTCAATATTGGGGTACGGGATGAAGGGAGTGTAGCAGGGAGTGACCCTGTGGGACGGGCGCCTAACGTTCGTCTACGTGGACGCCTGCCTCCACACTCGCCCAGTTTTGATGGGGACAGTATTGGCAGTGCGTTGAGCCTGCAAGAAAGAAACCGACAGGAGTTGCCCTGGGAAGAGACTGATGTTGGGCTAGATGACGATTTCGAGCCAGAGAACAGTCCACTAGAGACCTTTCTTGCCTCGCAGAGCCTCAGTGAGTTCATGACCATCTTCAGGAGGGAGAAAATAGATCTAGAGGCTCTGCTGCTTTGTTCAGATAGGGATCTCACCAGCATTCACATCCCTTTAGGCCCCAGAAAGAAACTACTGGATGCATGCAAGAGACGTCTTATCACCATAGATGAACCAGAAGCCATCGTAGACACTGAGCTTTGAAGGTCAGTGTGGAGTAGTCCGCATTTTGTTTTAAAAGGGATGAACCACTCAGCTTTCCTCCCAGAAAACCTTTGTTTTTACACATAAGCTACTGTCTTAGCATGTATCATAGCCTCAGACATGCTAGCAAAGCGATACAGTACATAAAATGAGCACAGCAGAAACTTCAGATAGGTCGGACCACTGTGTTTGACTAAAAATCTTTAAATGTAAAAGCAGAAAATGACAACACAAGTTTGCCGATTTCACATTTCCCGGCAATTAAAGTCAACAGTCAGGTGTACATGGAAGTGACTGTTGTTAGTGTAATGTCACATTCAGACTATTTGGAGAGACAGTCATCACAGAATAGTAAAGACATGAAAAGGTAGATGACCTTTGATAATGGTAATGCTAAATCTACAGTGAAATACTAATTTATTAGCTACACCTATGGTTGGACAATATGACGGCACATTTGTTAACCAGATTTCTACCAAGCCAGTTACAATGGGCAGGACGACTTTATTCGATTGTTTCATCAAACCAAGTCCAATATCATCACTTCTAACATGCTATATTTGAAGCTGGTTGCTCTTTAAACTGAAAAGGTCTCAGCACATCTAAATATGAGAAAACTCCTGCACCATTGCCATCCTGTTTAGCTGGAATATTTACTAGTTTACAGTGTTTTGGTGTGTTCATCCTTTATCAGGGTATCTGGACAAGTATTACAACTGTTCAACATGTATACAGTGCTGTGCAAAAGTTTTAGGTTCTTTAGATGTTTAGATTATTTTTCCATCATGTATTACCGTCAGGGAGGCGTCTGATTGGTCTCAAATTAATTCTGCAGCACCACAAACATCCAGCCAGAGGCATAAACAACAAGAACAAGGAGTCCAGCAGCAGATGGTTTCCCCCCCATCAGAGCCCTCACTTCAACATCATGGAGTCAGTCTGAGATTGCATGAAGAAACAGAAGCAACTGACATGCCGAAATCAACAGAAGAAGAAGAACTGTGGCACTGGCAAAGCTGCTCACATCAAATACTGATTTCATTTAGGTTTCTACTGTTCATTGTATTTTGTATGAAGTTACCTGATAAATAAAAACTATTCATGGCATTATTTTAGAAATCATCCTCACTTTACTTGTAGTGCCTAAAACTTTTTCACAGCACTTTATACACATAACTTCATAGAAGCAGCATCCCTCAATTATCCAATGATAAAACTACAAAAATATGTTCAACTGGTGAAACAAACACTTTGGGTGAACACACGGCCTTAGTAAGGGAGAAGTAACAGGGCACCTGTGTTGTCTTCTTTTTTCCTGCAGCTCCACAAGACCGGAGAGATTTTGTACTGGATAAACAGCACCATCTAGTGGCGACTTGTGATACAACAAGATAAAGTTGTGTTATTTGTATGCCTGTAATACATTTCCAGTTTTGATGATATGTAATATACTTTTTTTTTTTTTTTTTTACATTTATTTACATTTAGAGGCAGTTTTAAAAAAAATGTCAAAAAGGTAATAATAAACACTTTATGGGAAAGCTTTGCCACATATACAAACACATGCCCCCCCCAACTGTAATGTGTTTGAATTGATAATATTCCAGTCTGTTACTGTAACAACAGTTCTCATTATTAATGTATTTATTCATGTATCAATGAATGGTTTATGTATTAGTGGATGTACCTATTCTTAAAATGTTGTTTATTTATTATGCTTCTATTGTACAGTTTTATTACTTAACCGTATTAAAATATACAATTATTATTTTATTCCATGGCACATATACAATGATGACCTGGTATTTATGACAGATGATAAGAGCCACAGGCTGACTGTTGCTCTACAAGCACTGTTGCAGTAGTAAAAACAATGAGGTCATGCTGTGAGGTTACGTGACTGTGTGCTAGGTAACACTGTTTTCTCAGGTTGCTCTGGGACGTATTTAGTTTCACTGAAGGTCTGCCTGTGCACTTGAAGGATGACTGTGCATGAATGTACATTTTTACGTTGGTAAAAAAAACCCCAACAAAATAAAATAAAAAATCTGTTTTTGTATTACAAAGAAAATATCTGAAGATGTATCCACAAACAGAATGATCTTTTATTCAAATAAAGTGGAAATTAATGTTTTTTTGTTGATGTTTTTCCATATAACCAGCTGCTTCATATGACACACATGCCTCTGCATACATACTGCAGCCTCTATGGTACGTGCCATGGTACCTTCCCTCTAGGCAACACACCAATTTTTGGCCTTGTACAATCACATAATACATTACCAAGTGTGATGCAATACTTGACAGGACCATAAGTAACCAATAACTGTTTTAATTTGTCACATGACTCTCTGGAAGCCATTTCTCTCCTCAAAAAATCGAGAGAAAACATATTTTCCTGGTCTTTTTCAGCCTGGAAATGATTCATGATGATAGGTGAGTAAAGTTTAATTTCTGTTAAATGTAGTGTTTTTGTTAAGAAGAAGAGAAGAGGTCATGTTGCTCCGGTGCCATCTACACCTGTGCGTCAGGACAACACTGACTATTGGCTTGTGTGGGTGGAGAAAAGGGGCCAGTGCAAATATCCTGGTTGTAAGGGTATAAAAAGTGCATTGTTCAAAGTGTCTCACTTTCCTGTGCTTCACTCCTGAGAAAAACTGCTTTATGAATTTCCATAAGCAGTGAACTAGAGATGGCATGGAATGAGACATAATGTTCATGTTTACAAGGTTAATAATTTCAATAAGTAAAGTATGGTACAGTGTTTCCTACAGGCAACATTCAGACATGCAATTTTATGTAAATAGTTCTTTTTCAGTGTTTTTATATTCAAAATGGCATGAATTACAACCTGTGGTGGCTATAGTGTATTTTCAATGTGTTTTAAATACATTTTGTTCAAATTTTAAATGATATCTTATCTATCTTTTTTCATTCCTTATCTCTATGGAACAGTTTTGCCTCAAGGCAACACACCCCAAAAAGTACCCCAGAAGAATATTTTTAAAAATGTCTTTAGACTGTGTTTATTTACTCTATTTTATGACCAAAAAACCACAAATATTTTTTTTTCCAACTGGCATTGTATTGCGTATCATAGAGGGTTATGTTTCAGTCTCTGTCCTCTCTGGAGAAGAGCACGGCTGACACTGACAGACGATTAGAGTGCTTGTATAAATAAAAAACATCAACCTTGAGGATGTAAGAGGAGCTGCCAGACAGCCTGGTGTTCTTATGTTCCCTTCTCTGCAGTATCTGCTGAGTAAAAAGTACACACTGGATCTTTTAAAGAGCACACTGCAGTCTGTGTGGCCTCAAGCTCAGAACACTGGCCTCACTCCACATTACAAAAGCAGCAGCACTGATAGATAGTATATGCATGCAACTCACATTTACTCTCACCTGAGCCAACACATAAACACACTTCCCAGTACATTTTTGCACATCATCCTCCCCTAGTGAAGCTACAACAGCACAGTTAATCTCCTCTCCTCAGCCCTCCTCGCTTCTTTTTTTCTTTTTCTTTTTTCTTTCCCAGGACATCTGCCAAGGTTACAGAGATGGGAGGGGAGTGGAGAGGAGCTGACACACAGAGGAACAGAAGGAGGGGGGGGGGGGGGGGGGGGGAGTGAGCGGCATGCAGAATGCATGAGACACCAGAGAGGACAGGGAAGTCGACTCTGAGCTGAGCTGCTGCAGTTTTTACAGGAATAATTTGGATCCATCACATAGCAGGGACACCTTAGGCTACATCTTTGGACTGCAGGACTACAAATTCCTCAGCTGGCAGACTGCACCAGGAGTCAGCTGACGAGTGAAAAAAAAAACAAAGAAGCGAGGAAACAGTGTTGGAGAGATGAGGAGGAAGTAGAAGAGGAGGGTCCATGAGGCTCTTGAAGCAGCAGGAAAGCAGAGAGGGGGCTGGGCTTCTCTGATAATGCTTCTTGCCAATAAGGACTTTCGCAATGCTTACTTTGACGCTTACTTTGACCTGTGGACTTTAGACAGCTTTAGCTCGAGTTGCCTGCAAGAGAGGGACACAAAGCGCATGGTGACAGTGCAGTGAGGCAGTCGTCAGTTCACCAGCACAGGAGCTGACATGCAGAGTGTACCGGAGGAGTGGAGGGAAGGACGGGATGAGAGAGAGGGAGGAGGAGCAGGAGGAGGTGGAGAGGGGATGCATGCAAAGAATGGGGAGATGTTAGTCAAAAGGAGAGTGGATTCAGAAGAGATGAATGGAGGCTGGAAGAAGAAGAACGGGGTTGAAGAGGTGGAGGTCTCAGAGAAAGAGTCGCTGATGATGGAGCTGACCAGGATGGTGCAGAAGATGGTGAAAGAGAGCAGCTGGTGGGAGAGGAGGGGGATTGACTGCAGCATCCTGGCAGCAGCCTTCTTCTGTTTGCCACCCGGTAAGAGACTGCATGCTCTGTGAGGATCAATCAGAAAGTCCTTGAAGTTGTTAGTGAAGACAGAAGGATTAAGAATGACAGAAAGTTAAGATGATTATTTTGTACTTTTAAGATATTGTTTATGTGTTTACATCATTTTATCTTCTTGGTATTTGAACCAGTTACTCTGACAGATATGGAAACTTTTTCAAGCGATGACTGCAAACTTTATGCATGCATTTTTCCTCCACATTGCAGATATTTTTATAATGTAAGAAAACAAAACTTTCATCACAAGCACTTTTTTTTCTAGAGCTGCCTTTTTTATGGTTAAGACTGTAAGATGTCAGAAAAAAGTTTTTAAAAAAAAGAGTATTTACAGTAGCAGAGCAGGGGTCCAGGCATTATACACAAACTAAACTGATGAGGGGATGAGGTGCAGGTGGAACAGGAGATTAGGAAAGGAGCTGATTGCCTAGGAAAGACACAGGAAGGCCTAAGGAGACTGATGCAGGGCAGGTGTGGAGGGAAAGGTAGACTTTGGATACAGGGGGACATTTGATAAGCACATCTGAGAATATACATGAGTAAACTTAAATACAAAAGTACTCTATAACCTGCATAGTCTTATTTGTAATTTCACGATGATGCAGTTCTTCTAATATGGCACACAGAGGCTCTAAATGCAAATTATTCAAATCTACAGAAACAAATGTTAGTGTTGAGGATGAGTTAAATAGAGTACACTGTACAAACACCGGTCAGTATCTGGATAAGAAAATATGAATGTATACACAGGTGGACGTGCTGCATTTTCTAAGTCCTCAGTCCAGTTTAACAAACAGGGAAAAGGTCTGAGGGTATCTGGTGGACTGGTGGACTGGTGGAGGGACATAGAGCCAGAATGGGACAAAACCATGACACATGCAGAGCTCAAAGTGATGTCTTAAAATTGCAGACCAACAGTCCAAAACCCACATAAAAAGCAGAAAATCATCACATTTGAGAAACTGGAAACCAGAGAATATTTGTCTTCTTTGTTTCAAAAATGATGTCTAAACTATTTAATGTGTCACTTAATAACTTTCTTTCTGTTTCTGAAATCCAAAGGCAGCTCTTTCTCTGTGTCACCCCTCAGTCCAAAGCTGTCACTATGAGTTTAGACATTCACGGTATCCCATGGTTCCCTGCTATGTGGGTCACTGGTGGCCACCTACTGACCTCAATTAGAACTAATGCCTATTGTGCCTCTGGTCACTCGATCATTGGAGCTGACAACTGACTGGTTCAAGCTTGATAGTAATCTAAACTTGTAACAGCAGCTGCTCCTTTTATAATTGCTTATTTGTGAGTTTTGTCTTCTAATAATCCATGCAGTATACCCCTGACTGTAGCATTAGTTGATTTTTAAGTCCCAGAGTGGAGCTGAGGAGGCATGTGGCATTGTGTATCACCAAGCTTGTGACTTACCACCTCGAAATAAGCTGCTTTGAAATAGGAGGTGCAGTTTATTAGCACAGTTTTATTGGCTTAAGAAGAGAACATGTCATCTAAACCTCGGCTGTGAAAGCCAGCCAGAGACGCTGCACCACCAGCGGCCGGTTCATTCTAGTTAAAAAGTCCAGTGTGTTTTAAGAGTGCAGACACTGCTCAAATTTTGTGACTATGATTATAAAGATGTAATCAGATTTATAGGGATAGTTTCACAGTTTTTCTTAAACAAACAGTCAGGAGTCCATATGAACAGTGAACAAGGGTTTTTCTCGCTGTAATCATTCCTCCTCTTCACATTGGCTATAAAAAGATCCCCTTCAAATGTGCTTTCATTGTGAGTGATGGGGGGAAAAAATCCACAATGCATGTCCAAAATCCATTTAAAAGTGGATGTGATGTTTATTTGAGGCTTCATCAGTCTGAGTTAGTCATATCAAGTGGATATCTGCCATATTAACAATCTTTTTGGCATCAGATTCCCTCTTGAGCTATGGTGGAAGTATAGTAACAGAAAGAGGGACTTTGGCATTGAACATTGAAAGATCTCTACTTGATTCGACTCATTTGGATGGCTGACGCTTCACATTAGCTTTAGATAAACTTTTAAATACATTTCTGCACAGAAGGAGGACTGTGGATTTTGTCCTCCATCACTTACACTGTAAATGCATTATGAAGGGATCTTCTAATGGTCAGTATGAACAGGAGGAATGATTACAGCAAGAAAAAAATAGTTTTAATGTTAATTTGGGTGCCTGATTATAGTTTTAAGTCATTTTTATTATCAAACTGTATTAGTAAAAATGTTTGTGAATATTGGACTAAAAGATTACAAATAATGAGATATACTTTCTGCTTCACATGAATACCTAAAATAGATAATTAGAGTGTACAGTCTAGACCTTACCCTATGTGAAAAGTGCCTTAAGATAACTTTAGTTGTGATTTGGCACTATATACATTAAATTGAAGTGAATAATACACTGAGAAACTCGCCTGAATAACACAACACGACACAGAATCCATGCAGTGATGTAATCATGTGAGGAACCCCACGTGTGATGAAACACTGTCAGACACAGCAGCACAGTCGCCTCCAGTGGAGGATTAAGTTTCACTCTTTCACCTGATCTCCCTACCTGTCATGGTTGAAAGCCCCCCCCGTGTTGCTGCAACAGAATGAAGTAGTGGAAAGTAACTCAGTGCATTTAGTCAAGTACTGTAATGTACAATGTTCATGTACTTGACTTTATACTACTTGCTAGTTCATATTAAACTTTTACATGAAATAACATATTGATAAGATTATAAATTACACTGCATTGTTAAAAGTTAAACCAGTGGTTCCCAAACTTTTTGGCTTCTGTTTCAGATGTCTATGAATTGTTAGCACCAAAGAGACATTTCCCCTCATGTGGTTTGAATAATTGCCTGAGGCCCAAAGAGGTAAAAGTCTCCAATATTTCACAAAGGATTAAAGAGAAGGTCTGAAAAATTAATCCAGATTTATGTCATTTTTTTCTCCTTTCCTATCAAATCATCTCAAGACCCCAGAGATTTATCTAATGACCCTTTCAAAGCAGTTCAAACCAGCTCAAACCAGCTCTGCCTCGAGATGCTGCGACCGTAAAATGCTGACTTTACATGTAGCAACAGTCAAGATTTTCGATGAGCCGTAAATTGGGAACATGCTGCCTGTTACCAAGGTGTACTGTCATGCTAATTGTAAGATGAAGGTCCCGAAAATTCCTCTTCAAAGTCTTCTCCTTAAGATATACAGTATGTTACACCTGTCCCAGAGCTTCTGCCATCCCTGGAAACAGAGTCTCCTTCATGGTGGAAAATCTTTCAGTCATAGTTTAAGCTTCACCATGCTGCAGGCATGTTTAGTTAAACTTGTATTCACTGATCTTTTTTGGCCACTTAAAGGCAGCAGAACAAGCTACAATCACAACATTGATATTATAATTTCATCAAGGCTTTATGGGGAACTTTACAAATCCAGCAAACATGAAGCAACATTAGCATTTATTTGAAATTGTATTCATTGCCACATGATGATTTTCAGTCTCTTTTTTTTAGCTCTATCAACCACTGAGGACATTTTCTGGCTCTTAAGCCTCTAAATGCTTCACTTTATTCAGCAGATAGTCTCTAACTTTGTCTGCTCAGTCCTGGGCAGGTAGTATATCTCAGTGAGCTTAAAGAAGGCTCCATAGTGCTGGGGGGAACTGCAGGGTGTTGCAGTGATTAGCTCTCTGGTCATCACCGTGAGCGACATCTTTTAAATAGTCGTTTGATCCGTTGTTAACGTAAAAACATTCAGCAGCTTTAATATGTGCATGCTAACTTGGAACATGTTAAATGTGTAGATGTGCTACTTGTTTGCATGGCTACCAGAGTGACGCACCCTTTCCAAACATTAAGAGGAGAAAAAAAGTAGCTTATTGGACAAATGTTAACACTACAAACAAACCTGAGGGCTGATTTATGACTCAGTAACAGCTCAGAAGAATTCAAGTTACAAAGATATGACACTCAACCCAGTAACACTCATGTAAAATCCAAAACTGCACCTGTACAAAGAATGAACTCCTCTAGTGCTGAACTTTTACCTATTTTAAGCTTCTAACAATAGCTAAGTGCTCTGTCCATGTTTTATCTATCAAGCCATTTCAATTTATGGTGTGTGATGATCTCATGGGAGTGCTAATGTAGACTTTGAGTCTTGAGTCTGAGAACTGTGAGAGGTCAGTAAACACATCGATCAAGATCAGGGATTGAGCAATGACTTCGTAGATTATGGAATGAGGCAAACATGCAAGTATTGTGAATAAAAATATCTTTTGTCTTCAGAGTTTAGATGGAGGTCAAATGTCTGCATTCTGTGTTGCAGCCTTCCTGCTGTTGGCTTCCTCTCAGCTCCTGTGGTTTTTGGCGGGCATGCTGCTGATGGGCGTGGCTCACGCTGTCCTCACTATCAAGGGAACACATCTGGCCAGCCACGGGGCGCTGAGCGAGTCGCAGGCCTGGGCGAAGCTCTGGGCCGTCTTCTTCATCGAGGTAAAATGTTCAGATATAAACTGATCATGAACTTCCTGAGGCAAGGCTTATTTTTGAGTTGGTTATTATCTCATGCAGCTTTGTAAAAATACTGCTGTCAAAGTGACATTGAGCGAGGCACAGCATGAGGAACAACTTGATGAGCAAGATAAATAACACTCTTAGATAAGTGTGAAGCTACAGTTGGTGAAAGGTGAGTTTAGCTTAGCATAAAGACTGGAAGCAGCTAGCATGGCTCTGTCCAGTAGTAATAAAGTCTACCTTCAAGCACCACAAAACTGCAATGTAAAAAATTAAGGTTTTATGGGGGGTGTTAAGTGTCAGATTACTTCCTAATGATGATAACAAGACTCCAGGAAGTCCACCTGACACTCGGCCAAAAAATACTCCAGAGCAAATATAACCCTCCATAAAACCACAATTTACAAGTTTTACACTATAGTTTTTGTACAACAAACAAAATGTTCGTTGTACAAAATGTTCGTTGTACAAAATATATTTGAATATATTTGAGCTATGGATAAAACAAGACATTTGAGGACTTCACCTTGGGCTTTGGGAAACAGTGATTGACATGTTATGAAAATAGTAATTAGTTGCAGCCATACAGTGCAGTAATAAATTGTAAGTTTAACCAAATGCAACAAAGGAAATAAAAGTGCATTTAAGAAACCGATTAATCAAAGGCAGCTGAGTTTTCTAAGTTAGATTTGAAAGTGGCTAGACTCAGAGCACAATTAAGATAATCAGGAAGTTGATTCCTCCTGTGCATCTGCCAACGGACTGCTTTCATAAGACATAACCCTTACTGGGTTCATAACAAACAAATACATGTTAATATGTGAGCTTTTGATGTGTTAGTGGTGGATTTTATTTCTCCTTTTTCCAGTCTTTGTGCTGAACTAAGCTTTATTCATGTAAAAATCTGAGTGTGGTATCAGTCTTCTCATGGAAAGTGAATAACTGTATTTCCTGAAACCTAAAACTATTCCTTTAAATTTCAGCTGTTTCACTGAAGCTTATATATATCTGTGGTTGTACAAGGCAGGTGTCACAGTTTGTGATGCAGTGAAGCGTCATGTTTAACGAACATACCCTGCAAAAATAAAGTCATAATGGGATGAATGATTATCCTTCATGGATGTGTTTAAAGCTGCAAATCAGGTTGTTAAATGTGTGTTTCATGACCTATAATAACCTCAGAGCCCGAATAATCAAGCCAGTGAATTCTTAAATATCACAATTTATCATAAAACTGAGGTGAAGTCAGTTATAACCTTTATTCATTTTCCTTCCTGCTAATTCTCACTTATTTTTTTATGTGTTGCATCATGGTTTTGTTTGTTCATAAACATGCCCATCTGTCCTTCACCCGCTCAGATTTGTGGCTCGTTCTCAGCGCGAGCCGGTGTGCAAGGCCACATTAAGATGCATCATGCTCATACTAATGTCATTGGACTGGGTGACTCCAGCGTATGGAAGGTCCCCTTCCTGCCTCGCTCTGTCTACCTGTTCATAGCTCCCCTGGCTGTGCCTATCATCACACCACTTGTTGCATTAGGTAAGAGGTGCTAAAAGACCAACGGGGAACAAGTGCTTCTAGCGTTTGTTATTAAAATATTTCAGCATTAAATGTGATTATCAACATAAAGTCGAGATAGATTTTCACCTCCTGATCCTGTTCAAATTCCCACCTTTACTGCGTCTCCGCCACTGAGGTGTGAGTTTATTCTCATAGCCGTGACGGTTTCTGCCTCTCTGATTTTGCAGCTCATCTCAAAGGACACTCTCTGGCTCATGTCGTTCGGACCGTTCTGATGATCACGCTGGGCCTGTACTCGCAGTACTGGCTGCTGATCAACGTCTCCGGGTTCAACTCGCCTCTCGGTGCTTTGCTTTGCATGCTCATCTGCAGAAACATGTTCTCTGTGCCGTACATCCACGTCAACATATTCCAGGTGAGAAATACTAGCAGCGTGTTCCTTGAAGGGGCCATATTATGCTTTTTCTGGTTTTCTGTTATTTATATACAGTGGCAAGAAAAAGTATGTCAACCATTTGGGAAATACCTAGTTTTCTGCATTAATTGGTCATAAAATGTGATCCAATCTACATCTTGGATTTAATAACTGGTCGAACCAAAGGATTCACATACTTTTTCTCGCCTGTACTGTTATAATGTCAAATATTAAACATGGTCAAAGTTCGAAAATGTGAGGTTAACGTAAATAGAAATCAAAACTCAGGGTTTCAACCTGCTGTGAACGCTTTGTTTGTAAAGTTTTATTCTATCTTGCCAACAAGCGTATGTCCATAAACGGCCTTCGGTTCCATAGCCTTGGTTGCTAAGGCTGTTGCTAAGGTTGTTCAATTGGTTGTTCACATTTTCCACTCTCAGATTTCAGATTGGATTTTGGCTCGAACGTTTACTACGTATTTGAGGAGGATATATATTGAAGCTTCCTGAAGTTGGCCAATGAGAACAGAGTGGGCTAATTGGGAGGGCTAAAATGGCCTGTTTCAGACAGAGGCTGAACTGAGGGGCTGCGTAAAGAGCCAGTATAAGATATAGAAGGAGGTTTTTTTTTTTACTGTTAGGCATAGCAGAGCAGGTACACGCAATTGCAACAGATAGCAAGAATTGAAGAATCAATATTTATTTACTCAGCTACTAAGCAACACTGAACAATACTGAACAAAGGGTCCAACAACACTTAACTGAAAACCAGGGCTTAAATACAGACTAAACTGATGAGGGGATGAGGTGCAGGTGGAACAGGAAGACAGCAAAGGAGCTGATAGGCTGGCAGATGACCAAAACTTTATGAGGGCAGCCTGGAAGTTGAACAGATGGACGTAGTCACTCTGGAAGGCGTCTAGGAAGCAGGAATGATGGCCAGTGTCGCTCCGGGGAAGGGCGACCTGGAGGACGACCAGAGGTGTGGTCTGTCACTCAGTCAAGTTAAACAAACAGGGAAAGAGTCTGAAGACATCTGGCGGACTGGTACAGAACCATGAAATATGCAGAGTCCAAAGTAACATCTTGCAAAGATATTGTAATAGAGTCTGTGAATATCGAGAATATAGACCTGGAAAAGTACCACTTAAAAATACAATAGGATTAACACATTTTTTGAATTTTAACATGCTGCCACTTACATTTACATTTTCATGTAAAATGGTTAAACGTTATTCTTTATTTATAAATTCTTCATTCTTTCTTTGGATCCTCATTAGTGTCATAAAAAAATTAACAAACAGCAATTTGAAGTCACATTGTTTATAACCCAATAAAACAAGAAAAAGCAAAATAAACCAATTATATAGGTCAGAAAATAAGTGAAATTTTAAAATGTAGAGTGCGATAGCAACATCCACTGTATGTGGTAAGTGTTTACTAAATGAACCTTTTGGTGAGATTCTTTCCCCAATTCCTGATTTTAATGTCAAAATTTGACACTAAAAGAAGATCGATACTGCTCTCATGTCTGATACCTTCAGTATGAAACTACAACCAGCAGCTGGTAAAGACTGGAAATAGCCAGTCTTCCTACACTTTAAACCGAAGAGTAAAATGACAAGTTGTAGTTTAAAGTACACTAACCATAGATCACCTATCAGTAAAAGATAACATTACACTAAACAAGTTCATATCTGAGATCTGGAAAAGTCAGGTTGGAAACAAGGTTAGCTGCACTTATCTGGGAGTCACATGGTGAAATTATCACCCAAAGAGTTCGTTGTGAACATCCAACACAGTCTACATAATATCTGGTTTAACTTTGACCTTCTTTACTTACTGCAGGTCTGCACAAAGTTTGCATGAACAGTGAGAGATTTTTACAGATATTACAGTCACGCTCATTTTTTACAGCTAAACTAACAGTAAAAATAAGTAAATACATGTAAATCTAACGTGTCTGATTCAGTGACTGCTTGTGTTTCTTTGTTATAGAGATTTCACTTGGCTACCATGGTCTTATTTTGGTATTAAATAATATTAACAAAACTAATAAGAAATGATTGATAGAACTATGAAAGTAGAGTTTAATGTTTTAAAATCAGAATTATAGTTTAGTCTAGTAATAAAAACACAATTTATCACAAGTAGGGGAGAAATTAACTAAATAATAACAAAATACTACTGATCAATTTGGAAAGAAGGTGAAGATTGGGTGATGTAAGATTATAATAATGTATTATAAGATTACCTCAATTTAATGATGTAAGAAATGTTGTTGCTTGATTTTAAGAAAATACAGAACCAGTGAAAAGTTCTGGAAAAATATTTCTTCATTGAAGTGAATGGGAAGGCATGTTTAAACTTTTGACTGGCATTGTTCAGAAATAAGGCACACGTCTTATAGATTTAATTAATACTTTACTGCCGGTATAATTTCCTGCCAGACGATGATGAGAGCACCTCTTGTTTCACTGCCTTTTGAGAAGCTCAGTTTCAATGCAGCATTGTGTTCAGATAAACCAAACCAGTCAGTACTTTACAGGGATAAAAAGGAACAATTCATGCATGAGTCTCCCAGATGGAGTCATTGTGCATTGTTCAGATCAAACAGTGTGAAGGTGGATTAGAAGTCGCAGGTTTTTGATGTGAAGTCAAGAGTCAAACAGGGGGAAATGTTTGTTCTCTCCGGGGGTTTGAACTGAGAACCTGCTCACTCCTGTCCCTGTGCTGTTGTTGGCCATTGTCCCGTCTTTCCCTCCTGAACTCTCACCTATAATTTCTAGGTGAGGATGATCTTTGCTTTGGTTTCTTTTGAAAGCATTGTGTAATAAAACCATTCTCTCTTACACATGTTTTCAACATTTAAATTGTTTAAAAGGTAAATTATTTTATATATAGAGATATCTTTTCCTGTTTACATAAGCAATGGTGGCAGTTTTTTTGTCTATCTGTGTCAAACAAACATTGAAGTTCAGGGAACTGAAATCGTGTCCTCGTCCCTCTAGGAAAAGGGAACAATGAACCTGAAAGTTCAGTGTGTGTCATTTGGTTCATGATAATTCGGCAAATTTGTTTTGAAGTCTGCGTCAATAAATCACTTTCTCTGATATGATAACAGCCGAATGTTATCCTGAGGCCATGTCTTTTAGAGACATCCTGTTTCAAAACAAAGATTATATTTTATGTTATCAAAACGCTACAGACGTATTTAACATACTGCACACATTGGGTCAGGTAGTATTTAGGAGTACTTGTCGGTATGAGGCTGAACTACCATGTAGTAGAAGGCTGTGTTAAAGGTTACTATGCAGTAGGCAGATGTTTTCTAAAAAGCTACTGTACACTACCTACTCAGCACCAAACAGCAAACAGGCACAGTTAGCTGGTGAACATAGTGGGGCTTTTAGCAGCTGATAATGTGGGTCACAGCAGCAGGGCCTTTGGGTGCTCAGACAGGGAGACAAGGAAAACATTGACTGGCTCCTCACTGGCACATTTTGTTTGCAGACACATTTAGGGTTTCTGATAAACTGTCATCAACCTTCACCTAACATTTAATTAAAAAGGCTGTAATGTATATTTTTATAACAGTGTGTGATTTGTCAGTGTGTAATGTGTTGTTATCAGCGACTCTGCAGCTCCCCTCAGCTTTATGGAGCTTAATAGCGAGTTTCAGCTCATTGTTTGGATGTACGGCTGCAAATGTACTGTTTTGGTTCACTCTCAGAGCTCTCATAGAAGCCACAGAGGGCAGCTGTTTGCAGAGAACCTAGTGGAGCATTTAGCAGCTAAAGAGACAGATATTTTCCTCAGGAGTTGGTAGAGAGCAGAAACAGAGCTAAAAGAGAGTGAATATTGGACTTACATTCACCAGGTGGACAGAAACATAGTCAAAATGAATGATAATGGATGTGGAAAATAAGCAGCATATCAACTTCAAAGGTGATGATATGTTAGTGTTTTGTCACTACTTGGGCTGAAAACAAGTGGCAAAAATTAATCAGTCAATGCAGGTTTAAGCTCTGTTTAATTTGTTTCCATAATTATAGTAGTGTCCTAAAACATTTGACAAATCCTGTAGTTAATATGTTGTTTGTTTAAGTGCAAAGTACAAACCACATAACCTCCCATAAAAGCACAGCAAGTCTGTTTTTGCACAGATTAAACAAACAAGAAACAATGTTCATTAATGAGCTTTAGAGGTACTGATAGGCAGATCTTTAATATTGAACATGTTAGGAGCAGCAGAGCAATTGTGCCCAAATGCAGGAAACAGCAGGCAGTAAAGAACTGAAGAATCCATATTTATTAGCTGAACTCAGGACCCTGAACGTATGAGCATGGCCCAAAGCAAACCTGAACAACAACACTAAGCTGAAGACCAAGCCTTAAATACAAACTTAACTGATGAGGAGATAAAGTGCAAATGGAACAGGCAATCAGGGCAGGTGTGGAGGGAAGTGTAAATACCATAAATGCAAATTATTTGAATCTACAGACACAAAAGCTAACAAACTCCTGTTTCATTATGTGTTGAGGATGATTTTAATAGATTCCAGCCATTGAACAAACACCTGTCGACCTGGTGCATGAGAACGTCTGCTAAATGCCCTGAATTTAAACACGTGGGATGAGCTGCCTGGTGTTTGACATCTAACTTGGGTGTGTCAGACTGCTCGGTGATATTTCACAACTGGTGTGAAAGCCAGTTCAAGTCCAGTTCAACAAACAGGGAAAAAGTCTGAGGGCATTTGGTAGACTGGTGAAGGCACGTTGAGCCAGACTGGGACAGAAGCATGACACGAACATGAGAGCGGTATCAATCATCGAGTCTTTTTAGTGTATTAAAGTAAAAAAACAATGCTGTGATTTTGCATATTAAAGCCCTATGATAAAAAAGTTAATTCTTGGAGTACCCTCGTAGCTGAGTGGTTACAGCGCATGCTATATACCTGCAACGCCCCTTGTTTGAGTCAAGGGACTTTTGTTGCATGTCAAACCCATTTCTCTCTCCCCTTGTTTTCTGTCAGCTAGTCTGCCACCAACTATTCAATAAAGGCAAAAAAACCCAAAAAAATAATATTAAAAAATGTCCATTCAGTAGCCAGACTGCAGCTTTCGGTCATATCACATTATCTTCGTCAGTAGATGGAGCGTTCCTCAATTGCCATGCAAATGTAGATGCTCAAATTTCCATTTATTTGAGTAATTTATGAACTTCTAACTTGTCCATGTTAGCTTAAAAAGCTGTAGCTTCTACTGAAGATCACGTGATACAATTTAAAAGCTCCAGAACAGCCACTCAATGGACCTTTTGTTGAGACTGTCTTCTCCAAATTTTAATTTATTTGAATAATTTATGAACTTCTTGTTCACGTTAGCTTAAAAAGCTGTAGCTTCTACTGAAGATCATGTGACACCATTTAAAAGCTCCATAACAGCCACTCAATGGACCTTTTGCTGAGACTGTCTTCTCCAATTATGTCATGCTTTCAAAAACATCTTCCATAAACTGAGGAAACAAGAAAGTAAACATTTTTTCAAACTTGTCAAACTTCATATATGGGTCAGCATCCAGCATCTCATCACTGGTACCATTTTAAATAAATTATACACTAAACTTGTAAAAACTGTGTCTGATCGGCAGCACATTGGCCTCCCCATGTTCTCCCCGACCGGCCGACCAAAGAGGATCTACCAGATGACCCACGGAGTCCTGAACCTGCCGCGTAACCCTGTGCTGGACTGGGTCTTTGGACACTCGCTTATCAACTGCCACGTTGAGCACCATCTATTCCCCTTCCTGTCTGATTACATGTGTCTAAAGGTAGGAAACAACAAAACCCCAAATCATTATTATATTATCAGCTTCCACACTGTGCTTGAACTTAATGTGTCACTGGATTGATTTTCACTGTAAAAAAAAAAAACAAACAAACATTCATACATACATAAAATTACCCTTTCAAAGTCAGAGTGAAAACAGATCTCTACAAACTGATCTAAATGAATTATGAGTATTAAATATGTCATCTGTTTTAAAAGTAAGTGGTTACTAAGGCTGTGAAGCCATATAGTGGGGTTGAAGTAGCTTTAAAGTAGCTTAAAATGGAAATTAAGTTATGTACAAAATTCCTCAAAATTGTAATTAAATTCAGTACTTGAGTAAATCTACTTTGTTCCACCACTGTAAAAGGAGATTGCTTTATGAGTTTTACATTATTACTGCATTTATGAGGTAATCAATCATGTTTTTTTTTATTAGTGGTATGGAATAAAGTAATTAAACAGTAACTATGGCATGGCATTATGGCAGCAATATTTTGTAATGCCTAAAACCTGTATGTATAAAAATGTAATTTCCTGCAGTAATAATAACTTGTTCATTATGCAAACGTATTGTACCAAGCAACTGTTAAACACTGTAAATTTACATTATGGCACACATGGTACATTTTAATGTTCTTCTTAGCATATTTAGAGAACAAATAGTACCTGAGATATATATGGATGTAAATAAACCATATACTGTATATATTATGTTAACTACTTGTTTATGCTGATTAGAGTATACAAACAGCTTTTACATCACTATATTAATTTCATGTCATATTTTATACAGTAATTACTGTATTATTATCTGGAAATATGTTAAATTTGCAGTATTTAATTGACTATTTTAGTTATTTTATGGTAATAACAATTTTTTTGTAATAATTAAATAAACAGTGTGTTGGATTTAGTGACATCTAGTGGTGAGGCTGCAGATTGCAACCAACTTAATATGCCCGCTCCCTTTGTAGACATAAAAGGCTCATTCTAAGGTAATTAAAATACAACAATTATTATTTTCAGGTGATTATACACTAATCAAAACATACTTATGAATATTATTTTCCATTTCCTGCCAATTTAGCGGTGTAAATCTTACACACTGGTCCTTTAAAAGCCAATAGTGCAGATCTCACGTCATAGCTGCTGTCATTATTCTGTATCTTTTGTTAATTTTGTCTGACAGTGTCGTGATTGTAAAATAATAATAATAATAATCTGAAGCTCAGCAGGTTGGTAATGACTGCCATTTAACACATTTCATAGTTGTTATACAGGAACAACTATAGGCTGCATTAAAACACAGTAAGGTGACCACAGAGAGCACTATGACGCAGTTTAGCAGCCTCTGTTTATTACGTACATTTCAAACAAGAAGTCTGTGTTTTTATACACTAGAGGCAATGAGTTTAAAACAAATGGACATTTACCAGATGGAAAGGGTCTAACTAATGATGCTGTGGCTTTACATCATTGGAAATGTAAGATCCTTGACTCAAACTGGGAACAGAACTACAACAACAACTGTGTCTCTCTTCCTCTCCAGGTGAAGCCCGTTGTGTCCAAATATCTGACCGAAAGGAAGCTTCCATATCAGGAGGACAGCTACTTCTCCCGCCTGAGCGTTTTCTTCCACAAATACCAGGAGCTGATGGTGTTTGCACCAGCGATCACAGAGCTGGTGGGAGTGCAGTGATGATGCAGCAAAAGAGAAAAAACTATTTCCCCACTAATGCTGCTTTTAAGACTGCTGCTGCTCTAAAAGCACAAGCTCCAGTGTTTTAAGTGCATTTCTGCTGACGTGTTACAACCTCCGCAGTCCCGGTTTGAACAGCCTCATACAGATAGAATAGTAGTAGAGATAAATAAATCATTAATATATTGACAATTAAATAATAATGTAACTTGATATTAGAAGCTAAGTAACATGACATCCTAATATTTTATTTTTCTATACTTTCATAGGTCTTTTAATAAGTAGCACAAAGGTAAGCGCTCAACCAAAACTGACTTGATTGTATTTAAAGTCACATTAAGAGATTAATCACAGCTCTTGAACTGACCTTAGGTCAGTCTTAAAAGCACATTTTAACTTTAGTCAGGTTCTTTTTCAGATATCACTAAACCTAAGAGTGCCGGCTCTTGATTACCGGTCTCACATCCAGGTACCAACCGGCTTTGTTAACTCTGGGACAACCAATTATTGTACATTCCCGCTGTGAGATGATGAAATGAATGACTCAGTAAGGTAAAAGCTGCTATAAACAAGCACAACATTAGAATATGCAGTAAGTACACATGACATTAGCTGTTTTCACTGCAACTTTATTGTAAACAATTTAACATGCTACTGTGGGCCGTAACCAGCGGCCAAAATAATAGACCTGCCAGAAGTTTTGCACTAGCCGCAATCCTAACCCTTGCTTTGCCTCCCACATACTAACTCATGGAGGAAGGAGTAAGAACAAGACCCTCCCCACCCCCCATCCAATTATACGTGTCCTATCTCTCACCGATCACTGTTAGAGGTAGTTGTAATGGCTGACAGGCTTTGTAGTGTCTAAGCTGGCAACATGTTCACTGACACTCTGGAAATGTCAGTACTTCAACTCAACTCCTTCTGTCAGCACTGACATGAACACAGTCTGTACAATATTATAAATGTATGAATGTATATACTGAACATTTAATAGGTTTAAATACAGGCTTCATATTTTTTAAATGTTTTTTTTAACACTTATAGTGATGCTGCAGATAGATTAGTTTCACATTTACAAGCAGATACAAGGAGATGTTCCACAATATCATGATAGCTCATGTATGGACATTTCCAGTATTTAGATATAAAACCAGTAAAATGACTGCTTTGTGGTGAATTTTTATGCACTCATCCTCCTTTTGCATTTCCAAAACTTTTTTATTACACGCTACACATATAGACATGGAGTGCAGTGATTAATGGCAGCTAGTCACAGTGATAATACAGATTACACAAGGTTACCTCCTCTCACAGATGGTGAGAAAATGACGGACCGAGCAGGAGAAACACTGCTGAGCAGCAGCAAATCCAAAAGCTAGAAACTTTTTGGCTCATGCTCCTCGTTTGATTAAATAGGCGACAGTCTTGATTTCTGGAATACAGTTCCATGGTTAATACAGGACAAGTGTTATTAGGGCTGGGTATCATTAAAAATATTATACTAGTACCAATCCAAGTACCCTTAAAGTGACACCGATACCAACTGAGTACTTCATTCAACATCCATCATGTGAATAGAACCACATCTAAATGATTAGATTTTTTACACAAATGCATTTTGAAAGTCTTCAAATTATGAATATTCATTAATCGAAGAACACTTGCGTTGATTGGCTGTGAGCAAGTCCGTACAAATAGTCATATTGTCTCTGGGTGCAAAAAGGATCGATTGTATCGTTTGACGGGAGACGTTTCAGTACTACTTGGTATCGATTTATTTTCGTCAATACCTTGAATCTATCGAGTACCGATACTCAGCCAAGTGTTACTGATCATCCACAAAGGATCATAAAAGAGACTTTTCACACCTGTTTGTCAAAATGTAACAATGTGATGTATTTGCCACCTGTACGCACCAAATTACCAAGCACTGATCACAGAGTCTGACCAATGTTAGCAAGACCATCCATAAACATGTTGTAACAATGAGCTGTCTTACCTGTAAACTCACTACTTTGTTTTTATATGATTGTCTGTTGATTGATGAAATCATCTGTTTGTCTTTCATTTTCTTTATATTTTCATTTTCTTTTTATTATAATTCATATTGTATTTAACAGTTTTGTTCATTTCTTATCAGATTATTTTAATTACAAGTTTCCGACTTGTAAATGGCGTTCACATTAACCTCAACGTCTTGATTACGTTTGGGAATGTGATTTCTCTGAAAGCTCTGACATAGCCGACTGCTGTGTAAAAAATAAAATACAAAATGTAAATGTAATCTAAAATCAGCTGACAATTAACCACTTTATATAAATATAAATCATATGCTAACAACTAATTATGCACTCTGAGCTTGATTATTTGTGCAGCTTATGGCACAAAAACAGTTCTTCATGCTTCTCTCTGAAGCTTTCGCTCATCCTGAACTTGATTTGTAAGTCCCCCCACTTCCTCTCCTCTCCTCTCCACCAATGCAAAACCAACGATCCAGGGTTACCCCAGAGTTAGCCGACTAACCCGATGAATTCTACTTTGTGCGACCGGCCCTTGTTATGGTGTTGTTTATGTTGTTTATGTTGTTTTCTATATAACCTCAGCTCAAAGGCACATTGATCAATGCACTACAGTTTAAGTACATGAGGAGGCAGATTTCAGTGGATCTGTGGATTTTTTTTCTATTACATTTTTTCAAGAATTAAGCAATGTTTTATTGCCTTTACTGTCTGATTGTCTTCTATTCCTGTATTCAAACATATATGCTGCCTATGTTAAGTTGCTCTTAAAGTGACATTAATATATAATAAATTATACACACATAGCCTACAATAAAACTATCCATAATTTATTTGAGACCTGGTTCCACGTTTAACTGCTACAGTATAATTTAAATGTTGGGGTTAAATTAAAAAACATATTGATTTACTTACAAACAAGCTGTTTATCAACTTTATTTTTTGACTTTAACCTGTGTCCATTACTTCTTTCGGCCACTTGGGGGAAGCAGAACACGCTGTAAATACTGTAAAATGGACAGAATGACATCACACATGAATATAAAGATTTTTGTAAAAGAATGAACGTTGTGACTGGAAAGTTTGTTGTTGGCTGCCAATTGATCCCCCCTCCCTCCCATATATGGTATTACCCTGAACCCTGAAATGATTACTTGACTGAAAGGAAATTAATTAGAAACTGTTTTGATTACTGATTAATTGTTTAAGACTTTTTTTTCATGCAAAAATTCTCAGGTACTAGCTTCTCAAATATAAATATTTGCTAGTTTTTACAGTTTTCCATGATCGTAAACTCAACATCTTTGCAGTTCTGACTGTTAATTTTTGTTTGCAGCCTTACATTACTCCTATGGGTGGATTAACCCTTAAACAGGCAGGAGTGGAAAATGAGATGTGCAGATTAATTTTGATGTTACTAGTTATCTCATTTGTACCTAAGTAAACTTTTCCACAAATATTCTTTCAAAATATTTTGGATGTTTTGGATTTTATGAGTTGTGTCTGCACTCCATTTTAGTGGTGCAACTTCTATACAAAATTACTGTAATCAAACAAAAACTAAATCTGAGCCTTTTGGAGTTCCTGGGCAGTTGCCTGCTTTGCCAGCTTGGAAATCCAGCTTTGAATGTGGCAGACACCAATAAAAATCCACATCTCTGATTGGCTGGTCCTCTCTGCACACACATGTGATTAATCATATGACCGCATCAGAGCTGCTCTGAATGTTACACCCACTCTTCATTGTGAGTGGGAGTGAGTCACTTGATAAAAATGTCTTATTCTTCATTATAACAACAAAAATACCTATTAACACATACAGTAAGTTCTCTCTTAAGAGTAAATCATTCTCTTTGATAACAGCAGGGTTTGGTCACTTGGTGGCAGTATCTGCACTGAAGTTTCATTCTCTCAATATTTGCTTTTGCACTGGTTTTCCACTTGTACTTTGGAGCAGCAGAAACGCTCACATGACATGAAAGAGGAAACAGAAGGACAGACAAAAGGCTGCAGTAATGATTTCCTGATATCCTCATTTTTGTTTTTGTCAAGATAGTTTAATCATGCTGTGACAGCAAACACACATGCAGTCAATGAGTTAATCAGTCATGTAACAAAAAAAGTATGTCAACAGATAAAGGTAAGTTTCAGTTTCATCCTCAAATACAGAGCATGTGGGGGAATGCAACTTTACACCTCTGTTCCTTGTTTGCAGTGTTGGCTCCACCCTGTGGCTTTATGTCTTCCAGGGAAGGGGAGGGCAGTGATTGTGTGTGTGGGCTGTTTGCTTGCATGCCGGCCTGTTTGGTTACATGTGAGGACTGAAGGGGGCGGATAACATTTAGACTGAAACTATGAGGCTTGACTGACGTTCACATCATCTAGGTGTGGCTTTGCAGGCTCTTCAGTGTGATCCAGGAACCGCCGGCTGCAAAAGTAGCTGAGCCAGTCCTTTTCGGACAGCATAAGAGAGTGGAAGTGAAGCCAGGCGGACACAGAAGGACTGGAGACATGGCAGCAACAGCAGCTGAAGAAGCAGCTCCCACCTCCAAGCAGCAGCAGAAACTATGCAGCGTCTGCTCAGGTGTCCTGAGTGGAGACCAGCCGGCAGCCTGTGGACACTCTGTTTGTGTCTCCTGCCTCGGTGACACAAGCAAAGGATGCACCGAGTCTCTGAAGAGCCTCGACAAGCCTGAGCCTGCCAAACAGAATGGAACAGAGGCTGAGGCTCCTGCAATTAACAGCAAAGAGGAGCAAAATCAAGATTCAAAGACAACCGAGGAGATCAAAATACAAGAAGATCTGAAGGAGTCTGAGGACCCCAAGAAGCCTGAAGAGGACAAGAAAGAGGCAGAACCGCAGACAAATGGAGCAGAAGAGGAGGTGAAGGAGGAACCTTTGGGCCCTGACGATGTGGTGTGTGATTCGTGTATTGAGAGCCCCTGCAGAGCTCTCAAGTCCTGCCTCACCTGCCTGGTGTCCTACTGCGAGGCCCACCTCCGGCCTCACCTGGAGAACCCAAAGTTTCAGAACCACCGGCTGGTGGAGCCGCTCAGGGACATCGAGAGGCGGACATGTGAGAGCCACAAGTGGCCCCTGGAGCTTTTCTGCTGTGCTGACGACTGCTGCATCTGTCAAGACTGTGTGACGGAGGACCACAAGGGCCACAACACCATGCCTGTGGTGGAGGCTCGCAGACGGATAGAGGCAGGTGTTCCCTTTCATTACATCCCCTTAAAACTGCACAGTCATACTGTATATCTCTATATATTAGGTTAATCTTTTACACATTTACCTTTCACATGTCAGTCAGTGGTTCTCAACCTTGTTTGGGTTGTGATTCCTTAAAGTTCTGCCCCCTCATCACAGGTTATAGCTCAGTGAGGACATGAATTATCAACCAAAAAGTAATATTTTCACCTCCGATGTGTCCCCTTTTTGATTGCTTTTTAGACACTTGGAGAAGCGAAACTATCTCTTATTTCACAAGAGCAAAAGAAAAAGAAAAGTCCGAAAGAATAAGCAGTCTTATGTAACAGATTTTTTTTCCTCATCTCTTCATAATCAGTCAGATCTTCTATTTGAAAACCAGTCATTTAAATCATTTATCAAGCAAAATATCATCCATTCACTGTCTGCTTCTGTGTTCTAATATCATTACAAATTTAATATCTTAATCAGACAAAATAAGCATTTTGAAGACCTCACATTGGGCCGTGGCAAACTGTGACTCAGCATTTTTGACATTTAATGAACTAAAATTGAATTTTTTTTTTTTAAAGTAGTTATCAACAGACTAGTGAAACTTGTTTCTACTTGCAGTCCAAGTCTTCCATTCGGTGCACTTGAACACGACTCTACAACATTCTCAAATTACAACAAGTCTTCTGTGTCCTCTACTTTATCTAACATCGCTAAGCCTCGCTGAATGTTTTCTTTTATTTGTTTTTCAATCTGTGGTGAGACTAAAGGTGGAGTCCGCTACAGTCTCAACAGGGCAGGTACATACAGATGAAAAGAATTCTTAGTGGGGGATACAAAATGAAGCGAAAAGGACGTTTTCTTTACATTAAAATAATAGAAATGGTGCAATTAATTTGATCTGTTCTTCAACTTAGCATGAAAATCTTGTTCACACTGGTGCCTCCACATGTTGAAGAAGAGATATTTATAGAAGTGTCGAACTAAGCGGCTTTGATGGATGTAACTTTCAACACCAGCAGGGAGAGGTTGAACTTTATCCTCCCAAATCCATCACAGTTGTTGTCTGATTGCCTAAATCCAATTACGATTCTAATTCAGCCTCAATATCCGCTGCAAAGGTCATCAAATCATGAGCCCACTTTGACTGATTAACAACATCTTTTAGCTCTGCAGCATTCTGGACACTTAATACTCAGGTCTATTTTTCCCTGTTGACTCATAGGAAGATCAAGCTTCAGCCAAAGTGTCATTTGTCTCTTTTTTTGACAGTCAGTGACCCCCAGGATCATGCATTCCTGCTGAGATTCCTGCAGAGATCTGTAGCTTTTAGCCTACACCTGTTATTTACAGAGCGGGTTGTTGCAAAACCTCAACATCTTCATTAGAGCAGTAAGGTAAACACTGTTCAGAGGACTGTAGAGTCACTTGGATGGTTGAAAATCCTGCAACAACTACTTTCACTCTGTTATCTCACTTAGCACATGTTGCATTTACTGTCCTGCAAAATGTTTTTAACTGACATCAGATCGTTCCCTTTATCCCGCGTTCATTCTGTAGTCCCTGTTGCTGAGGTTGTTCACGTTGTCCACTCGCATATTTCAGATCAGATTCAGGCTAAAACATGTACGTATGTATTTGAGACACTGACATTTTCAGCAAAGAATGAGAAAAAGAAGTGAAGTCATATCACTACTGTTCATGTAGCCTAACTAACCAATAAGAATAGAGTGGGCTCATTGGGAGAGGGGCTAAAACGACCTGTTACAGACAGAGGCTGAACTGAGGAGCTGTATAAAGGGCCAATTTAAGATAAGTAAAGAGTTAATCATCCAGAGTATAGATATAGTTTATCACTTTTTAGAAAATAAGTTAAATAATGATAATAAAGGTGAGAGATCGATCACTTCAGTTAAAATGAAATATGAAAAGAGGAAAAAGAGGAAATTAGCTCTCGAACATTTCCCAATTCCCTTAATAAATTAATAATAATAATAATAAATCAAACTTATATAGCGCTTAAGTACTTCCTTAGGTAAAGGAAACACAAGACAATATAGTGAAATAACTTCTCATGTTTTACATTTGTTCATTTCAAACTAAACCCGACACACCAAATGGTTCGTTACATAACCATCTGAGAAGACGTCCTCACAAACTGTTTGGAAATGAGCGAGCACTTTAAAAACAATACATGGCAGGTGATTGATGAACCAGCCGCTGTCTATCGGTTCTCGCTGTCATCACACCTTAAACCATGCCTGTAGATGTCAGTAGTTCTAGGACCCTGATTGGTCTGAACCACTGCAAGGTAACTCCAAACCCTCCTTTTAGAAAACTCCATTATGAAACTAACAGTTAGTTGAATCCAGATTGTCTGTTGTTAATTTGGTTTATAGGGTTTCAATTTAAACGGAGCATAAACTTTAGTAGTTAATTTTAATTGGAGATGCCACAAATTCCTCCACAGATGATTGATAGCTGTTGATTTAGTGGTTGTGACGGGTATCTGTCGTGGGGCCAGACAATGAGGATCTGTTTCTCCCAACTGTCATCACCGAGCTTCTGCTTTGGAGTCAACTACAGTATTAGAACAAGTTATTCAGGGCTTGTTACTGATGAAGAAACCCTTAAAGTTAGGTTATAGGTATTCCCTTTTAGTGGAGATAAGTATCAGATAATATAAAGAATATACTCAAAGTGAAATTTATTATACATTTTATAGTATTTATAGTTTTGTGCATCTTTATCATCGACATCCCTTTTAATCTTATGAGTTTTATTTAACCACATAATGTTAGTTAGGGTCGAATATGCTAGAATATTCTATAAAAGGTTTTTAATTGTTGTAATTAAAACAGTAGAAAATACAAATACATCAAATAATCTTGCATTGGTAAGAAGATTAATCCATTTCATTTACTCTGCTTTCAAAAAATCAATTAGTGATATAAAATAGCTTTTATGTAGGTGTTGTTTTTAGTTTCAGATTAATCACTTAAATAACTGTTTCATGTTGATGTGTGTGTATGTCTTTTTATTTTAATGTTTTCAGTCATTTTTATTCTGCAATCAATTTTTTATAATCTGAAACAACTGAGTGTTGGAATGGATTTCTATAAAATTGTTAAATATTTCAAAAGATCATCTGCAAATAAATTATCTTTATATCAGTGTTAACATTATTCTGTAAAGCACTTCGTAACATTGTTAAGAAAAGTGCTATATAAATAAAGTTTATTATTATTATATTAACATGTATAAAAACGTATAACCTGGGGGATTTTTCTGAAAACAGTAATGTAAAGAGTGGGGGAAAGAAAAATATCCTCATAAATCAAATTATTACTAATTATCCAAGACGTTTGGTATTATATAATAATTCTACAAACATAGACTTGATGCCCATCGTGCTGTCTCAAGCAGAAGTGCTCCCCTCAGGGTTAAAACTTGACTGAAGAGAACTTTGCTTTAACGTCACCCCGAGCTTCAGAGCTGCCTGAACACGCCAGAGGAATTCAGACTGGAAACACAAAAGTCAATACTTCAAAGAAAACACAATCGTCTGAGCAAAGGAAAGGATGTGCGACCCCCATAGAGTTGAGGAAACTAGGAAACAACACAGTTTTCCTGAAGAAAGTGCCTACATGTTTACATTTGCTGGATACAAGTGCTTTCTGTTAGGATCTGACATATTTCCAGCATGACCTCGTGTGTTGAATTTGTGAGGAAACATGCTTTAAACTGATCTTCTCTTGTTATAATCACAGAGGGAACTGAAGGACAAGCAGACTGAGATGGTGAAGACAGTGACGTCAGCGGAGAACGCCATCAACAAACTACAACTCAACACAGTCTCCATTGAGGTAAACACACCATGTGACTAATCTGATATGATCTCACTGAGCGTGTCACAAGAATGTCACAATGTGTGTTTACCATGTGAGTTGGTGGCTTCTATTTTTGGCTTGGGAATCCACCAGCCTGTAAGCACTGAGGTATCAGAGCCTCCCAAACCTGACGAGTTTCGCCAAAGTGGTCAGTTCAGTTCAGTTCAGATCTGTATTGCCCAAAATGAACCAACCAGTAATATGGTGAAAGACATTAGGAGTGCCGATACTACTGTATACATGCAAGAATGTATTTTAAGGGTTAGGCTGACAATTTAAAACCTTGAAACAACAATCAGGTGCCCTAATGAATACTTAAACAAGTTTTTCTAGCTGTAATCCTTCCTCCTGTTCCTACTGAGCATAAGCATATCTCCAAATTGGTTTCCAGTGAGGGTGGCCAAAATTCTCGTTTTGGGCAAAAATGCATTTAAAAGTTGATGTGAAGCTTATATGAGGCTTCAGCAGTCTGAGCCAGACATATGGAGTGGGTATCTGCCACATTTACAGACTTTTGTAGTAAAAAAAAAAAGAAATCTCTTTTTGTCTCGAGAGTGTTTCCCTTTTGAACTGCGGTTGAAGAAATACCTTAATAGTCATTATGAACAGGAAGAATGATTACAGCAAGAAAAACATGTCAACATTCATTTGGACACATGAATTATGAAGGCAAGGAAAACCACAAGAAAAGTAATGAAAACCTGGTCGACTGAGTTTTTGGAAACCTCTATGTCTGAGTAGAGGGCAGGATATCAAATTCCTTAAGAGGATGGTCTTGATTTAGCTTTCCGTGTTGTAAATATCTGAGAGAGATGGTTGCTTTTACTCTCTTCCTGAACAATGTTTCCAAATTAAATCCAGTTAATTCCAACAGATTAGTGAGAAGGTAAACACTGATCCTCCAATATAACAGATCTGTAAAACAACACTATCAGGATGGATGTGGAAAATCTTTCTTTCATGTTGTTGAGAGACATGGTGAAGCAACAAAGCACTTCTTATTTGAGCTTGCACTAACAGGTTATGCTTCAGCTTTAATATGCATCACTTCCTCCCCGCAGAATGTAAAGAATGTAAAGAATGCTCAGTCCAATCGGCACGATCTGAAATCAAAATCTCTATTCCACAGCATTCGGTGACCGAGGTACGAGCAGTGATTGAAAGCCAATTCGAGGAGCTGCAGGCGGTGGTGGAGAGGGCCAAGCGGGAGGTGGCGGAGATCCTGGCGGGTGAGGAGAAGCAGGCGCTGAAACAGGCTGAGGGTATCCGGGTTCATCTGGAGCAGAGGTGCACAGAGCTGAAGAAGACACAAGCGCAGGTGGAGAAGCTCTCCAAAAACAAAAATGATGTGGACTTCCTGCAGGTAACACCACCAGGATTAAGTCTTAGATGTGGGGTTAAAGTTGAAGGAGAGCTAAATGAGAAAGTCATGCCTGAAGGCTGCAAATATCCTCATGTTCTTATCCATTAAAGGGTTCTGTGTTTGTTTTACAGGAGTATTCACAGTGGAAGAAAGAAGCCACTGATACCTCGCTGCCTGGGGTCTACATCGGACTTATGGACCGTCTGAATTCCTTCAGCCATGTGATCGTCAAGTCCACGGAGGAGCTGTGTGCCATGCTCGTGTCTTCATACATAGACAAAGTTAAAGAGACGTGTAAAAATGGTGAGTTCATAATCTGAAACATCAGCAAAAAACAGGCTCCAGATGGAAATAACATTCCAGCAGTAAATCCTAAATGCACAAGTAGCTGGTTGTTGAGGCGTGTTCACACATGTGGAGAATTTTTCACCTGTGTGTCATGGCTGTGGAGCTCAGGTACGCGGTGATAACCTAACCTGAGTCATAAAAGATGTCTAAATATGGAAGATAAGTGTGTGTTTCATGTGTCACAATTTAATGCAAACTAGGCTATTTAAAGAAGCTGCTCAACTTGTTTCCACCTGATGCATTTTATGTGCTTGTGAAACAAATTTAATGCAAATTATTCCAAACTGTAATTTGTTTTCAGAGAATAAAAAGAAAATATTTCTTTCATTTCAGATAAAATGGGGATAAAGACAACAGTCCAGGCGATTGTTGCGGCAAAACAGAACATAACGTTACCAAATCCAGAGACTCGTACAGACTTCCTCAAGTGTAAGTGCTTTTTCTAGTTATCCAATATGGCCAATATTTGAATATGGGCCTTTAGACCTGAATACTGCAATCATGGCTACAGTCAGGATGTGGTCATGAGTCTCAGTCCTCCCAACCCACATCGTAAAATATGTGAAATGTGAAGCGTTTTGAGAGCAGTAATTATCCTTCATAGCATTCAGCTCCTCCATTAGGCCTTCGAGGATCTAGTTTACATGAATTAAGTTATGGAAAGTGATATGGTTCAGTTTTATGGCTGAATGAAATGTTCTAGTATATTCGGAACTCTTTGTTCCAGTCTGGGTTTGCTTAGAGATGCAGTTCCTTAACCCTTTCCTGCCATATCCCCCCTTTCAATGCCAAAAATCATTCATGCCATCTCATCCCACCTCCATCCCCAAACTGGAAATTAGTGAATTCATATCAGTCACTCACAATATTTAGGAAGGAAGTTGACTTTTATTGAAGAAGTGCAAGAAGAACCTGCATGTCTCTCATTAGTTTGCTTTTTCATGCATGTTTCTCTTTAATTGATCACACTTTATAACGAGGGTACAAAACATAAACTTAACTAATGCACGAGTTAGGATTTAATACATGAATTAACATTTTCAGAGTGTATCACAAACTTCAAGTACAGCTAAATGACAATTAATTTACTAATTGATAATGTTTTGAGTCCACTTCACTGGATTTCTACCTTCAATAACAAATGCAAATAATAAAACAGTAATAATAAAATAATAAATACATGTTTTAAAAATTCCTAGCTTGTAAATATGACAGAATGACCAGTTTGAAGAAAAAGCTTCATATTTCTCTAAGAATAAGTGCTGCTCTGATCATTGATGCTGATTAAATGCATGGGACTGCATCTTCTTAGTGGTATATATAATTAATGCATTAGGTAACTGTGAATTAACATTCATAAGATGATTTATTAAGAGTTCACTTATCACATCCTGCAAAGTCATTATGACTTGATTATTTGTTAATGGTGAGCCACAGGAATTCATCATGAGTCATGTACAGTATTAGTTAAAGTCCCCTCCAGACATGTTTAGCGTCTATATAAAATATTCTACTTTGAATAATAATTTGTGTCTGATATGGTTCTTCCAGAAAAGAAAATTAAATTATCTTTAAATAACTTCTACTCCTTCTCCCTCATTAAAAATCTCCACCATTTATGAATATGCGATTATATTTCATTTGAAAAGTTTAACTGTTTGACACAAGATGTTTCCTACTGTAAAGTCCATTCTCAGTGTCTCAGTGCATCCGAGACTTCAAGTTTCCACACTGCACTTATGTAAGTTTATTATTTGACTACGATTTGCTTGCAAACTATTTGGATGTCACAAATCATGCTCGAAGGCCTGCGTCCTTAAAATCTGATTTTTTTATGAGCTCAGAGAAACTTTCTACTTTCAGCAGATGAATGTGAAAACATCCTTCTAGTGTCAAACTCTGTCTCATACATCATTCTGAACATTAAAGCTAAAACATCCAACTGTAGAAGTAAGAAGAAAAAAACACATTTTTGAGTGGAGAAGGGACTTTAAACATGCCTTTTGTTGTTTTGTACGCATATTATAAAGTGTTACCTTTTCATTTATTTTGTGCAAATCAAAAATGCACATTTAACTTTGCCCAAACTGTCAGTTTTCACTTACAGAAGCCACAGGCCTCTTTCAATATACTGACTGTGAAATCAACAGACTGATCGGCTTCTTCATATTTACACATTTCCACCTGTATTTGCTCGATTAACACCTGTTTTTCTTTTTCTTTGTTCCCTATCAAAACTCTGGTCGCCTGAAACAAGATATTGTGCTCGGTTTGCTTTCTGAATAGATTTTGATAGCTTGAATCTTGATAGCCTTGCATGCATTAGAGTACTTGTGTGGTTGGTTATTGTTCCCAAATGAATGTTCTCTCGGGGACAGTCTGCACATTTCCTCCTTGGCAATCGCCCAGTATTCCCAGTTTGGAATCTACTGGTTTAGTAATTGTAAACTGTGCAACTGAGCAACTCTTTAAATTCCCAGAGAAAATATTCAGGGTGTGGCCTAATTAGTAGGCACAATCCTGACTGCAGTATTGTGTCAGAGCACGAGTAAACATTTTTACAATCCTCTCCCAGATGCCGCCCAGGTGACTTTCGATGGTGACACAGCTCACAAGTTCCTGCGCCTGACAGAGGAAAACAGGAAGGTGACTAATACCACACCCTGGCAACATCCTTATCCTGATGTACCTGAGCGCTTTGAGAACTGGCGTCAATTGCTGGCAACAGAGAGCTTCTATATGGGGCGGCACTACTTTGAGGTGGATATCAGCGGCGAGGGCACACACATCGGCGTCACCTACAAGAGCATCGACCGAAAGGGCAGCGAAAGCAACAGCTGCATCACGGGTAACAACTTCTCCTGGTGTATTCAGTGGAACGGACGCACCTTCTCCGCTTGGCACAGCGATGTGGAAACTCCTCTCAATGTGGAGAAGTTCACCCGTATCGGGGTGTATGTGAACTACACGCAAGGCTTCTTGGCTTTTTACGGAGTGAGTGATACCATGACGCTCATCCACGAGTACAAGGCAGAGTTCCTGGAGCCTCTTTACCCAGCTTTCTGGTTGTCTAAGAAGGAGAATATTGTTGCCTTGGTGGCACCTGGAGAGCCATTACCGCTCAAAAGCCCCTCTCCTCCCACCTCACCTGCAAATGGAATTGTTTCAAAAACAGCAGCATAGTAATGAAGTTTCTTTGCTTGCATCGTTCACAATTGTTCAAGTTTGTCTTTAAGGCTGCAGTCAGGTTATATGAACAGTGAAAGAGGTTTCCCTTACTGTAATCCATCCTCCTGTGCATATTGCATATTAAAAGATCCCCTTCAAAATTGCTTTCAGTATAAGTGATGGGGGCCAAAATCCACAGTGTGTCCACACAGTCATTTAAAAGTTGAAGCTTATATTCAGCTTCAGCAGTCTGAGTTAGTCATATCAAGTGGATATCTGACAAATTTACTTTTTAGCATCAAATTCCCTCTTTGTGTTTCCCTGTTGGTGGAAGTACTGTATAGTAACAAAAAGAGGAACTTTGGCACTAAAAAGACTGTAATGTTGAAAGATATCTATTTGATTTGACTCATTTGGACGACTGAAGCTTCATATTAGCTTCAGATAAACTTTTAAATACATCTTTGCACAGAATGAGGACTGTGGATTTTGTCCCCCATCACTTATATTGTAAGTACATTATGAAGTGATGGAATGATAACAGCAGGAAAAACATGTTTAAGCGTCCAATTGGACACCTGATTGTTGTTTTAAGATAGACTTGAATATTTGTGAACTCATCCTTTAAGTGGGAATTATGAGAGTCTTGTATAGTTGTATAAAATGTTTAACTCCAAACAAAACCTCTAATGAAAATTTTATCGGATAAAGATCCAAATATGGAAAGTCTTGCCATAGTAAAACCTGTTTACAGCAGCCTATCTTTAAATGTTAAAATATCATGTATATTTGGCCTCAAATCATATTTATACTCCTGTGTACGTTTGGGATCGCTGTTACTTATCATCACACTGTGAATCCAGAAGTTTCTGTTCTTTCCTGTATGCAAAAAAATAAAAAATACAAAAAACAAACAAAACAGTCTGCTTTTGTCATTTTGACATCAAACAGTTAAAGAATAAAGAATGTCATCATTAAGTAAAGCTGCCCTGAGTCCATCTCATTATGACATCCCACTGATGTCCAGGAGTAGAGTATATCAGAACCACATACATAATAATAAGTCAGTATAATGCATAATCATTCAATGTTTACAGTAGAATCTGTCAGTCTCTCTGTACAGTATTCAGTATATAAGGGAGTGAAATTGATTTCCTTCAGTGCCAGGTGCAAACAGTAAAAGCAACAAAAACAGGCTCGAAACATGTAAAAAAAGAAGTAGGCACAGAAAGAGTAGTAAGTAAATTACTGATGGTAATCCTCTAGTTTTTCATTGTTTGAGTACTAAGTGATATTAAAGTGCAGTCTCAATCATAAGAATGTGCTGTGTGAACAAATGAAAGTGGAAAATTGAATCCAGTCCTTCCATGCATTAATAAAAAAACAAGTTTCTTCATACTTAAAAAAGCAAATTTCAACTGTCTGTTAACAACACTGTGCAGGTACAGACCTGATGGTGGTATCAATGTTGATATTTAAATGTATACAATATTGTAATACAATGTATTTCTTAATTGCAAACCTGTGCCATAACAAAAACCAATAGACACATAGTATGCAATAATAAATAAAAACAAACAAACAGGCTCAGCAGTTCAGACAATTAGGGTTAGAGAGTTGCTCATACAGTACAAACTCCAATCACCTCCTCCTCCCCAGGACTAAGCTCAGCACCACTGGTGATCAGGCCTTCTGTTCTGCTGCCTCCTCGTCTATGAAATGTCCTCCTATCAAAGACTACTGAGAGGTTGTTGTTGTTTTTTTTTTTTAGTTTTTAAAAAGGACTTTTAGCAGAACCTTTAACTTTTAATTAATCTTGCTGGTTGCTGCTTTTATGCTCTTATTTTTATGATATTTTATGTAAGTTCAATATACTATTATTATTATTAGTATTAGTAGTATTAGTAGTATTATTATTAAAGCTTCGTACGTAACCACGACAATGACGTCAGAACGCACGCTGCACGCTCAGTCACATGACAGTGTACAGTGACGCGTAGTCCAACTGAGCATGTAACCAGGAAGTGGCTGCTCCAATTTCAACATGTTAACAGAAGTAAGTGACAAATATTAACATTAATCTGCTACACATAAGACATCAAAAACAGCTAATGTGGCGTCATTTACTGTAGCTAAAAAAAAAGTCTGGAAACACTATTTATTATGTTGTCCTCGTTTTGAACAGCTGTCGTGAAACTGTTGCTAAGCTACCACGCTAGCTTTATGTTAACTTAGCTCCACATCAGCGCTTATAAAACACACATAATGTTCTGTATCATGGGGGAATATATGTGTTATCACCTTTATATATGTATATTCAAACTTTACCTATGTGTTCAGCTATGCTAACATTAGAGTAGAAGTTACACGTCGACGTTATTCATCAATAGTCCCTTTAAATAATCTATTATCTTCTATTTACTCAAAGTAATGCTGTAACAGAGCTACAGCAGTCAAAAACAACGTAGGTCTTCTATCATGGACATTTAATATAATTAATTTGAGCCACTAATTGATATGAAATAGCTTGAAGTGACAACAATAAAAAAAAGCTATCAGTTCCACGACGAGGAAAATGTACAGTGTTGCTGCAGCATATTAGACAGTAGATATAGAAGAGTATCAATAAAAAAAGAATAAAGTACAAGAGCAATAAAAAACAATAGTAGTACAAATATAGTAAAATAATAGTAACATTATGTGCAAGAGATCTGAAGGTTTCAAATTATTATATTTTACTGTGTACGATAAGAGTTTATGAACAAAGTACTGGTAGTTAAAGGACATGCTCACAGTTTGTGTATTTAAACAACAGCCAGACGCCCAAATGAAGACTGAAACCTGTTTTTCTTGCTGTAATCCGTTTTCCTCCTGTTCATACTGAGCATTAGAAGATCCCTTCATAATGTACTTACAATGTAAGTGATGGGGGACAACATCCTCAGTCCTGTCCAGTCTGTGTAAAAATGTATTTAGATTAGTAGTAATAATTACAGTGTTTTTAATGTCAAAATCCCTAGTTTTGTTACTATATTTCCACCACAGCTCAAAAGGGAAACACAAAGATGCTTAACATAGTGTGTAAATGTGGCAGATATCCACTTGATATGACTAACTCAGACTGCTGAATATATAAGCTCATATAAGCTTCATATCTACTTTTAAATGACTGTGTGGACACACTGTGTTTTTTGGCATTAAGAGCTGCAACAGTAAGACGATTAAACATTAAGCATCCAAACATTTTGATACTCGATTAATTATTTTCTGGTTTATTTAGTCTTATATGTTACTAAACTAAATGAATAATTCATTGAGCAAATAATCAACAGACTGATTGATAATGAAAATAACTGTTATTGTTATTGTGCAGCCCTTCTTACATTGTCTGAGGTATATTTTAACAGCCAGTAGGACCACGAGGAATGATTACAGCAAGTTAAATCTCTTTCACAGTTCAAGAGGTGTAATAATCTGAATTATTTCACGGATTCTTGATTAAAACATGCAGTTAATGCTCAAGCTCATATGATCCAGGACCAGTCCATGTGTTCATATGATATATGAAATTCGCTTTTTCAGTGCTGTGAGTCTCTAAGGGTTTTGTCTCGTCCTTATTGATCCCTCAGGATGAAGATGTGTCTCTGTTCGATGCAGAGGAAGATGTGGGGAAAAGGTCGAAGAAGTCAAGTATCAAGTAAGTCAACAGAGGACAGCTGACTTTAAAAATCCATAAATGCCTGCTGAGCAATTAAATGACAGTGGACAACCCTAACCCAAGTAGATTATCAGAGTTGAAACCAGCTATTTTTATAGTAATTTAAATTTTTAAAAACTTTTTTGAGAATCAAATAATCATTTGAGTCATTTTTTAAAGCAAAAGCACCTAAAATGTTCTGATTGCAGCTTCTTAAATGTGAAGATTTGACAGTTTTCTATGTCATATATGATGGTTTGTTGACTAAAACAACGAATTTAAATACACTGGTGGGCTGTGGGAGATTGTAATGGGCATTTTCATTATTTTCTGACACACTAGACAAATCAAATAAATAGTTAGATCTGTAATGCACTATTTTCATTATAGATTAATTGTTTTAGTTTAGTTTAGTTGCAAAAATCAGTTGATTAAGCGATTAGTCAGTTGATAACATTGAATTTAATATGTTTAAAATGTGTTACCAGGCATCCAGTGGCGTCCTTCTTCCACCTCTTCTTCAGAGTCACTGCCATCCTCGTCTACCTGCTCTGTGAGATCTTCAGTAGAAGTTTCATCGCCTGCATGGTCACAATAATTCTTCTGCTCTCATGTGACTTCTGGACAGTAAAGGTGATTCATTTACATGATCAGTTATGTCAAGTTTACAGCAGGAAGTCTCGATCGTTTCAGGCTAATAATATCCTTTTCGCATTTTTATAGAACATCAGTGGGAGGCTGATGGTTGGTCTAAGGTGGTGGAACCAGGTGGATGATGATGGACGAAGCCATTGGGTGTTTGAGGCAAGGAAGGTAAGATGCTCTTTAGTGCTTTGTGCGCTTTGATGTTGCAGTAATTGTTCTGTCCCACCCATGGGTATTTAAACCCCTCATCATATACTGACCTCTTGTACACTTGTTTACTGTCGGCGAGCTTTATGGTATTTGCAGATGTCCTAATGGTGAGAATATCCTGTTTTGTTCAGGGCACTGGGAAGCAACAAGCGTCAGATGCTGAATCACGAATCTTCTGGCTCGGACTGATCGTTTGTCCTGTCATGTGGGTCATCTTCGCCTTCAGCACCCTCTTTTCTTTCAAGATTAAATGGATGGTACGTCCTCAAATGCAACAAATGAGGCTTATTGTTCTTCAAATCTCATGAAACACCAAAACAACAAACAGTGTTAGTCCATCTATGAAAACTTTCTAGCTTCCCTTTCTTGTGTGTGGCACTCAACCCCAAACACATTAATTCCTTCTGTAGATGTAAATCTTTAAAACATTTAGAAATATGTAGATTAACCTTTTGGTTCAGTAGTTTTCTAAAACAGCTGGGCTCTGTGTACCCAAACAGGAGGAAATAGTTTGTTTGTTAGGGACTTTCTTCAGTGGTGGAAGAATCCACATTTGGAGCTCCGGGGAGTATTTCTGGCAGCAGTACAGTTTGTGTCTTTGCTTCAAAATGTACTTAAAGTACCAAAAATAAAACTAATATTTATGCAGAATCATGATATATTATTGTATTAGAATCCAATTATTGATGCATTCATGCTCACTAATTTCTTATCTTATGATAGTTTAAATTATTTGATATTATTGATCTAAATCTGCAAATTAAGTAGTAACTAAAATGTTCAAATAAATGTAGTGGAGTAAAAAGTACAATATTTTTACCTCTAAAATTTAAGGCAGAAGTCTAAAGTAGCGTAAAATGAAGGGACTCAATTAAAGTACTTTCCACTGTGGTTTTCAGTCAGTTTTGGAGCTTCACAGAGGAACAAGTTTTATGTTATCACAAATCATACATGTTAAACTCTGACTGTCTTCCTCCACACAGCCTGTAGTGATCATGGGTCTGGTGTTGCAAGGTGCCAACCTCTACGGCTACATAAAGTGTAAAGTGGGAGGCAAGACCAGCTTAAAGAACATGGCGACTAATTATTTCGGACGACAGTTTCTCAAACAGGTGACTTGATCTTTTTATTAAATGTTATTTTGGAGTAAAACAAGCTGATAATGATTTTATTGTTTGTTGCTTTGTCGCTCCAGAAATTCTTACAGATGTGTTGTTTTTCATCCACAGGCGCTGTCTAAAGAGGAGGAATCATAAAGTGCATCTCCAATTTTTTTTTACATTGTTCTTAATGCTTTAATATATACTCCTTTAGCAAGTGGATACATAGACAGAAACTAGGGCTGAACCATTTTTAAATATCTAATTGCACTTGCATTATTATTTCCATTTTAATTGAAAAAAATATTAAAATGATTATGGTGTGATTTTTGCAGGCATCTGTACCAAACACAGATGTTTGTAGAATATAATGTGTAAGCTAGCATGACGATATATCATTTTAAATATTTTGACACACATTTGACATTTTTTTTAACAAATAATGAACCTCCTGTGATATTTGCAGCAGGCCATATTGGGATTTCGATAACATTTCGATTAAATGTTCAGCCCTAACTGAAACCTTTTTTTCATCATGAACTCAAATCACATTTTTGAATTTTTTTCTATTGTTTAGTTTTTTCCTCCTTTTGCCTGACTCTGCATCAGCTCAAAGGGTTTATAATGGCTAGAAATTTGTGGCCCTTGTACTCTGTATCATCTGAGATTTAAACCCTAACTAATGTCACCTGCGTGCTTGGCGTAAATGCATGACCGAAAAAAGAGTGAAAGGACTTGAGATGTTAAACTGAGTGTAGTTTTTCATGTGTCACGTAGTCTCAGAGAAAGTTCAGATATCTTTTAGTTTATTTACTTTTCCTCCTTACTTTAACCTTTATAATATTAAAATGATGTTTCCGAAAGGTATTGTGCAAACGTTTTTGTTTGTATGATATATGAGATTGTAAAGTAACAGTGTAAAGTATTCCAGGAGATCTGTAAATATGTATGTAAAGAAACAACAGTATGTGGAACATCTTCTTTTTGTGCAAATACATTTGTAACATTTTTCCGAACAGTGTGGAAGTTTTTATTTATTGTTATTATTATTTTTATGATCTTTTTGAACTGTTCTGTTGGTGTTATGTTGTTATCCCAGTTCCAAGTACAATGGATTACATCATAAGCCGAACAGTTTTAGATGTATTGGGCATTTGCAAATCAATGAGCAAAATTGCATTATGGAAATAATTGATGACATTGACAAATGCCATTGTGCTAACTATAACCAGCTACGCCTGGTGATGTTTATCTATTTGCTGCTCAAAAGACAAATAGATAATGGTCTCTGCTCGAGCTTGAAGGACGATGTATGACTGCAGCATTCTACTATACACATACATTGTCCATTTTAGAGTGCAAAATTAAGTTATTTGTCAAAAAAATAGTGTGGCGAATCAATATTGTAAAAAAAATTACTCAGAAAAATATGAATTATTTTAAAGACGCCAAAATACACTGGAGGCTGACTTTAAAATACTTTCAAATCAATGTGATTAAACCAATACAGACATTGTTATCTGTCATTTTATCTATTAAAACGCCTTTCTGGAAACAGGTTACATGAACTTGTAAGAAATGGAAACATAATCACACTGAATTCATCATTTCAGTGATCTCAAGAGTTTAATTCCTAATATGATAGACCTTGAAGAATATAACACGCCTTTAGAATGATTAGCGGCGCTATGAGAGATATTATGTTATTATTAATTAGTTTAAAAGGGGGATATTTTATTTGCCACAACGAACATGGCGTCTATTTTGTTCCAAACCCCTTTTTTCCCCGTTCCCACCCGCATTCCGAGAAGTCCCGCCGTACTCTGCCTTTGATTGGCTACTATTTGTTGCCTTCGTTCTATTGGTTAAGGTTGGGTTAGTGTATCTGGATCAGAGCCAATCAGAGACAGAGTAGGGCGGGTCTTCTCGGAATACGGGTGGAGAAGAAAGAACGCCTCTCAAACACATCACAAGGCGGATACGGAAGAGAAGCCTCACCTTTTTGATTGCATCTATTTCAATGAAGCTCACATAAACACAGGAAGTGAAGCAGTCTCACCTTCAAAATAAAGCCCACATATTTCCCCCAGATAAAATCTTTTTGGAATATAGTTTAGTTAGTTTATTTCAGTCAATCATGTCATTAAAAGAAAGGTTACAAACCAGAAAGAAAAAAAATAAATAAAGAAAAAAACATCAATCAGAATAAACAATAAGTAAACAGAAAAAGAAACTATTGGCTAACTATTGACTAATATAGCTTATTCCATTTATCCATGTGATCATGTAAGAGTTAATTTTTCCATATACAAGGTTTGTTGTATTTTTTAGTAACCGTGTTTTTAGTTGTGGGGTATTTGGCTGTCTCCAAGTTTTCTCTGTCGGTTTTGGGTAATTCTGTTGTTGGAGTTAAACTTTGGAATAATGCTGACTTCAATTTGAGAAGGTGTATTGACTATTACGCATTGAAATAGGTAGTATTTTCTTTTTGTTTCTTTTTCTCTCATTTTCATTTTTTGGTGGGTAGCTTAATTTAATGTGGGATTTTATGTAGGATAGACATATATAAGCATTAACATCATACATTAATTATTTCATGCTGTTATTTAGAATCTATAAACTTATCGTATACTGTAAGTACTTTCTGTTACATATTAATAAAACGTGTTAGGTTTATGAATCAGCTGCTTTACTTACATAAAAAAAATCTTGTGGTATAAAATTATACAGAAGGGTGTTTTATGTTGAAATTTTAACCGGAAACGTCCTGTTTGGTGACATCATTGTTTAAGCAATCCACAACAGTAGCTTTTGGAGCGTCGTTTTTGTCCCTTTTTATGCTCTGAATAGGTTATTTTGGCTCTTGTGAAGTGACTGGTGGCCGTGCTTTGATGGGAATTACCGGCAGGATGATTCCTACCGAGGATGCATCTGCCAGGAAGAGAGAGATAGAGGAGAAACTGAAGCAGGTCAGACATGGCTGCACAGGAAGCAACGAGCCTGTGTTATTCATATTCATCAAAATGTAAAAAGATGCATGCTTGATTTGTTTAAATTGTTTATCATGGGTTATGTATTGCTTTAAGAGAGTCATTGTTGTCCTGCATTGTGTTTCAGGAGCAGGAGACTCTTTCATTCATTAGAGAAAACCTGGAGAAGAGTGATCAGCTGACCAAGGGCATGGTATGAATAACAACACACACACACACAATGTCCCAACATTTCATCTTCTAAACCATGCAACAAGTTTATTTAGTCATAGATGAAGAATAATTCACGTCAGGATACTAGCTTTTTGTTTAAACTTGCTGCTGTGTAGTGTGGATGTTTAAAAAACTGCAAAATTGCCCTTTTTGTGTTAAGCATAGAAGAAAGGTTTCACAAATTTGCACCTTGGTTTTAAATGCTGCTAATTGAAGTATGCAATAATCCATTCATTCTTTTAAGTGCAATACATGGAGCTGTTATTTATCTATTTATTCATAGTTTTATCTTGTGCACTTTTATGTATTTTTATCTTTTGCATTTTCTTTGTTTTTTGCACCAAAGGATTGCATCCAATTTCGTTGTACCTGTGCAATGAACAATAAAGATTCTATTCTATTCTATCTGTTCATCTAGTCCAGGTTTGACAAGTCTAAATTCAATATTTTTCTTCTAGATCTAGTGAGGTGTGAATGGAGAAATAGGGACATTACCCTTTTTTCATGTTTTCATGAGACTGTAGTTCAGGTTTGACAGGTGTATGTTTAGTGGTTTACAAGCTACACCTGGTTTCCTGTGGTCTGGATGGAGAAGAAACAGTATAATTTCCCCTTTTGTTTTAAAAACAAGGTGTTACAAATCTAAAACTGGTGTTTAAACTGGTATTTAGGGTCTATCGAGAACCTGGACTACATGTCCAGGTTTAACTAAATATATAGCGTGTATACAGACATCGACACAGCCTATTAAATATGGACCAAGTGTTGATTTTTAATTTGTGAACACTTCTGAAGTTGATAAAACCTAATTTCCATCCACAAACATGACCTCAGTTGTCCTAAAGTTGAAATGAAGTTTAAACGTTTTTTTTTTCCTGTGATGTTTTCAAGACAATTCAAACATGCTCATGTATTTATGTAGATGACATTAATTTAGAATATATATACACTAAAGGCTATATTATTATATATATATTATTTCTCGATATACTTCAGGATATTTGTTTCCTGTGTCTGAAATACTTGACCCAGTTCCTTCCACATCCACAAACAATATACAGTATTGTTCATACAATGTTTTTTTTCCTCCTTTTTCTCCCTTTAATGATGTCATTCTCTCCTTGAAAGGTCTCCATCCTGTCCTCGTTCGAGAGCCGCCTGATGCAGCTGGAGAACTCCATCATCCCGGTTCACAAGCAGACGGAGAACCTGCAGCGGCTGCAGGAGAACGTGGACAAAACTCTGTCCTGCATGGATCACGTCATCAGCTACTATCACGTGGCCAAAGACACCGACAGAATCATCAGAGAGGGGTGAGAGCATGACGTGGTTTTAGAAATCTTTTAAGAAGTTTTGATAGATTTTGATCAGATATGAAAAAACCAGTACATGAATCCTAAAAGGTATTTTCTGTTCCAGACCGACGGGCAGACTGGATGAGTATCTTGCTTGTATTGCAAAGATTCAGAAAGCTGTGGAATACTTTCAAGACAACAACCCCGACAGCCCCGAACTCAACACAGTGGTACAGTATTAAATTGATCTTTTTATATGTATATGAATTGAATGATGTCAGATTAATGTGACGGCTGCAGCAGCATGACAGGTAAAACATGCAGGAAAAGAGAGAAATGCACGTCTTCTTCCACCTAAGATCAAAGTCATAACTGTATTTTCTCAGTCTCTATCTCTTATCTGCAAAGAAAATGTTGTTGAGGAGATTATTCTCATATCAGATGAGTCAATAAAACATATTTTTTTAATATCGAGCTGCAACCAGAGTATAATTTGCACATTTTTAATTAACTCACGCCACTTTTGCCGCACTTACATTCATTTAAGCACTAAGCACCTCAGAGGTTTTATATTTTTGTGTGATGGTTTATTCTTATTTTATGTTTTTTATTATTGTTACTCGGCCCTGTGAGAAATCTCATTATGGTTATGGTGAGAATGACAATGAAATAAATTTGAATTTGAACAAAAAAAACCAGAACAACCACAATAACAATCTGAGCAGCACTCTCTCTTTATATTCTACATTCATGCTGGTATACTCATAAAACACTTCAAATACATCCAGCATGTGAACAAACAGGAATTAAACAAAGATTCTTATTATTTGCACAGACACTGGGTACATGCACTGCGGATATCATCTGCTGTTGACTCAGTCAGGTTAAAGAAGAACCACAATTACAATGAAATGAAATGAAGTTAAAAAGAGAAGAAAAGTCAGAGAGAAATGATCTAGTGAAGTACTGGAGCAGCAGTTACAGTGTGATACTGGACGGCAGATGTTGCACTGTCATGGTATGATGTTGCATCACAGTGTAGCAGCTTGTAATACCAGGATATAAATAAATAAAGGTTGTGAATAAATAAGGAAGCAAGGCTGTTGATGTAGGAGACATCAGAGTCCCAACGTAACGTCCTGGCATTCAGTGATTGTTCATGTCTGACTTTATTAAACAGGCAGCAGAATTTGCTCTTTAATAGTGTTAAATGATGGAATTGATGTGTCTGTATCAGTGAGAGCAGTGAAACGTGTGATTCTGTGAAAGAACAAAAAGTTTCCTCCTTCTTTTCATAGTATTTTTAGCTGATTGCTGCTTTTATCTTTCTTTTTCTCTACTACCTTTTATACACCAGATGCCAAATAAAGACCCAGAGCTCCAAATAACGATCATTTTTCTTTATCGATTAAGCTGCTTTTTTAATTTCTCAATTCATTGTTTTGTCTATAAAATGTCAGAAAGTAACATTATAAGTCCTAAGAGCGTTTAAATGTGTTGTTTCATCCAATCAGCAATCCAAAACACAAAGATCATATATACCACTTCAGCTACATCCAGCAAATTTCTTTCATTTTTTTGACTATTATTCTATTATCAAAATACATGCCAATGAATTTCTGAATGTAAAAAGCGCAAAAAAATAGTATAAATGAAACCAAATCAAATCATTAGCACAATTCTTCATTGACGACTGAGCTTTATCCATCAAAGGTAGTTTAAGTGTAAATGTCTGTATGTTAGCAGCATCATAAAAAAGGCAATTCCTTAAAATGGTATTGTTGTTGTTTTCCTGCAGAAAGCGCGCTTTGAGAAGGGCAAAGAGCTGCTGGAGGCCGAGTTCCGCAGCCTCCTGACCCGCTACAGCAAACCCGTTCCCCCCATCCTCATTCTGGATGCCATCAGCATGGACGACGAGCTGGAGGTGCAGGAGGAGGTGGTGCTCGAACACCTGCCCGAAGCCGTCCTCCAGGACATCATCTGCATCGCCGGCTGGCTGGTGGAATATGGACGCAACCAGGGTACTGCTTTTTATTAGTTAGTCCATCTGTCGCAACCTTTTATTTCTCACTTCCTGTCCCAATGCTGCAGTGTTCTTTTCACTGCTCCGCCTCGGCGTTTCCTTCCCTTTCCACTGTCTGTTTTAGGTTTCCTGTATTGCAGGTCTCAGAGAAAAAGAGAGAGAGGATTTAGATTGTTGAGGTGGTGAAATCAGAGGCCTTTTCATTGCTACTGGTTTGTTCTTCGAGAGTGAAAATAGCACCTGTTCTATAATAAGAGAAAAGAGTCACGATGTATTGTAGAAAATCAGGCTGGCTTGACGTCAATGTGGCAAATTCCCTACACAGTAAGATGTAACCTTAGTTTATTCATCACAATGCAACATGACATGAGTCTGCCTTGTAGGATGTTAAACATGTAACACATGTGACAATATTGTGCTAATTTGGCCTCTAATTTATTTAGATAGCAATAAGTTGCTATAAATACAATAATGAATATTTCAATCCTTTCTTAACTTTGGTACACTGATACAAATTATTGATATTTTCTGAATGTATATCTCTAAACAACATATCATGCACATTTCCAGGTTTCTATATTTATTTTTTGAGGCTCTATTGGAATATCTTTGCATAATTTACAGTTTTAAAAATTCTTTATTTATGTTATACTGGCCCTTTAGTTCAGCCTGTGTGTGAAACAGGTCGTTTTAGCTCCTGTTTCTTTAAGCAACCCCTCATGATGAGCCCACTAGCAGACTTCTGCCGGCTCCAGAGGCAACGAGAACAAATAGTAGTAGTCGGATTTTCACATACGTATTCAAGTCCTAATCTGACCTGAAATATGAGATTGCAATTTTAGCAACAACAAAGGTTTATGATAGACGAGCGTTTGTGGGCATTTGTAATGAATCTGATGTTAGTTCGAGGAGGAAGTAGAGGTTGCTTTAGAGTTGAAGGCAGCATTTGTATATATGTTAACATCAAGTTTTAAAGCTTAGACTATGTTTAGCATCCAAAAGCATTCCAGTATAAAAATTGCAGAAAACCACAAAAAGTATTATTTGTCCCCTTTAATGTTAAATAATGCGATTTAATTTAAAAATTGCTTCAAATTTCAGCTTTTTCATAATTTTTACTTTACTTTTATATTTAAAATGTGCACAGTAGCACCTGTTGCTCAACACGCTCTCCCTCTGCCTCCCTGCAGACTTCATGAACGTCTACTACCAGATCAGGTCCAACCAGCTGGATCGCTCCATCAAAGGCCTGAAGGATCACTTCCGTAAAAACAGCGCCTCCTCTGGGATCCTCTACTCGCCCGCCGTCCAAACCAAACGCAAGGACACGCCCACCAAAAAGGCTCCAAAGCGACCAGGTCAGCAACAAAGAAACCCATTATCACACCTCCTCAGGCGGTAATCACACTCCTGTCCAAGCACTCTTTCTTTTTTTTAATTTACAAATTAATTTAACAAACACGCATGATTCTGCATAATGTTGATTATTAAATAATAGCAGCACCTTTCTTCACACACTGAACTACTGAACTACACTCAAGTCTTGTTTGATTCACCATCCAGCCACATTTATTCTGTTTCAAGTATCCTCAACAATCTCTTTTATAATGACCCTACTCACCGTCCCTGTGATTTTACAGTCGGCTCTAACTGTTCCTTCATCCTTTCCTCTTTCATAATCCCTATGTTGTGATGACAGTCTACATCCCAGGTAAACAGAAAGCTTTAGTGTGTGCCTCGTGCTTGCTTTTTTTTTGTCCGTCAGATGCCACATTTCACGGCAAATAAGTGACAGCATGAGGTGTGGTTTTTTTTCTGTTTAGTGTAAAAATGGAGACAGCAGAGATGTTTTAGTTCTCTGGAGAGATTTCGTAGGTTATTTTCAGTTTAGATTAAAGCCTCTAGTTTCAATGTGGTTATATGCTGGTGGAAACAACAGCTATGGAGTTCAACCAGTGTGAATAGACTGAAAAAGTGCAGTTAATTAAAAGCTAAATCAGCTACTGATATCAAGAATCTCTCAATTAAGCAAAACTAAATTTGTGATGTGTACAATGAATTGCAGAAAACTGTTGAGGAAAATCTTGAAAATCATCTTAAAAATAAGGAAATGCGTGATTTGGATAAAGTCTTCAATCCCAGTTTAATTCATTTTTATATCATGATAGTTATACACATATATTAATACAGTATTTTGCTTGGAGTTCAATTCAGTAACTGCAACTGAAACATGTGGATTAGCTCTATGTTATATCGATAAAGTCAATTATTGTGACGTTTTAAAGGCCAAAACCTAATATATATTAACTTACTCTGATTTCTTCACCTTTTGCTAAAGCACTCAGCCCCAAGACATAAATATTCAAAAGCAGCTCACAAACATATACTTTATTTTTTTAAATAGGCTCAGTAATTTATTCAAACAGCTCAGCATCTTAGTTTTAAAGCAAACGCCACTAAAGCAAGAAGAATTATTGCTTTTTTGGGGAATATTTTTAACGATGGATGAATCTACATTTGTTACTCTAGTGAGTATATCCGGCAGCTGTGTGTGTGTGTGTGTGTGTGTGTGTGTGTGTGTGTGTGTGTGTGGGATTGACTCAAAACAAACTAAAGTGTGTTTATTCATGGTAATGAAGGAACATGTGAGCCATTGCAGCGTTGTGGCTGACGTATTCCTAAGTTTTTTGTAGCTCTGTGACGCAGAGGAATAACATATGTATCCATCACTATATTTCTTAATAGATCTGTTCATTCAAACAAAAATATAGCATATCAGCCGACCTTTAATAAATAGCTCTTTAATAAAGTACAACATACTGTATATAACAAGACACATGTCAATATTACAACCAAATCCCACATAATGCTGAGTCAAAATCAGTCTCAATATATCGATTAACTGCCTTGTCAGATTAGTATTTAGTTTCCTAGATGGTTTATTTATCTAAATTCTTATTCCCAAAAGTGAGCCAAGATCAACCAGATTAACGACTATCACATGACAGACTAAAGTACTAACGGACCACATGTGACCTCAGTGAGTCTGAATGTGTAAACAATCCAACAGAGGTAAAAACTACCTGAGACTCTCCACCTGTCAGTCAGAGATGAAGACGCCTTTTCACGAGAGTCGAAATAAGTCCAGGTGCTCTTTATTCATCACTGTTGGATATAAGATGACGAGAGTTTTCTAATTCATGGCACACACAAAATAATAAAGTGTGGGATTTTTAAATAGATTAGGTCTTAATTTATGTCATTAAAGCAGCCAGAGATGAGTCATATTGTTCAGCTTGAATAGATGAAAATTGTGCTATTGCTTCAGTAACCTGTAGTCTTAACAGCAGATTATAATAGCAACTATATTTGAGTTTGATTATCCATTGAAACTGCACAAAAGATTGAACAGAAATAATTAAACGTGTAGCCTGCTGCTCTAACCTTCCCTTCCCTTTCTCTCTTATATCCTTGAGAAGACATAACAATAGTTTATTTAAGGATTTTCAGTCAGGATTTAGAGAAAATAAAGATTGTTAAGAAAGCCTTGAAGACGTCCTGCTGCTGCGTCTCCATCAGTCACCATGAAACTAGAGGCTGTAGATTTGTCTTTGTGTCAGTTACTCGTGCAGAGTTGATTTTGTGTGCTGTGAAAGGTTTGTAACACATGTTTCTTTGTGTGTGTCGTGTTGCTCAGAATAGTTTTTAGCCAGTAAACCTCTTTTTATAATAATCTACTTCCTGCGTTTCAATTCTGGAGCAGAAAAAATCTTTATTCTTTTATGGACAATAGCGTCGCTTTGAATTTGAATGAAATCCATCGACATGCACTCACAGCTTGGTCTTGCTATTGCTTGTGCTGAAATGCATTAACAACACTCTCACATGAAAAATGTCTAGAAATAAGAAAACAAGAGTTATGCAAGACTTTGAAATATCTATTATACTGATTTATTAATCAATCTATTGTAGCTACAGTAGTCTGCTACTAATAAGAGATTTTTCTGAACCAATCGAATCTATTTTAAAGCTCCACTCAAATGACTATAAGTGCTCTGTGGAGCTTTTTAGCTTTTTAGCCCCTTTTTTTTTAGCTGTTTTGGTTTCACTGCACATTTACTGTTTGGTTCAGTCTCACCCGCATGCAGATTTAAGACAGTAAAATTTCAAAATTTGCAATTAGGTGGTGAAGAAAGTGGAGCATTTAGCAGCTTAACAGACAGATATTTTGTGAAGGAGTTGGAGATGTAGCAAGATTTGTGATCTCAGCTCTTTGAATGTTAAATCTCATTGCACTCTGTAGACAAATCATAGAGGAAAATTGAAATCTCACAGATGTCTTCCGTCTGTCTGGCATGATAAAAATGTTTAAATCAAATCCTTAAAATGAATTTTTGCCTTTTTTGAAGATGCAGACAGCTACAGTATTTGTATGAAGAAGATAATAAGTAAATTAGGGAGTGCTTAGATCACAAATGGGGCTAATGGAGAGCAAAGCAGAGCTGAAAAAGGAGTAAATATATATGATTTACATTCAAACACAACTTAAATAAGATGCTAATGTTGCTGTGTGTCTGCTGCATGTGTAAAGACGTAACTGTGTGCTAACACGCTAGACATAACAACTCTGTAAAGATACGATAAGTCAGACAGGTTGCTGTTTTTCTTTGAGCTTGATATTGAATTCTGTCGCCCCCAAGTGGCAAAAAAGAGAAATGAATGCAGCTTTAATTGTGCTGAATGTTTACTAACTCACTAACAAGCCAAGATATATTTTTTTTAATATATATATGTTTTAATCCTGAGACTATTAATACATACTGTAGATTTGATAACAAACTGTTTATGGTAACATTAGAGATAATAATGCTGGATGTGTTCATGTTACTCATATTAATTGTTATGGCTGTTTTTCTGTTTTTTATAACTGATCTAACCTGTTTATTCTGCTCTTACATGAGTGTTCTGGCACATGTGCATCGGGTGTGTTTTCATGGTGTAGCTGTAGTCGCTGCGTCGCTCACCTGGTCATCCATCCCGACCCCCCCTCCACCCCCCCCCGCCCGCTCTGAAATACAAACTTCTTCTGGCTGTCTCGGTGGTGGAGGGATGTGGTGTCTGTGTTTTCATCACTCACTTCCTAGCTCTCCCTTTTTTTCTTTTCTCCTTCTTCTTTCTTCTTTTTCTGTTTCTTGGCTGTCTGGACCTCGCTGCCTCCTCCTCCCTCCTCCTCCTGCTCCTCCTCTTCTGGACTCTGTCTCTGTGTTTATGGGACCAGGGACCATTCGCAAGGCTCAGAACCTTCTGAAACAGTACTCACAGCATGGGCTGGATGGGAAAAAGGGGGGCTCTAACCTCACTCCTTTGGAAGGTAACGCACCTCGGTTTTCTCTTTGGTGTCTTGTTTCCCTCCTCGCTGACAGTACCGGTGTTATGTGTTGCCTCTCTGTTGTTTCTCATTTAGAGAAACAAGCACACATAAAACCTCCTGTGTTTCACAACAGCTTTTATACTTTACAGATGTTGGAAATGTCATCTTGCTCTGCAGGAGGCAAAACTAACTTCATTCAGGAAATTAAAAGCAAATAAATCCATCCGAAAAATCATCGTTTAATAATTATTATGTCTGAATCTAGGTCGTGATTTGGTTTTATTACTTTTCTCATCCCACCAAATCTAAATATGACAGCAAGATAAGGTATTTCCAGCAGAAGGAAAGTGAAGACAAACCAAAAAAACTCCAAAATCAGCAGGCAAAAAAAAAAAAAAAGTCAGTGGAAATTCTCTTTGTAGCAGTCCTTAAAATTACAACAGAAAATATGCAGTATATAAATACCTAAAATATGTATACAGATGGTCATAAACACCACAGAATCACAGAAGAGAAATATTCCAGCTTCTCCAGTTCACCCAGTAGACGATAATGAGCTTTTTTTTCAATAGTTAATAATCTGTCTGCAGTTTCATCCAAAAACTGGAGAGGAATTACAACATTTTACAATTACTAATTTTAATATTTAGCATATTACAATACAGTTTTAATTATTGGCTAATCTCATTATTATAATTTATAATAATAATTATATGAAATGTCAAATAAGAACATGGGGAAAAAAGGTTTCCAGTGTCCAAAGTGAAGTCTTTGAATGTGTTGTTTTGTCGGATCAACAGGACACAACTCAATGGTATTAAATTTATAAGGAGAAAAAAAAGATTAAAACAAAAAAAAAAGAAAAGATAAATAAAAGCAGCAAATCATTTGAGAGTTTTGTCCATTTTTCATAATTAAATGATTAAAGAGTCCGACTGATTGTGTCAACATTGATGTTTGACAGTTTTTTAAAAACAAATCTGACAAATCAGCTGATATTAATATTTGAACATAAACAACTCGTACTGAGCAGGACAGTTTCTAAATGAGCTCAAACATCAGCCAACATAAACACTGAGACTGTTAATCTGTTATAAGATAATATCAGCTGTTAGTAGATATTTTAAAGCTGAGCAGACGTCACCAGTGATGCACAAAGAAAAGATGAACAGTCAGTTATGAATTAACAATAACTTTAACATTAAATAACCAAACTATTCTGCAGTTAGCGAGTTTAACATCATTAATCTCAACAATGAAGAAGAAGTTTAATCCTGTCTGGTGAGTGTTGGTGAAACATTAAAAAAACTGAACTAAAACCAAATTGGTACAAAAAGGTAAATGATCTTCACTGAACTGTATTTAGTAGTGTGATATGTAACAGTGTCAGACGGGGGGGGGGGGGGTAAAGTGGGGACGGATCATGAATTAAAAGCTGTTGTGATATTTTTCTTGTTGCTGTAGTTTTAACACAAACTGACTAACTTAGACATCATTCACACGCACAAACCAAAGCCCCCCGCCACTCACCCAACTGCAGTGGGTGTCCCCTTCTTCCTCCCCTCATCCCCTCCTCCCCCCCTGCTGGGTGCTTGGTGGTGGTCAGCACAGGTGTTCCAGGTTCAGGTTTGTGTCACCGTCCCTCCGTCGGGCCTAGTCACGACCCCCCGCGGTGGTTTGACTAGGCCTGTCTCCCCCTGCTGCCCCACCCTCACCCACCAGGTTACGATCACGACCTGCGGGTCAAACACCTCTCTGACGCCCTGACCGAGAAGCACGGGGCCGCCGCAGGTGAGTGACGGGAACATGTGGGGGAAGAGAAGGAAAACATTACCACCAAAAAAATTAAATAAATATAAAAATCTCAAATACTGCAGCTTTAACAAGTCTCACTTCCTTTTGCTGTACAACAACATTCACAACCTGCAGCATAAACACATTATCACCTTCATCTCAGTATATACTCGTCCTCACAACACCACAGCCACACATCTTAAATCAGCATCTTTTGGTTCCCTGTCTTGACTTGATCTTTCCTCGTGTACCTCTCAGGAAAGGATGATGTGCTGGACATCGAGATCGACTCCTACATCCACTGTATCAGCGCCTTCGTCAAGCTGGCCCAGAGCGAGTACGTCCTCCTCGCAGAAATCATCCCCGAGCACCACCAGAAGAAGACCTTTGACTCCCTCATTCAGGTCAGAGATGAACACCTGTCACCTGTCACCTGTCACGTGCATTAAAGGATTAGTTCAACAGTTCACACATAATTCCCCCTAAAACCATAAACTGTTAAAAGTGTGAAATAAATGAGTTAAGACATGTAAATTAGAGAGATTTGAAGGTGCTGGTAGGTGGTTTTTTTTTTTTTTTTTTTTGTTAGACACCTCTAACAGTTTTCCTTGCTTCCTGTCTTTATACTATGTAGGGCTGAGTATCAGTACTCTATACCTTTTTTAGGTATCGACTGAAAAGTCCAGGGAACAGCAGTGCTTCTCTTATTAAGACATACAGTAACAGTCAAAAGTTTGGACATAGTTGTAAAATTGTGTCCAAACTTTTGACTGGTACTATACATGAGTGATTTCACATTGATCATTTTCTCAGATATTTGAATAAGCTTCTCCAGAGTTAAAGAAAACATGATACAACTGTTTCTACAGGCTGAGTAATTGGGTGGAACGTCCCTTTTTAAGTCTAACTTGTACACATCAGTTCCCTTTTGTCTCATCTGTCTCCTCTCACCTCGTCTGTCCACAGGAGGCGCTGGACAACCTGATGCTGGAGGGCGACAACATCGTGTCTGCAGCCCGCAGAGCCATAATGCGCCATGACTACTCTGCCGTCCTCACCATCTTCCCCATCCTCAGACACCTGAAAATGAACAAGTCTGAGTTTGACTCAACACTACAGGTCTCCTTCATGTTATTTGCATAGATTTTCCTTCTGTCGAAATAACAACATAGAAATAACCTTTAATTATCTTTTATCTAATTTCATTTTTTAATATCCACTGTGTGTTTGTTCGTAGGGAACAGCAGCGAGCACCAAGAACAAGCTTCCGACACTCATCACCTCTATGGAAACCATCGGAGCCAAAGCTCTGGAGGAGTTTGCAGACAGCATCAAGGTAAGAAACTCACATTTTAAAGGACGCTTTCACAATTTTTCAAGTCGACCTTAAAACAACAGTCAGGAGCACAAATGAACATTAAAACCTGTTTTTCTTGCTGTAATCATTCCTCCTGTTCATACTGACCATTAGAGGATCCCTTCATAATGCACTTACAATGTAAATGATGGAGGACAAAAATCCACAGTCGTCCTTCTGTGCTGAAATGTATTTAAAAGTTTATCTGAAGCTAATATGAAGCTTCAGCCGTCCAAATTAGTCAAATCAAGTAGATATCTTAAATCATTACAGTCTTTTTAGTGCCAAAATTCTCTGTTTTTGTTATTATACTTCCACCACAGCTCAACCGGGAAACACAAAGAGGGAATTTGATGCTAAAAAGACTGTAAATGTGTCAGATATCCACTTGATATGACTAACTCAGACTGCTGAAGCTTCATGTAAGCTTAACATCTACTTTTATGTGCATTTTTGCACTAAATGACTGTGTTGACACTGTGGATCATCATCACTTCCATTGAAAGAGCATTTGAAGGAGATCTTTTAATAGCCAGAATGAACAGGAGGAATCATTACAGCAAGTTAAACCTCTTCCACTGTTCATATAACCTGACTGTTTTAAGTCACTCTTTAAAAACTGTGAACTTGACCTTTAATCTCCATCACCTGTTACTCATACAATCATTACTGACTGAATTGTCTCTTGTCTAACACAGAATGACCCTGATAAGGAGTACAACATGCCCAAAGATGGAACAGTCCACGAACTGACCAGCAATGTAAGCTAACGCTCAGTTACCTCTTTGTTGCGTAACACCGGTGGATTTATTTGCTCAGTCTGCACTTCAAACTCAACACCTTCCCTCAAAGACTTTGCTGTTTGTCCCTCTCCGGGGATCCAGGTGGTCTCCAGGGGAACGGCTAACAGCGCCGAGCCGACCGTCTCGGTTTAATGAATAAGCCGAGATGATGCTTACCTTGACCTCTTCTCTCCTGCAGGCCATCTTGTTCCTGCAGCAGCTGCTGGACTTCCACGAGACAGCTGGAGCCATGCTGGCCTCACAAGGTACAACCGCATCAACACGGCATGTTAGCGCTCATTAGCTTAGACCTCCTGCTGCCCCTGCTAGGCTGTGAAGATGCTGTGTCCTTTAGTGCTATTACCAGCAGTGGTCTGTATATTAAGCCATGTTACATCTCACAGCTGGAATATCAATGTAAGTCTTCAGTTCACCTTCATATTACATGTAATGTTTGCCAGAAAACATGCGGACAGTGATATGTTTTTCATTTTTTAGCTCTGATTTCCAACACATTGGATTTGAATTGAAACAATGAGGTTGAAATTATGACTTTCAGCTTTAATTTGAGTTACCAGAAGCCCTTTTTATACATAATCCCCTGATTTTAGGACCTTTAATTTTGTCTTTAATTCATTGAATAGAATAAAAGCCACTGGGCATTAGATTTTGAACAGTTTAGCAATGATACAAGCATTTCTCTCAGCTCCATTTATAGTAAAAACTGTGATAAACCCTCTTTACTCTACCTGCTCAGCACCAAACAACAGACACACACAGTTAGCTGTAGACTAGCTGGTGAACACAGTGGAGCATTTAGCAGCTAAAGAGCCAGATATTTCCCTCAGGAGTTGGAAAAAGCTAACAGAGAGAGTGAATATTGGCCTCGCATTCATCAGCTGCACATAAACACGACTCTAAATGAATGATAATGTTGCTCCGTAACTGCTGGATGTGTTAACGGTTTGCTTACATTAAAACTTTATACGCTAATAAAATCCATGGTGTGTTTACAGCTTGTTTCTGTGACCCCAAGTGGCTAAAAAATCAATGTAGGTTCAAGCTTATAATGTTAGGTGGATTATTAGCATTATAAGATGTTAAAAAACATGCTTAAGTGGGTGACTCCTCGCTGTCAAACTTTATAAAGCGACTGTGTGTCAGTGTTGTGTTTAGAGATTGCTGAGCAGCCAAAAACTCAATTATTGTTGCTTTAAGCTCAAATTCATGTTATCATTTCACATCCAAAGTGCTGGAGTACAAAGTTAAAACAATAAAACACTTCATATCCAAACACACACTGCTTGACCCACATACAAAAGTGCATATTAGTAGATTACTGAGGTCGACAGAAGGTGTTTGAATATAGAAATAATGATCACATGGACCTTCTTCACGTGGATGTCTCACCACTTTGAACATAATTCACCAGTAGTGTGACCCAGTAGTACCAATCTAACACCCGTCATATATTCCCTAGTTTCTCCCTTTCGCTCACTCTTTGTCTGTGATTGTGTTTCTCAGCGTCACCTCCTCTACTTTTCCTCTTACTGGCCACATGCAGCTTCAAATTGCTCTCTCCGTCTTCTTTCAGAGGAAGCCTTCATGACGCACTTCTATCCTGCACGTGTTCAGATTCTTTTCTTTTTTTAAACAAAGATTTGTGTAGATTAAAATAAAATCAATTGTGGGTTATAAATAAGCGTTTTGAAGGCCTCCGTCTCCCTCTTTACCCTCTTCTTCCCCCCCCCCATTGATCGCAGCTTTGCTTTCCCTCCTGTTCTTTCAAACCCTCGACCGCTCGCCGCCTGGCTGACTACTGTGTGTGCTACTTGGCTTACTCTGCACTAACAAATCTTTTCTAACCTTTTTTGCACTTGTGCCTCTTTCTCTCTTCTCTCTTGCCTTGCCCTCGGCCCCCTTAGTACTGGGGGACACTTACAATATACCTTTAGACCCCCGAGGTAAGCAACAGACCGTGCGTAGGCCCCTGATGAGTCCGATTCTGAATGTTTGGTTGTGAATATATTTAAGTTGTGTTTGTTTGTTTTTTTCTTGGTGTGTAATTGCAGCTAAGTAATGCAAATTGACAGGAGAGTCTATTAACGGGACAGTCCGCCGTGATGTGCATGTGTGCTAAAGTGCAGGTTGAAAGGAAGTACTTTTTACGTGTTACCTTGGCAACCTGCATCCTTCCACTGTAATGGATACTTAGCATAAAAAGGGGGGAGTTTGAGCACTTATGTAGATTTCGATGAATGGTGTGTTGTATGAGCTCAAATTAAGTGGTGTTTGTGTGTCATTGAGTAAATTTAAAAGGTTTAATAAAAAGGTGTTAACACATGCCCTGTTATTTCAGAGACCAGTTCATCGGCGAGCAGCTACACCTCCGAGTTCAACAAAAGGCTCCTCAGCACTTATATCTGTACGTAAATAAGAAACCCACGACTGCTTTTAACATGAGCTTCCTCTCTTTATTGGTATTCATGACTTTTTATCCGTGCAGGTAAGGTGTTGGGGAACTTGCAGCTCAACCTGCTCAGCAAATCCAAAGTGTACGAGGATTCAGCTCTGAGCGCCATTTTCCTGCACAACAACTACAACTACATCCTCAAGTCGCTGGAAAAGTGAGCTTCATTTTCCCTTCATCTTTTTTTCCCTCCATACTGTTGTAGAAATTGTCTAATGAAACACTAAACACAAATATGAAATGATACACAAAACACAGCTGGCGGCGCACACAGACGCAGCAGCTCTGCTCTCCTTGAAGTGGGTTGTTAGTATTTAATAAGGAGAAAGCAAACACAAAGGGCTTGATTTACTAAGATCCCAAATAAAGGGTATTAAATTGCGTGCGGAGTGCAATAGACGTTGCAAATTTGATTTTTTTTCATAGTTTTTTTTACTATTCCAGACAGCCGTTGGCATCTTTTCTTTTATGAATACAGTATGAAAATGAATTCTCTGAGTTGTGTAATCCATCACAGTGAACATCAGCTATGCATCTGTGTTGCTTGGTAACTCAATTTATGTGCAATGATGTAACTGACATAAATAAATACAATAAATCCTTGTTGATCACTGTGATGGATCACACAACTCCAAAAAACGTTTTAAAGTCTAAAAACACACACAGAGAACTTTTAAGTGTATGGATTTATAACGTTCAGCGTCACTTCTTCACGTCTTCAGGTCCGAGCTGATCCAGCTGGTAACTGTGACCCAGAAGAAAGCCGAGACTTCGTACAGAGAGCTGATAGAGCAGCAGATCCAGATGTACCGCAGCAGCTGGCTGAAAGTCACCGAGCACCTTACAGACAGGAACATGCCCGTCTTCCAACATGGCACCAAGGTCCGAATTTTATGTCCTTTCATTCTTAAAGAACAGCGAACTGTCCGCCAACGTTGGTACACACGTGTTAACTTTAACACAGCTGTAAGATTTTTGGCACTGAGGATAAATTCATACTGTGACAGTTTTACAGAGGCCCATATTGGGCTTGTGTGACCTGTAGGTCAGTCCATAAAAAGCTCCAAGCAGTGATGATACTTTAAGACAGTTTCTTTAAGGAAAGGCAAATAAACTGTATAGCACATCAGTAACAAGGTTATTCAAGGTAAGTGCTTTACATAAAACCTAAATTGCTTTACGACTGGATATAAAAGCAACACATGGTAAAATAAACAGACATTTAAATATGATTAAAAGTATTAAAATGAAGCTAAAATAGAGTAAGACAGATAAAAACAGGAGAATAAAAAGCTTGAATTAGATTTACAGATAGTAAGTTAAATTATTCATGCTGACCTGGCGGATTCTGTTATTTAAGGATTTGGTTCAATTACATTTTATTGAATTATCAAATCCAATTATGTTCACTTTTCAACATTTCCAAAATAAATTGATTTGAATTAAAGCTGAAGTAAAAAAGCTGAAAACTGAAAGATGCTAAAACATCTTTAATTGGCAATTTATGTTCAAACCTGAAAATGAGATGAGCTGCATTACTGTATATATGAAATGTTAATTAAATACAGCTGCAGGCAAATTAACCAGTGAAAGTATATAACTGCTGCTGGAAATAGGAAAGTTTTCCATGCTTACAACTTGTGAACTTTCACTTATAAAAAAATATGATGCTAAGACCAGAACATTTGGGTTTGTGATTTAATGTTTGCTACATTTTCATTTACTTCTGTATTATGAAGCATCATGTCGGATACATCGGCAGTTTCAGAAACATCCCAGATGTAATTATGACTTGAACGTTGGTGTGAACATTAGTTCAGAACTCATAATTATGATAACACTGATATGATGAGCAACAGCTAATCTAATCTAATCTAAACTGCTACCTTAATTAGCACTGTCTGCTAATGAAAAAGTGAAGAGAGATAACATCATAAGTGCCTGAGCTTAACGAATCTGGGGACCAGAGCAGGTTATGAGAACTCATTTCTGATGTGACACTCAGATAATATTCACATGGTGTTCTTAAGTGCAGCAAATACAATTAAGTAGATTTTTTAAAATGTGAATTTCCCTTCAGGAATCTAGAAACAGATCAGACAACTGAACGCAACACATTTCAGAATCATCTTTTAAGTAAATCCATAGAAAATGTTTCATATTCAGGCCTGCAGAGTCTCCTGTGAATCTTTTTGGCATTATGTCACATATGTTTCTGTATAATTGTGTAACTGAAGTCTTTTTTTTTTCTTTTTTTCACCTTCAGCTGAAAGACAAAGAGCGGCAAGTAATCAAAGACAAATTCAAGGTGAGGTTAGAATCACTTTTGGCACCAAACGTACAAATATCTTTGAACGTTGCCAAGTACTGGAAACATCTTCAGTAATTTAGCACGAACATGAAAGAGTCTCTCTCTCTCTCTCTCTCTCTCTCTCTCTCTCTCTCTCTCTCTCTCTCTCTCTCTCTCTCTCTGTCTCTGTCTCTGTCTCTGTCTCTGTCTCTGTCTCTCTCTCTTTCTCTCTCTTTCTCTGTCTCTGTCTCTCTCTCTTTCTCTCTCTCTCTCTCTGTGTCTCTGTCTCTCTTGCTCTTTGTCTCTCTCTCTCTCTCTCTCTCTCTATTTCTCTCTCTCTGTCTCTGTCTCTCTCTCTCTTTCTCTCTCTCTCTCTCTGTCTCTGTCTCTGTCTCTCTCTCTCTCTTTCTCTCTCTTTCTCTGTCTCTGTCTCTCTCTCTTTCTCTCTCTCTCTCTCTGTGTCTCTGTCTCTCTTGCTCTTTGTCTCTCTCTCTCTCTCTCTCTCCCTCTCTCTCTCCCTCCCTCTCTCCCTCCCTCTCTCTGTCAGGGTTTTAACGACGGGTTGGAGGAGTTGTGTAAGATCCAGAAGGGTTGGGCCATCCCCGACAAAGAGCAGCGAGACTTCATCCGCCAGGCTCAGAAGAAGGTGGTGTCTGATGCGTACCGAGCGTTCCTGCACAGGTGAGAGAGACGCTGGTGGAAACATCAAATATCAGCTTCACAAATATCAACAGTTTTTTTTACAGTGAATTTTAAATGTTTAAGTGTCTGAAAGTTACAAAACTAATCAACAGAAAAAACCCACACATATTTATCTTAACACTTCTTCTTGAATGGTTTAGTTAAATAAAGTATAAATGATAAATATATGTTAATTAGAGCTCAAACAATACTGGCATTTTGGGCCAGTACTGTTATTAGAGAGTAAAATAAATATATATATATATATATATAAATGCACATTTCTTGCAATCACAAACACTTATGACAATTAATTCCATTACCTTATGTCTATGATGTATTTATGGAAAAATATGCAGTTATTCAGACTTTACACATCACACATTATTCCACAGCAGTTGCCTCATAGACGCACCAGATAAATGGAAATTGATCCTAAATTAGATGTTTTATTGTTGCACTTTTCTCATTGGCTAAATTAATTGTTTTACTGTCAATATTTGATTTAGATCTAACTGTCAGTGATGGAGACTCTGCTGTCAGTTTATTAAACCCTCAATAATGCTATTCCCACTAATTAGGAGAAGTTGTAGCTGTAAGAATATGTCCCAGTATGTTCAACACAGGATTATAGGTGAAATACTGACATCAATGAGCCACTACTATGAATGTTTTTACTATATAAAGCTTTATATTTACTTGCAGTCATTTTATTTACCCTCAAAAACGTCACGTGTACAACATGTGTAGCACTTTTTGCAAAAAGTCCTACAACAAAATGTTTCAGCTGTAATAGATGTTTAAATTACTAGCACAAAAATGATTCCCCCCCCCCCCTCCCTCTTTGTCTGATCCTTCACACTGACTTTTCTTCTTCTCTTTTCTCCAGATGTGCCAACATCACTTTCACCAAGAACCCCGAGAAGTATCACAAGTATCGACCGGAGGACATCGAGGAGATGATTGAAAAGTTGTTCGATACGTCTGCCTGAGCTGCACTTTTTAATCAAACCAAAACTCATGCCCCCCCCCCCTCCTGCTTCCCCCCCACGTACAAAACAAAACACAAGCTCCTTTAACAACAGAGGCACTCTCCTCACTGCTGTTACCCTCGTCGTGTCTGATTAATGTTTTGTACAAAGATATGAACATGATGTATTTATGTAATTTAGCCGTTCCAGATTAACATTTAAAAAAAATAAATAAAAGGGAACTCTGTGAATTATTGTGTGTCATCATTTGTTTTGTGTGCGAGTTACACAACAGAGCAGATAATTAGTTCACTGACATGATAAATAACAGACAGAGCTGAACGTTGAGTGTTTTCTGTCATCGGTCCCCCAGTTTAAAGGTTTGGATTTATAATTAGATGTTTGTTACAACAGGGAGCTCCTGGTTGAATAAATAACGGGGCAGACATCAGGAAAATCTGCTCTGCTTTGTTCAACATTTGTGCAGAAAACATAATTCAAGCTGGGAGTATCCTTGTGTTCATGTGCATCCTAATGAGCATTCAAGGGTTTTCTGTAGGAGAAACACTCCAGCTCTTCAGGAAGACGTCTTCAACAGATGTGACCTTTTGTGGTTGTTGACACTCCAGGAGCTCAAATCCTCTAAATACATTTGCACAGAAGAAATGTTGGTCAGCAGGAGTACTCGTCGTCACCGAGCGTGATGGAGCAGATCCCGTTTTTTTGGTTTTCATTTGCATAACTTAACCACAGTCAGATGTTACGTGGGCAGAGCGCGATGGTTTGTCTCCAGGGAAAACACTGGAACATGTTCAGTCACGGTTAAAAGCTGCTATTATCTATATTTTCATATTAACAATTGGTCAAATGAGCAGCGCATCACATTTGTTTGTAGCGTGGTACAGTAATGTTTTTCAGTTATGAGTGTTGAGTTTATTAATCTATTTCCAACATGAGAATAAAAATAGACAAAGAAGATGAACAAAACAATAATAACAGTGTTTGAAAAGTCATTTTTTTCACTCTTCTGCTGTCCATACATTTCCAAGATTTATGAACTTTGTACAGTTTGGGAGAAATTAAGTGTGAACATAAGAGCAATAAAAGAGAGGTTGGAAAAGAAGAAATTAGATCACCTCCATAAAATCTGGCCACAAGGGTTTTACATATTGGACCCACTCAGTCCATTACTTAGTAAACACTGTTTACTTGAGAAGGAGAGAGAAAATAATCCTTTCCATAACATAAATATAATTTATTATATCTGTCCTTTCTTGTATTGTGTGAGGATCAGGAAGCAACTAGTGTCTTGTCATCGCTTTTTTACAAGCAGATATAATAATGTTAATAAGTTTCATTCAGTTTTAGTTGTAGATAGTTAATAATAGAGGGACGGTTTTTAACATTAACATACTGTAGACGCCAGAGCAGGTTTGGTGTGTACAGTGACACATGCATCATCTATGTGAATCAAACCTGCACACACAGAAACACACAAGCTGCAAACACTGATTAATGGATGCATCAGATGTTGTTTGTCATGATATTTGGGTTTCAACCAGGTTCATTTAGCTCGTAGCCTCTTCAAAGGCCATTAGACTACATTGTAAAGTGATATCTATCAGTTTTCTGGGTTCTTGTTGGTTTTCCATGAGCTAATGAATGAATCCAGATTGTAAGGAACTCAAAATGACATACAGTATATACACACACCTTTCACAACTGGAAATTAAGTGTAACTAGTGTGTATGTGAACTCTGACGTCTTCACGTGTGCAAATAAACACACAATCCCTTGAATGAACTCGACAGCTGTACTTCTGTCAACCTCTGAAGACAAAGCGAACATACTCAGCAGCAAAGCATCCCGTGGTATCATGTAGCAGGCAGCAGCTTGACAGTGTAATCTCCATGAAGGATCCTTTAAACCTGCAAAGCTCTGAAAATATAACCTCGAAGGGTCGTAACAGACGTGTGTGAATTCATCAGCTCTAACATGTTTCTAAGCACAGAAGAGTTTACGTAGCGAGCACAATGGTTTTATTATTCCAATGCATGCAAATACAAAGAAAAGTCTTCTTGTACAACTCACATTACAACAACAAATCATTTTTATGTTCAGAGACATTATGGCAGAGCTTCAGCTGCACAGCCAGTCACAGACATAATCTGCCAAAACATCACTTAAACAACACAAGGGCTCATCAAATGACAAAATCCTCCAGGGACAATAAATTATCATGCAGCACGTACCAGTAGAGATAACACTGAAGTATTCTGTACAAGATCCAGAATTAGCAGCGCAACTGACATTTATTCAGATATGCGGAAACCATTTAAAGTCTCTGTGGAAACTGCTGGTTGCATAACATTCTGACAATTATTGTTCTCAGTCCACCCACAAACCCTTCAGGCAGTTTCCAGACAAATTCTGCACCATTGACCCTCTTCATGAGCTTTGAAATAAAAAAAACTAAAAAAAACTGTGCTGAGTCTTTTCATCCGTTCAAACCTTTTGGCCATTTAAATCTCCTTTAAATACATTATATTTAATTTCGTAGCTCTGGCTTTGTTTCCTTTGTACTTGTCTTAATTAAATTGTTAATCTTGAGCCTTATATATATTTTATTCCACTCTGAGCTATACAATTTCGTATTAAGCTCTTTGTAATTTTTTTTTAAACAGCTATATTAAACAGTTTTGTAAAAGTTGACTGACATTAAAAAAAAAGGTGCTGGTAGTCATTATTCTCTGTAGACACTAATAGATTCACAGTAAAGTGATGACTAATTTAAATAGCTGGGGGCTTTGCTGAGCCAGCTATGGAGTAGAAACATCTACAAAGCCCCAGATAACATGTTTAAGCTTGATTTGACTGAGAATTTAGTGAATAGTTTTTTTAATCCACCAATCTAGAGCCTTCTTTCCCCCTATTTCCAACCTTTGATCTCCAACTTCCAAGTGAGAACAGCGGACAGAACACGCTTGCTACCGCTAACACTACTTTTAGCCTCATAGCTTTTGGGAGCGTAACACCGTTCACCTTACAAGACGACTTCATCAGTGCACTGAAAACAGACATGAGGCTTGTACTTGAAAACCAGCGGAGGTCTGACACTTAAGCTTTTTGAGCAGAATAAAGAGTTTAACACCATTACGTCCGAACTGGCGGCGCTAAGCAACAGAGTTGGAGAGATGGAGTAATTTAAATGTCTAAATATCTGACGTGACGCTCTGCAACACTGCCTGTGTGTGCTGCACTGGAGAGTCTTCTAATTAGCACTAAAACAACATTAGTTTTGCATCTATTTGGTCATAAAATTACTGGATAAATGAATCTGATATGGAATCAAACAGCATGGATCTCTACACCCATCCTATACATTACTGACTGAAATGTTCACTTTTTGTCACTTTTTTTTTCAATGTGTCACTTTTTACACATAAAGAAAATTGATTCTTTTTGCATCTTCAGAGCTTTTCCTGCTTTTTTTGTCAGTGTGCAAGACTTCTTTCTTTCTTTCCTTTAATTTGGCCACACATAGCTGCACACTATCTTCTGGATTCAAGAGCACAAATCCTGCTACAATCCTTTGTCATCTCACTAAAAAAGACAGAAATGTCAACCTCATGGTGGCGCTAGAGGAAAAGCCACCATACGATCACTAAAGTCAGGAGGCTTCATCCTTTGGGGAACAAGAATGTCTGAACAAAATGTAAGGAGAAAGAAAGAGTTGTTGAGAAGTTCAAGCCTGGAGCAGTAACGGCCTCACAGTTTTTCACTATGTCAAATAAAGCCTCTGCTCCTTTTCCCCCAAAGAATAAAAGTTCTCATTCTTTCATCTCCCTCTGTGGTGGGCTGAGGTGGTCAATAATTCAGTGCAGGCAGTTTAATCTATAAACAGGAAACCCTGCAGTCTTTTTTTGTATTGAGGTATTCCTCATGCGTCACCGTATTTATCTTCATATTTTCCAAACAGGTAAACAGTCGATGCTGTAGATGTTTTTTTCTAGATGTTTCCAGTTATATAAATACTGTTGGGATATAATGCCATATACAGACAGTTAGTATGTGTAGTTCATAATGCTCAGTTGGCTCTTCCTCTCCTTCCTCTGGTCTGGTTGGAGGTTTCTGTCTCTAGTTGGACGTCTCCACGCTGCTGACCGTGTTCACCGCCTGGATGACTTGCACCTTGGTGACCTCCCTCCTCGTCAGCGTGCAGCTGAAAACCTTCCTGAAACCTTTGCGGAAATGCTTGGAGACGAGCGCGTAGACGATGGGGTTGAGGCAGGAGTTGGTGTAAGCCACCAGGTGGGAGAGGATGCGGAGGACGTAGGTGGTGTGGTTGAGGGGGAAGCTTCCGAACCACATGCAGAGGATGACCAGGTGATGTGGGAGCCAGCACAGGAGGAAGAGGACGGCGACGATGATGATCATCTTAGTGACTTTACGCTTGGCTCGCCTCGACTCGGACATGTCCTTCACGGGGTCCACGCTGGTCCACAGGTACCTAATGGTGCGAGCGTAGGTGAGGCTGAGCACCAGGACGGGGATGAGGTAGCCAAAGATAAAGGTGCACACGTCCATTATGATGCGTGGTTTGGACTCCCAGGCAGGAATACACACCACAGCGCCGCCCAGGTCCATTTGTCTGTAGTAGCTGAGATACGGTCCAGAGAAAACAAGCGCCAGAGCCCAAACCACACCGATGGAGGTCAGGGCGTTCTTTGGTGTTCTCATCTCCCTGGAGCGGAGAGGGTAGCAGATGGCCAAATACCTGCGAGAACAGAGGGAAGACATGATCCAGGTGTTCGTTTTTTAAGTCAAGTCAAACTTCTTGAAAAAAAAAGAACTTCACAAAGAAATGTAGAATATGGTTATAATTCAAAACAGCCAAAATTAAGGATCTTCTCCAGACATGTATGAAGACAAATACTGTGCTTGGAACAATAATGTGTGTCTGACATGGTTTAGCACAAAAAAAAGAAGTATAATTACCACTTAAAAATCCTTAAAAATGCATCTCCTTCTTCCTTACTGCCAAATCCATAATATATGAATATGTAAGATGTCTCCTCCGTCTTTGTGCACTGCAGGTTTTAAGTTAAAACGTTGAATATTGGACCTGCTCATACATGTGTGTGTTAAACTGAGATTTAAAGATGAGCTCAGAGAAACTTTCCTCCCTCAAGAGATGAATGTGAAAATGAACTACACAGAAAGGAGAACAACATCCAGCTGAAGGAGCAAGAGGAAAAACCCATTTGTCAGGAGGAAGGGTTTTAACAATGATAGATATGGATGCTAATGATCATGTTGAAGATGCAGACTAATGGTCGCCGCTTCAGGATGCTCAAAATAAAGCTTGCTGCTTTACGTTCTTTTTTCTTCTGTCAAAGACTGAATCTATTAGTGTCCGTCAGACTTGCACACCTGTTTTTCGACACTGTTCCTTCGCTTTCTTGATCTGTTCTGACATCAATTTAACGTCTGTTCATCCTGGAAGAGGAATACCACCTCTGTATGTTTTAGAGAGTTTTTACTTATTTGAATTGACTGTCTGAGGATAGAGGATGTTGTTTTGCTCTACAGATTTTAAAGCCCTCAGAGGAAGATCTGTGATTTGTGTTTATTGGGTGTACAAATGACATTTTATCTTGCCAGGAACTGCACTTTATTTGGCTTGATATTTGATATTGGTCTTCCATTTTTTAAAGTACAATATTTTAGAGGTGTTTCAATTTTTGGCTTGAGCTGTTTTCTCTTTTCTTATATATATTGGTAGTTTTTGTTCTTGACTTGTCCTTGATTGATTGCAAATCAAATTTACTTCAGCATAATGAGAAAGCTGAAGATGAATGAAGAGAAATCCAGATGTGATGTGATATGAAGAGAACCAGGGGAGGGCTGAGCAGGAGGCGAGGTCAGTTACAAGTGTTTGATGCCTGACTTCCTTTCAAATGAACATACCAGGACACAAATCATAGCTGCCAGTGATGGCTTCAGTATGTTTGAGAGTGAATCTTTCTGTTCTGGTGTTTATAAATCACTGAAAATTCGACGAAACATGTTTTTTTTTGTATTTTTTTAAAAAGGTATGAGATATATAACATGATGATATGATTTGATTTATTTATAGATTACAGACATAAAACCAAAAGTGAAAACATTTATTTCCAATTAGGTCCAACAACACACAGTGAAGACATATTTCTATATTTTTCCAGGTATTTTGTTCCCCTCATTCTCTGTTGGTTTTATTCTATTTTCATATATTGCCTTTTAATTGTATTTTGTATCAATTACCTCATTTTGTTTTGTATTTTCTGTAACCTGGCTATTGTAAAACTTCCTAGAGTATCTATCTCTAATCGTAACCAACAATGCACATGTTTGGTATTAATTTAGTATCATTTTAATAAATAGCTATCTTTAAGTATGTTTCTTGATTGAGCAGCCTGCAGCTCGCAGGTTAATTGTAGGAATACTTCATTACGCACCTGTCCAGTGAAACAGCTGCCAGGGTGAAGATGCTCGCGTACATGGTGAGAAAAATGACGAAGTGCACGACTTTACAGACCACAGGGCCAAACACCCATTCATCCAGAGTGTAGATGGTGGCTTGAAAGGGCACACAGAACACAATAAAGCAGAGATCTGCCACTGCAAGGTTGAGGATGAACAGGTTGGTGGTTTTGGTGTTCATCTGTCCGTTGCGGAGCAGAACAGCGAGAACCAGAGAGTTTCCAACCGTGCCGAGCAGGAAAATAAGCGAAAAGCCCAAAGATATCACCACAGACTCTGCTTTCCAAGAGGATGAGTTGAAAGAAGAGAAATTCATCTCCATGGTGTATTCATTCATTATTCTCACGAGTTTCTGTTCGGCGACATTAACGCAAGACTCGTGGAGACGCGCACCTCGTTTACGCGCAACATTTCCACATCCAGACGCAGCTAACGTTCAACTGTGTAATCCAACTGTGATACATCTACTGTACTGCAGAGAAAAGAAGCTTTGAATAAGAGTGATTGGCTTTCTCTCACTCCCAACCTCCCTCTATCTATCTCAGATAAAAGACTGAACACGGAAGGATGATCTCAATTGTGATGCTTTGATTAGGATGAAAACTGCTTGGTTGTCCACTGAAAAAAGAAACATTATGGGGGAAATTACTTGATTTGGGCACAAGGACATCCACATATTTAAAAAAGCAAACACTTAACCTAAATATACACAATTATAGCTGAATTAAAAGTGAGCAAACCCTTGTTCAGGAGAGGAAAAAAGCTGAAAGTTTATCTCAAAGAATGCTTAAAAATGTTAAAAACTCAAGATAAACAGAATTACACTGAAAAAAGAATAACATAATGAATATAGGAATAATGAGGGGAGGAAAGGCCACTACAAAATGAAGAAAAAAAGAAATACATATAAAATATACAGTACCAACACTAACCTGTCAGGACTTGTTATTATTTAAATTTACATAGCTTTATATCTCCATATTTTTTGTTTAACATGCTATAATCTAGATGTATGGCCCCTTGCCACACACACACACACACACACACACACACACACACACACACACACACACACACACACACACACACACACACACACACACACACACACACACACACACACACACACACACACACACACACACACACACACACACACACACACACACACACACACACACACACACACACACACACACACACACACACACACACACACACACAGAAGTTGCTGCACTCTCAGGTTGCTTTGCTTCCACCTTTCTGTCCACTTCATCCCAAACCAGCTCAATAACTGTGCTGGTTTGGTTTCTGATCACACACTGCAATAAAACTAGAGGTTTTAATGCTGATATTATTATTTCTGCTGATTATTCTCTTAGAATATAATTATGCAGTGACTCAAATGTTCAGCTGGTTGGCTGCTCAGAGTGAGAGCAGTCTGCCATCCTGAGGTCGCACTGAACCACTGCAGCTGTTGATGGAAGTAATGAACTGTGCTTTCATGCTGTGGTTGTCAGAGGCTAATTCCTCCCTTGTGAATGATGCTGAGTAATGTTATTCTTAATAGAGCTGATCACAAAAGGTTTATAATTAAGTTCTTATTGGAGAACTTTTACTTTAATTACGGCATGTTTACTGTGTGGTGCATAATGTTTTTATAATCAAATTTACATTTTGTTTGTCTCTATTATATTTGATGAAAAGACAACCAATAGTAGTTGAGATATCAGAAAGATTATTTTTTAATTAAGGCTCAAGTGCAGACTGCGCTCAACTGAACAATTCAGAGCAAACCAAACAAAGCAGACTGAAAAAAGGCTCCAATAAAACCGAACTGAAAACCAGACCTTAAATACAAACTGAACTAATGAAACAATAAAGAACAGGTGGTTAAGACATAAGGCCAGGCTGGGAGCTGATTGGCTGGGGAAGACACACAGAGCAGAGCAGGGCTAACGAGGCTGAATGAAGGGCAGGTGTGGAGGGAGGGAAGAGCAGAGTGGGAAAAACCAGAAAAAACACAAAAAGCAATAGCTGCTCTAAACTGAGGACAAACCAAAAACAACTTCATCCATGAGCCAAATAAAAGTCCAAAGTATAACCATGCACAGTCTTCTTCATATATTAACCATCATTCATTAAAATGTCTTGAAATTAATTAAATATAACTTACATAACTGCACATATACTGAGCAAACACAGCAAATAAACTTTAAACTGTCAAACTACGAACCTTTACCAAAAAGACTAGAAACATACATTTCTGTTAAACAAAACACAATAAATCTGCCAAGCGTAGTAGTCTGAATATCATAGTATGCAGGAATGATGTGTCTTGTGGTGGAGGAGGAGGTGGGATTCGCTTCTCAGAAGAGATTTCAGGGGGGGGGCCTCGTGCACATCTTCCTCTGTGCACGAGGCAATCAGGACCAGAGGACTAATCGATGGCTGTTACCCAACGACCTCGTTCATCAGGGAAAACCTCTGCCAGCCGTCTGCTGCTGTCCCTGATTAGTCCCTGCTCCTGGGGGGGGGGGGGGAGTGTTGTTGTTTTCAAGTCCCACAGGAGGTAAAACACAGCAGTGACATAAACTGTTTATAATCTTTTCTTTTATAAAATATGAATAGCTGCATTTGTTTTGTCAATACTGTAGTTTTATGCTTTATGCCAATGATCTTGTACATTTCTTTACTGTAGCTCCATCAAATGTACAGTTTTCCTTTGTTATACAGTAAGATAATTCAAGTCATGTTATATCTGCTTACTGTATATTAAAGACATTGTATGCTACAGATAAAATGAGCAGCATGACCACCGAGACATGCCATTGAAAATATCTTGAAATCCATGCAATACAGTGATAAAAATTTAAAACCCCAGTTCCTCTTAAAAAAAAAGAGCCTCACTGCTACTACTTAATTTAATAAGGAGCTCTGTCTCATCTTCAGACCTGATAACAATTTAAAATATTATAGCTACTAAAATGTTTCATCAATCTACACATCAACACAGGTAGAGCAAATGAGTCGATGCAAATGTAAAGTTAGTGGGTAACGAGATAAATAGGCTGCATAGAGCTATAAAAACTGGTATTTTTTAATGACAAATGAGTTGTGTTTGTGTACTTAGATTTGTATATTGGTTGCCCTGACGACACGTTGGCATTGCTATAAGTTAACTTGCTCAATTTATTCATCTTCAACTTCTTCGGTGGTAAGCAAACAAAGTTTTACATACATCACTACCACCAAACTGCCATGGTTGATTTCCTTACACCAAATGCCTCACTGTAATAACCCTCATCAGTTTTTCAGACAAATGGAGCGACACTTGATGGTGGCAGCGGGGATTCCCCTGAGGGAAAGTGCAGTACCACTACTGAAATGCAGCGCTGATGTCATCATGAGGAGGAGCTAGAAGTAGCGTAGCCTACAAAGTGTTCAGAGCAGGTGGAAACTCTCACCTTTGACTTGAAGGCAGCATTTTTACATGTGTTTACCCTCCTGAGCTTTCACCATTTTTAACATCAAAAGGCAAGACAATTTATTTATATAGACGGACAACTCAATGTGCTTTACATAAAAAGCATACATTTAACAGTAAGAATTGGAAGCATAAAAACATACAATTAAAAAAGTAATAAAACCAAATCATAGTAAAAATTGGAAACATTAAAACCTACAATTAAAAAAAGGACCCAATCATAATAAAAAATACAGAAAAATAGAAAGAAAGAAAGAAAACAAAAAGACTAAAACAGAGCATAAACTATTAGAGTGCAGCATAAAATAATGATTTGCATTTAAAAAATAAAAATAAAAACATACAGTGCAAATGAAAGATTAAAGTTTAAAGTGCTTTAAAACAGCTCAATCATAAGCATATGAAAAGATGAAAAGAGAAACATTTTTTACCTGGATTTAAAAATAACATCATCATCAGCTATTGAGTTGATATGTTGAACTTGTTGCAAAAAGTTGCTTATTTCAGCATCCAGCAGTTATGGAGCAACATTATCATTTATTTGCAGTCGTGTTTATGTCTACGTAGTGAATGTACGTCCAATATTCACTCTCTTTTAGCTCTCTACATAATATTCCACTATGTTCACCAGCTAGTCTACAGTTAACTGTGTCTGTTTGCTGCTTAAATTCACAAAATATCCATATTTTGGGCGAACTGTATAAAATACTGAAGTGACACATGGGGAGGTCACAGAAGACAAAAGCTATGAGTGGAGTGTGTATGAAACGGATGATTAAATGTGTATACTCTTGCAGCGCTGAGAGAGGGATTTGCTTGAAGGTTGATTACACTGTTCATCATCAGAAAGCCTAAATTAGCCTGCAATGAAAGAGGAGCTTGTCAGTGTTTCCCCTTCTCTCCCTGTCTGAGCACCCAAAAGCCCCACCACTGTGACCTACATCGCCCCCTCCACCTCCCACACTGTGTCCTGTTTGGCCTGTCCACCGTCTGAGTCCCTTCATCCCCATTTGACTTACAGTTTCCCACTCACACACACACATTAACGTCCTCCAACAGCTGTACAAATTGCAAACACCCTCACAGGACTAAATTTAACAGGTGGCTTTTTTTATCCAGGAGTATCCAGGAAGAAGCAGCTGCCTCGGTGCTTTTGTTTTCTCCTCTGTGGGCCTCTGTTGCTCCACTGGAAGTCTGAATCAGTCCACCATCAAACATCCTGAAAGTCTGAGGAAGTTCTGCAAGTCTCAAATGTGCATGATAAACACATTAGCATATAACACCCATTTCAAACTCTATAGAATTCCTAAATGACAACCTTTTTTTAATGCTAAATGATGAACTTTGGTTATTTACAACCTTTTAATATTGGTGTCTTTTTAATTTAATGATTTGACATTTGATTGATATCCAGATATTATTTAATATCAGCATTTTTTGCATGTTTAAACCCCTTTTTAACAACAATTCATGTAAATTGCAACTAATCATTTTTGCAAACTGTACTGCAGTTTTTTAGAAACTTGAATGCATTTTTCTATCTCTCACACATCCACTGGCTCCCATTCATTTTTGTAAAATAAGAAAATCAAATCAGCAGACTCTTGAATCGTTATTCTTATGAGGTTACACAGAATGTTCACTCTATTACCAGGCTGTATTGCTACTGCTGTTTTATAATGAAAACTGAAGATTTAACCTCTTTTTTTGCCCAATGACGCTATCACACTATGTTGTTAGGGATGTTGAGGAAGCAGGTTGGTAGGCAGGAGTATGCACAAAGAAAGGTGACATTTATCAGTAAAACAAAAAAAACTGAAGCAAACAAACAAATAACATTTCTTCCACTTCACAGCAAGCTGACACATGTTACCTTCCTTACTCATCAAAGTTGCCAAGTAACTGACCTTTTTATCTTCTCAGCTGCACCTAATAGGAACGTACCATCGACTCAGGTGACACCAGGGTGAGATGGACTGATATGAAACTTTCAAAACATGCAGAACAACATTAACCCTCACATAGGGTTAATATTTGGACTCAATTAGTCTGTACACCAATTCAAAAGACATTCACAATCCCTATTAATCACATTTTATAGAATGGAAGAAGAATGAAGAATACATGTTTAAATGCTGAGGTCAAAAGATTAACATTTAAAGTGCTTTAAAATAGCTCTATCATAAGCACATGAATTGGGGCAGATTTTTTTAGTTCTGTTGGTAGCTTGTTCCACTTGTGAGTTAGTAGATCTCAGAGCTGTTGATGTATTTCTTCTGTCTGCAGGCAGATGGCAGCAGCAGCACAGTGAACAGCGAGTAGACCGTTGTGGCCCATCACACTTCATCAGTGGATGTTTCCTCAGAAGAGCTACAGATGGTGGATCATGTTTACTCCTGTCTCCTCATCCACCAATCACATTCGCCGAAACCAGGCTGCTTTGAGCTCCTGTGATGCATTAAGTCGGGTTTTCCATGTGTTAGTCCTGCCCGGGTTGTGATAAAACTGACAGATGATGACCTTTACTTTGCATGACACTCTCCTGCAAGCGCTTATTTAAATCTGATGAAGCGTAAGAAGTGATACAAGATTAATGGTTGTTTTTTTTAGGGAAACACAGGAATGTCAGTTTTTTAGAAGTTGTATAAGTTTTTTACTGACAATCAGAATATCAGATCAAGACGAACATGAGTCACCTTCCAGATACCATGTCATACCATGTCATGACATCATGGGGTGTTGGAGCGTTCATCGGATTGGCAGCGCAGGAATGTTAAAAAGTCGGGCGAGACTGGTAACCAGACGCTGCACACTCGTAGTGGCCACACATGGGAATATTTGGACTTCAATGAGAAGAAATCATTACAGAGACTAATGCACGCTTTTATATCCAGCAGGCTAGACTGTTGTAAATGCTCTCTTATCTGGTCTACACACACACACACACACACACACACACACACACACACACACACACACACACACACACACACACACACACACACACACACACACACACACACACACACACACACACACACACACACACACACACACACACACACACAAAAGGCCTCAAGAAGAAAACACATTACACCTGTTTTTAAGACCTTACATTGGTTATCTGTCAGTTTTGGTCCTGCACCTGCCTACTGCATGAACCAGTATGAGGTACATTTATTTATTTATTTATCTACATCTAGATTTTAAATATAAAATAATGTGATGTATTATATTTTTTAATACATATATTTCTTATATCTTAGATTGACTCTGCAGCTGTGGCAGAGGAACCTGTTGTACACTGAGGCACTAAAGGGTCTTTTCCTGTTGATCAAAATAAATCTAAACAGATTCAATGTTACAAAACAATAAAATATGAAAGATTTCAAGGGTTGTTTATACATTTTACAGACACTGAATATATATATATATAGATATAGCAAATATTTTAAGCTCTAAAAGTAAAGTGAGGATGCTTAAAAAAAAGAGTCATGAACCCTAACCCTTTTCTACTTGGTTCTTCATGACTCTGGCTTCGGGGTTGTTGTCATGACGCAAGATGTGGGACAGATGCCTCCCTGATGGTGCATGATCAGTACCATATATACTGCTAGTGTAAACTGTAAGACTGTACAGTAAGGCAGATGTAGACTTTGACTGGCTGTGATCAATCATGTTCAGTTTAAGTTGCTCTGAAAGTTACTTTAACACTTGATAACTTGATAAATGTGTCTTATTCATCACACTCAGCCAATAACTTTTTTTTTAAAATTTAGTATAAAATACATCTGTATTATCCACTAGGGTGGAAAATGATCTTTGGCTCACTAAAACATGAAGATTCACTACACATGATTCTTACAAGAAAGAGACAGTGAAGCAGTCGGTATAACAAACACAGAGACAAGGTCACATTACTCATTAAAAACAGTTCATGTCATGTCTGTGGCTTAAATCTAATCAGTCACTTTGCAGAGTTAAGAATACTGATGGCACTTTGGATGTAGGACTTCTTAAAGAACAGATTCACAATGTTTCAAGTGTACAAGTCAACAGTCAGGTTATATAAACACTGAAAGAGGTTTTCCTCGCTGTAATCATTACTCCTGTTCATACTGACTATTAAAAAAAATCCCCTTCAAATGTGCTTTCAGTGTAACTGATGGGGTTATATGATTACACAAGCCTTCAACAGTCTGGAGTTAGTCATATCAAGTGGATATCCACCACATTTACTGTCTTTTCAGCATCATATTTCCTCTGTGTGTTTCCCTGCTGAGCTGTAGTGGAAGTACAGTAACAAAAAGAAAATGTTGAATGATATCTACTTGATTTGACTCATTTGGACAACTGAAGCTTCATATAAGCTTCAGATGAACTTTTATTACATTTTTGCACAGAAGGAGGACTGTGGATTTTGCCTCCCATCACTTACATTGTAAATGCATTTCTAATGGTCTGTATGAACAGGAGGGATGATTACAGCAAGAAAAATGTATCAAATTTAATTTGGGCTCCTGACTTTTGTAATGAGACAGACCTAAAATATTGTGAACCTGTCATTTAAGTGTAAGACATTTGACAAATACGGGGCCCTGAATGACTGAATGCAACATTAGCTACAACAGGAAAGCTGTGGATGAATTTTTCATTCACTGTAGCTTTCCTGTTGCTTGCACTGTTTCCTGTGGGCCACAACCCACACATCACAATACTCTTAATAACTATGAATCCAACACACAAGTGTCAAGTGTATGCCATTGGTACGATGGCTCATTATTCCCGAAACCCCCGGTAGTTCAAACACTTCCCATCGCGCAGGATGATAAACTTTCAGTCCAATGGGATGTTCTTCGATCTATTGGGGTTTTGGAATAATGAGCCTTCAGACCAGTCCCCACACTTGCACGGAGGTGTATTGAGAACCTCAAAACATCTGCTCTTTACAACAACAGAGTGCTCATCTGATCAAATGGCCAAAACTCCCTCATGACAAAACCTCACAGTGTAACCAAGGCAGATAAACCTCCTGGTAATGGTCATTTGGACCACTTTCTCTCTCTCTCTCACACACACACACAATCCTCCACATCCTCTCAACTCCCCGCCGCCGTGCCTCGCTGATAGTCCCACACTTTATAAATAGCGTGCGCTTTTAATATGCGCGTGTGTCCAGTGGATAACGTCAGCGCTTTGGGAGAGAGGCTCAAGGAGTGTTTCATTATAAACCTGTACCATTAAAACTTGCTGGCTGGGTCTGGATTTTGGCTCTCACGTCCCCTCTCAAACTTTTATGAGGCCAGTTATGATCCTAAATCGATGCAGGAAACTGAGGTGGAGGAGCTGGGCAAGGCAAGCGGTGCCATGACCTCACAAATAAAAGGTAGTGTTGGTGATTGTGTGGCTATTTGCACCATCGCATATTGTATTGTTCAGCTTCAAGGGGTCGATGCGGCATATACCTGTACAGTGCGGTCTGACAGTGACTCATGTTTTCTTGTGTTGGCCTCAAACTGCAGCACAATGAATTGAAGTTAAAGTGCTGACTCAGCTTTAAATAGAGGTTGTCTACATGCAGATAGAGAGCCAAAGTCATGATATCACTTCCTGTCTAGCCTCTGTTTCACTAGCTTCTGTAACTCAGTGAAATCTCTCATTCAGCATTTCTTTCATTGGACTTTATGAAAAAGTAAAGTGTGTTACTGGAGTTAACTTTCCATATTCTGACACAAATCAGCAACCACTACAGCACTCACTATCAGACACTGAAGCTTTTGTAACTTAAGGCTGGTGATTTTTTACATTTTTCTTACTGTCAACACATACACAGCCAAACCAACACTGAACTGATCTACTAACAAGTATTGTGTGTGTATCCAAAGCCTGATAGATCTTATTTGTCTGCGCTGAGGACCTCCGTCGTTGTACAAAAGCTATTAAAAACATGTCAGTGAGCCACAGCGCTGCACTGGGTAATATATTCCTTCATTATGAAGAGTTTTGGGCAAGGCGGTTTGTTTAGAAATGGCTCAAAAGCGATCATATTTTCAGTCTCCAGAGAGTAGTTCTGTGTAAGGCAGATGCCACTGAGCATGTGCGAGAATGTGGTTCTGTTTACAGCTTTGCTAGCTTGTTTTGTTGCATATCACAACCTCTTCACTTTATACAGAAGATCTCTGAGAAATTTACAATGTAGAACAAAGGCAAGAGGTTGTAAGACTTCATTTGGAGCATTTTCTAAACAAGCTAACGTGACCAGACTTTTCAGAATGAAGGAACATGTTATCCAGAGCAGCGGTGTGGATCACGGATGTGTTTTTAATAGTTTTTGGACAACAGCGGAGGTCTACGGCACAGAGGAATAAGATATTTCAGGCTTTGGACACAGACACAGACACAGACACACACACACACAGTACTTGTAAATCAGTTCATCATTGGTCTTCTTGAAAGTCTTGCCCAGAGGTTAGTTCTCTTCTACTAAAGATGTTAGAGGCTCTTTAGATAGTTTTAGTCTCCGGTGTAAGTCAAGTTTAAAAGGTCACAAAGGTCACGCGGTGAGGCATGCAGGTGCTTCAGAGAGCTGCGAGAGGAAGTGAAGAGGGAAAAGCAGAGAAAGCTGTGAGAGAACCAGAATCACGCAAGCTGCGTGTGGTTTGCAGCTCCTTGCCAAGACCTCTCACTCTCTGCGTCCCAGACTTTCTCCCTGAGTTATCCAATCCCCCTGTCATCTCCACTGGCTGCCCTCCCCACTCCCACTCTCGACCGCACACAAATGGTTTGAATAAGAGGTCTGCATGACTGGGCTGTGGCTACAGATGAAATCCTGAAGAGTGATAGTTTACTTAGCCTAAATACCCCCGATTAGACAAATTGAAACATTGTTGTTATGCGGTGGAAACTCAAGGACCTATTGGCCGAGTCTGTTCACCCCGTTCCGGAAAAGGCTGTGCTTGCGTACTTTCGTCATGCGAAAACCACAAGATCTGTGGAAAAAAATCAAAACAAAACAAAACAAAAACTAAAATCTTGCACAAAAACAAAAATTGTAAAACAGAAAATGAACATTGTCACACAGAGATGATTCACAAAGGAGGCAGGCACACGCGATCAGGCTTCTGTAACTACTGAAAAACATGTCCGACCACAAACGTTCTGTCCTGACTTATGGCTTTTCTTCATGATGTCACATTTTCCTCTCGTTTTGATCGTCTCCAGGATCCCAAACAATGCACTGCTCCGAATTGATCAGAAACTACTTCTCTAGAAAAATATCAAGAAATCAATCATAGCATCACGCTTAATAAAGAAATAATTCAAATAAAAGACTTAACTTCTGATTCCTTTTAAAGAGTGTTTAAAGTCAGCCAACTGTCAAACCTCCTTTATCCCATTAAAAGTTGTAATTTGTAAGGCCACAGAGACCTTTTTCTTTTAGCTACTTAAATATTACAACACACACATGCGCTGCAAATGCACACAGTCAGTAATAATACACCAGAATGATTCTTCCAGACTAGAGCTAAACAGCAGTGGAGACTCATAAAAAGGAGCGGTAGCTGCTTCATCCGCCAGCGGACTCCATCTGGCCGGGCAGTCTGGTGTCAGTGCTCAGAGGCTGGAAGAAAATAAGCGCTCGGGGAAGAATTTGCATTTCTAATACAGTTCCTGCTTTTGTCCGGTGCTGAAATGATAAGTCAAGTAATCGAAACTTAATTGCCAAAAATTTGGGACTCTTGGTTCCACATCCATATTTTTCCTCTGTTTTATATCACTTTACATTTAATATGTTTGGGTTTGAGACAGTTTGTTGGACAATTTTTAACTTGTGATGGGTATTTCCCACCATTAAAAGTATTAAACCGTTGATTTATAAGTTGATTTTGATTGAGTAGATAATGAGAATAATCGTCAGCCATAATATAAATGATATTACTAATACTAAAGCTGGTAGTCATAGTACTAGCCTTGCTGTTTGACTGATAACTGTATTGCTGCATATATTGAGTTCAACAAGGATGTTACCAGCAAGTCATGATAAGCACATATCCATCCAAATGTTATGCAAATTTAAAACCCACAAAACAGAATACAAATGTATGCATGTTTCTGTCTACTTTTATTCAGATTTCTGATGTTTCCACTCAGTTTTTGTGCACAAACTGAAAATCATTGATTTAATGGAGTGGAAAAAAATATTAAAGATACCTGTTAGAGTTTGTCACAAGTTCTCCATCTCAGCTGAGTCTGAAGAGTCTCTTTTTTATATTTCCAGTTTTATTTTCAAATTTTATGTATTTCAACTCAGGTTTTTTTTTGCACAGATGGATGGAAACACACTTAATGTTCCATAATGATAATTACTTCACAAAGAATCCTATTCAAGGAGTGTGTATATTTTTTTGATTCCTTGGCAGTCATCAGTTTAAATGTGTAGAAATAAGCTCTAGATGACATAGCGTGAGAATACTGCTTATATCAACACCAGCTACCCGGCAACAGTTTCCCCTGCAGAACTAAAGAGAGTTGCACATCCGCACATATTACGTCACTTCTTTCTTCACCCCCCACTACATCCACAGACCTCTGGGTGATATTCAGACAGTCTGGAATTGTGTTGCCTTGATTTTGGTGCAATTACAGCGTCAGGGCCTTTTAGCCAAATCCCCTCGGAGGCTTATGTGAGTCTGTGCTGTACGTGTGGCAAATGGGGTCTTTCAGGAACTGAAATGACTGGAGGATGGCGGGTAATGAACAAATAGCGGGCTGTCGTGCGAGTGAGCCTTTCCAGGTCCTGATGACATGAGCGCAGGTGTGCTCTCACATCACTGCTGCAGTAGAGATGGTGTGCGGCCTCATCAGGTGGTGATGGGTTCGGGGGGGGCAAAGGGACACTTGGCAGCCAATCTGATGCAAGAAATGTGATCAGACTAAAGCCCTCAGGCCATGGCATCTTGAGTTCAAAGGACAGATTTTGGAAAATTGAGGCCTAATGACCTAGACTGGGGAGAAAATGGCCTTTTGTCCACAGTGTGTGCAGCTGTGGCAGATGAGATGGGGATCTCTTGGGACAACTTTTAGACACAGCTGCCATGTCACCTTGGGAAAGAGTGAGTAGGGTTTGTACTTCAAGCTTTAATCTGGACTAAATTTGAAGTTTTTAAGTTTTTTTTCAAAATCTAGGTTACATGTAAAGTGTAACCATTACACCTTCCCCAAACTGAGTTCATGTGTTGTCCTGGATTGTTCCACTTCAAAGTCTGCATTGACTCACCTATAGAGTTCATGCTCTGTCCATTTTATTGAAGACACTTTGGGAGCTAACTTATGTTGACTTGAGGTACCCAAGCACGAAGTTTCAGGCAGTCATTGTGTCACTCAGTCACATGATTCGCGTACATCACCATCACCATCTGTTTGTATTACACCTTCAGCCAAGTCAAAAAACCTTTTCAGGTTTTTTAATGAAAATTGAACATTTGCATCAAAATATCTAAATGAAAACACACTTTGTGATATAAAATAGTGTTTAATCTACCATAATTTTAGTTTTTTTGCATCAAATTCCCTCTTTGTTATTCCCTGTTGAGCTGTGGTGGAAGTATAGTAACAAAAAGAGGGACTTTGGCACTAGATATCTACTTGATTTGACTCATTTGGATGGCTGAAGCTCCATATAAGCTTCAGATAAACTTTTACATACATTTTTGCACAGAAGGACGACTGTGGGTTTAGTCCTCCATCACTTCCATTGTAAGTGCATTATGAAGGGATCTTCTAATGGTCAGTATGAACAGGATGATTGATTACTGCAAGAAAAAACATGTTTCAATGTTCATTTGGGCCCCTGACTGTTGTCTTAAAGACAGACCCATCCTTAAACATTCATAGAGGTAGGATTCATAGCAGGGATGTTGAGTTAGACTATGTAGTTTTAGCTTTTGTAATTTCCACATTAACCTATAATTCTAAAGCAGCATGAAATCCTACTACTATTATTTTCCCTGTCACTGTATGTCAGAATATATATGTAAATTGCGAGAATGATCCTAGTTTCAGCTCAGTTTTTAGTCTATTATTTAGTTATTATGTTGTTTTACGTCACATCTCTTACAAATTCAGAGTATCTGTTATTTGAACAAAGTTCTTCCCATGGGTGTGGGATCAGGTTTGAGAGAGTTCAGTGCAGCTACACAGAGGACAGCCAGAACCGAAGGAGCAGGAGCAGAGTTTCTCAGAGGGGATTTCGTGTGGACTCTGCACCGTCCCTTTCAAGTACCTCAACCGCAGGACCTGTAGAGAACCAGCTCCGTTTTCTCTTGACGTCAGAGCAGCATGCACTGAACCTCATATCACCGGGGCGGATCGATCAGTCTTTCCTCATCTCATTATTACCGTGTCATGTCCAAGGGTTTATGATATACTTGAGCTTGATGATGTGCTATCAAGTGTTTGCTTGTATGCATTTTTATTATTGTGTCCATATGGCTCCGGTTCGGGTTGGTGTTTCAGGGAATAGACTGACCTAAGTCAAACATTTCCGCTGCTTGGACCATAAAAGTATTTCCAGTCTATGAATACCTTTTGGTTTAAAAGTGACAGAGAACATTATGTTTTAACAGAGCTCAGGCACACTGAGGTTATTTGAGAGTGCACCACAGATTTTATGTTCTTTACAGATAATGGAGAACAACAAGGGTATCAATTGTGCTTTTGAAAGTACAAGATGGATTTTGTCGTTTAGTATCAATAAAATAAACCCAACTGATCCTTATTCTGACTGTGCTGCTTGCTATAGGTGAGTCTAAAGAGTCCCAGATGCTTTAATCAGATTAATAGGTGTCAAATATGTCAACCGTGGACAGTTTACAAGACAATGTACAGACATGTAAAGGATATTATTCTCATTTTATGTAATTTTACATCTTTTTCAGTGCTATTTTGCAGGTTAAGCTCACTGATTTCCTGCTGTTGGTTGAACACAATCTTAAAATACAGTATTTTGTTTAGCTGGAGATCAGATGAAGCAAAAATATTTCCTAAAACTTGCAGGCACAGTTGATCCACTCTGACAAATACATTTTAATTGCTTTAGTACTGACAAAAAAAAAATATTTACCTCAAAAACAGCATTTCATGTTCTTCCTTCTCGTCTTTGGAGGGTTTTTTTAATGCATGGAAGTGCAGCTACGTGGCCAATTCTGGTTTACTGTTGAACAAGCATTTCTTTGATTGGATGTTTCTTTTTATTTCCTGTACGTCAGGGGTCAGCGAATATGTTCAGCCATGAGCCAGTTTTTCCACGATTTTTTTATTGTGGGGCTGTTAACCAGTGGAGTGGAAAGGCGGGCCTATATGTTTAGGTTATTTCTTTTAATTCATCTAAGAATTACATTGATTTATATCACTGATTAAAGACTGTATGAGCGAGACAAATGACATCAACACATTTTTCAATACAGTTGCATAAACTAAAGTGGTGGAAGTCAAACATTTAAACTTAAGTTTAGGCTTATGAAACTTAATTTCAGCACTGTTCATTGTTTAAATACAATAGTTCAACTCTTCGCGTCTCTTTGTATGAGGGAAGTATTAGATGTAACAAGGTTATAATAGAATAATTAGGATTTACATGAGCTTTGTGTTTATGGAAAATTTTTGATGTAAACTATGAAAGTGAAGACTTTCATCGCAGTGCTCATAGGCCGCTATTTGCCTACCCCTGCCGTACATAGTGTTATGATTCATGAGGCATTATTGAACCCTCTGACCTGTCAACATAATGAATGTTGAAGTCTCACAAAGATTTCAACCAAGACTTTATTGGACCCATCTTGCACAGTGTGACGTACAATTAGCTTGTAACACCGACCAGTGCCGACCAAATACAGTCTCCAACTACTCTACAAGTGTGCATGAACTCAGTGAACTCAGGAGTCAAAAGTTTAAACAGGCTATGCCACTATGTGAAGGAGAAGTTTGCAAACCCAAGCACATATAGCAGGTGAATTATACTATGTACATATTATATGTGCATTTACCTTCCTATATGTCTGCCCTGCAGCACCACCACCCATTATGTCCCCTTTCAGAGTCTGAGAGAAATAAAGGGGCTCTCAGTCAGTACCACGCGAGGCAGGCAGATTTTCCACTGGTTTAATGAGAATCACAGACAGAAGAGAGGAAACGTGGAGGGTATTTATAGAAACTAGAGGAATGCAACCCCCCTAATTGTGCTTAGTCTATCACTCCCCTGCAGAACCAGCTCCCCCCTGATTTTCTACATGGGCTCAAAGCAGATGGAGGTAAAAGAAAGGAAACATGGGACAGTAAAGGAAAGAGAAAGTGTTCTTTAAAATATTCATTTCCACAAGATGTTAAACAGACACTTTTTGATTTTCTAGTTTCTTTGTTTGTATTAGTCATGGGGATATCATGTGAAGGGGGCTTCAGCGCCAAATTGTTGTTTCACTAATTTAGCAGGAATGCAAAATCACATTTTTCCTGAAGGAGTCTCTCTGCTTTTTCCCCTCGCCTTTGTACATTTATGAATTAAATTCATAAGACACGAGAATAAACACAACATTTTTTGCTCAAATTGAAACATTTTCAACTAGGGTAAATACAAAACAAGGTCAAATTTGATGAAGACTTGTTGTGATGCTAATGTGCTATTTTCGCTACACAGTCAGTTTAGAAAAAACATGACGATGAAAATTCTGTTGAGAAATGTCCATTGAGACAGTTGAATGAAATGAATGAATTAAAATGAATTTTTCTAGCCTTCTGTTTATGGCTTATGGCTTATGTTTGTGGAAATTTCCTTCAAATATAAACCAGTCTGCACACAGCCAGCACAGTACAAACATCTACTGCTAAACTTGGTTAGCATAGATTTTCATGATAGCCAGTAAGCCGGTGCTCACTGTTACTCAATTCAACAGTTTTTAGTGCAACTGCTTAGTTATCGTGTGCTTCTTAACTTATGCTAACAGCTAGGTAAAAGTTCACACCTTTACACTCATCTGATCAGATAGTTAGCTAGCTAGTTAGTTAAGAGGACATACGGTCCTAGGTCTATATTTTGAATCTGGGGCTTGACAGGAATATCTTAAATTATCTTATACTGGTCCTGTATGCAGCCCCTCAGTTCAGCCTCTGTCTGAAACAGGCTGTTTTAGCTCCTGTCTCTTTAAGACCCATGATGAGCCCACTCTGTTCTGATTGGCTATCTTCAGGAGTAGGATTTCACCACCGGAAGTGACAAAGGAGCCATTGGCCCCCTTACTTGACCCTCCACCCACATTTTTTAAGTCATGAATCACAGTATCCCCTCAAATTCCCCTTAATTACAACAGTTTTGGTAAATAAGATCCTGCGTGTCCTTTGTGTTCATTTCAACAGCAACAGTGAACACAACAGCTGTGAGAATGATGCCAAATGTTGTTCAGGTGTCACTGAATGTGATCCAGGATGTTGCAGAAACATCAGTAGCCTACTTATGTTCTGTTTGTTGCCCACAGTTGGCTCTGCGTCAGATTTCTTCCTTTGACTTTATTAAAATACCTGCAGCATCAAACAGCAGCAGAAATGATAAATATGTCTTTAAATTGAGAGAGTGATGCACGTATTTATTCACATGGCCAGCAGCAGTAATTTCATTAACACCAGATCGAAAAAGAGCTGACAGTAATTAATGTTCTGTGTTCTGTTAACTATCTACACCACTGACTATATATAAAGAGGTCAGCTGTTACACCCAGACTTCGGGTTTAAATGGTGGAATTGTTTGTAATAAAGCAGCCCTTATGGAGCTGTCAGGACTTTTTTATTTTAATTAGCTAAAATAAATTTAATTAGCCACAATGTCTGACTGATGTCTGATTTCAAGTGTCCTGTGTAAAACAGTACAAGGGGCTGTATTAGTGTGGGCGTGTTGTTTAAAATGCCGATGAGAGAATAAAATACAATCCAGCAAATGCAGTTGGAATAACAGATGATTGCGTTTAAAGGCTGATCAAAAAAAACACTGAACAGCGGTTTGTAACACTCACAACTCTGGAAAGTTATCACGCTGCAGCCCTGTTTACTAGTGCGCACATGTGGAATGCGTCTGTGACCCCCGAAAAGTATGAATGGAACCGTGTGCGCGTCCACAGTCTGCATGCAAATCCACAACTGTGTGCAGAGGCACAACACAGAAAATATGAAAAAAGCCTTAAAACACACACACACACACACACACACACACACACACACACACACACACACACACACACACACACACACACACACAAACACACGCACGCACACACACATGCACACACACACACAGTTATTGGCCCCCACACTTCTGAAATGAATCTGGCGTTCCTGCATGTCATCATGACTTGCCATTCCTGGATGGAACCATATGGCAGCCATCTTACCTGTATACAGATTTTAAACTTGCTGTAATTTGAATTTATGGTGAAAGACTGTTGAGAATTAACCAAAAAAACAAATATTCTTTTTAAATTTCAATTATTATAACTCCAAAGGAACAAATCATGTTTTCAATCATGAAAATAATCTCAATTTTGCAGACAATGTTTTCATTTTTTTCAATTTCGCCTTTGATTGCAGCTGTATGTGGCAGTATTGCCCAAGTCAAATTTCCCCACAGGGAAAATAAAGTATATCTTGTCTAATCTTATGCCTATTAGGTTGCATTTATTCGTGTAAAGCCTTTAGCCGGTCGGTTATCCCATGACTTATGACCATGAATTTATTATAGAGCTGGATAGGGCTCCGCTGCTCGGCCTTGCTGACAATTTTTCCCAGTGGCCAGTCACGGTATTGCATCAGCCCAGAGAGCCCTATAGACCACCATCATAGAAGAGACGCCTGTAACCTCGAACTACAGACCAGGTCAATTATTTCTCTTTCTGTTTGATTCATGGAGGTTTTATATTTGTAAAACGTTCCTTGAGCCAAGAAAAGTGATTTAAAAACCTGTGATGTCATCATAATGTAAAGTCTATGGGCAGGGCGGGATCTCTCAGACGGGGCTAGCAGGGGAAGACACCACTGTGTATATTCGGTGAGATGCAAAACACGGAAGCAAACCTGGAAGCTAGTACAAGTACAAGAAGTTCCATTGTTATAATATGCCCCATTAATGGGTTAGGTTGTAACACAGTTGTAATAATGAAAATTTTAATTAAGACCACATCAAAAAATATGCATCTTAATAAAACATGCCAACACATCACATCCTCATGTGGTTCCCTGGGAACAGAAAGAACTAACCTGGTGTTCAAGCAGGAGTAACACCTTCTTCTCTTGACTGACCTTAGTTTGACTGGCAAAGAGCTCCAGGACCAAAAAGACTATTTTCTTGCATCCAGCCTGAATCATTACCACTTAATAAATCCTTGTTGTTCTCGCTTGGGGAAACGAAGAGCGCTTTTTAAAAAAGTATTATTACCATCCCACCCCTGTCAGCCATTAGTTTAGCCAGCTGTAGAAGCATGGTGGTTTGAAATTAGCATAGATGAAATGCCTCACATTTTACCAAAGAGACTACTCTTTAATCTAATACAAGTTAGAAATTTTAACATCAACAGTATCAGTGCTAATCAAAGTATAGACTCGGTCCAAAGAATTACCACCTGAAAATCAGTGTTTTGGCTGTAGAGTCTGTCTGCATTCTTCTTCACACAATTTCACATGCAAGGTCAGGAAGTGATCATACATGCAATGGATCACATGATTCTTAGGTCATCCTTCTGGGTGAAAGTGATGCTGTTACACCCACCCCCGGTCTCCCCTGACAGTTCATCTACTGATAGGCAGACTGTTATGGTTTGAATCTTTTTTTAAACTTTTGTAAAAACGTATTTACTCAATAAATTACTGCATTGTACTTCTTATATCAGCTTAATATAATACTTTCACTGCTGTTTCTTCTCGGTCTGACTCTTGTTTATGTTGTCTCATATTTTTCTGATTTGGATTCACTTTCATTTAATTTGTTGGGTTTTATCCAATACTGTTTTCACAGTTTCACAATTGCTTCCAGTAAAAACTTCAAAGGCCGACGGCTGTCTTCAACTTTTATTGGAAGAGTGTTTAGCACGCTGCATAGCTGTGCACCTACATGAATACTGAGAGCAGATTTGGGGAATTACTGAAAGTAATCATATCTTCCACTTGGCAGAAAAGAACTTATAATACAAGTGTCAAGAAATCTGTGGCATAATTACTGCAAAATCAGCATCACAAAGCCATTATCTACATCTAAATATTAACAATTCAGCTTATCAAAAAGTAGCTGTGTATATTTGTTTCTTGTCTGACTTGTTATGTTTATCTTACCAATACATGACAAGATAAACATAACAAAGGCCATTTTCCTGACATGACTAAAAGGTAAGTGGTAACCAGAGGTTTTTCTGTTGTTCCTAATTATCTAAAATTGCATGAATGTAGAAACATTCAATGCAGGAAAACTTGTCTGTCACCATCTCTGTGGTTTGTTACTGACGTACACTCGCACCACTGCCCTTTACAGATCCAGTAAAAACAGGGAAATAAACTGCTAAAAGCTGTTGTAGTTACATTTGAAGGAAAACAGAAACTGATGCACCTCCTGTCCCTGAAGCTCCATTGTGAGGTGAACCTTAACGAATCAATTTCATCAACAGACATTATCTTACTAATGTGAGGCAATCACATTAGTCAGTGGGGATTTCTTTCGCTGAATTCATACAAGTGTCAGCTCATAAAGCCGAGCTACAGCAGCTAAATTGAATTAAACTGAAGACAACAGTGCTCCAGTTGCATCCACAGTGACTAGCAACTCAATCAAAAATATCCTTTAAGTTAAATCCAAACATATTACTTGTATGAGAACATATATTTTTATTTCCATTGTTAGATTTTTCCATGTTCCCCTCTTTTCCTCTCAGGAGGTAATCACTCTATGATGAAGAGGTCAGGTGAAAACAATCCAGACCTTTCCTCCGGGTGGGAAAAAGCTCCTGGCTGCTGTTTCATAAAAACATTGTTATACATGTCTGAACAAAGCCCTGGTCCATCCTCATTACTCTGGAGGCGGCGAGGGTTAACCTCCAAGCAAACTCACAAAGAAGATTAATTCAGCATCCTAACCCAAATCCACACACGACCCTTTTCTTTCTTTGAATTTAGGAAAATCTAAGAAGCGTGATGAGCGAATAGCCTTAATGAAATGCACACTCTTTCCTAGGTGCAGTAAATCACTTGCAGCATGACTGTGTGTTTATGTCATGTTTGTCCTGTGTTGTCACTAAAACACTGTCCCCTCCACTGTGCTGCTCTGCAAGGTGCACTCAGGAAAGAGGCTTTCCACTTCAAAGTGGATTCCTACCAAAAGCTACCCAACAAAAGACACAAAGTGGAATCAGACTTTTCTTAAATCAGTGATTAAATACATTAAACAAGGCTTCATAATCAGTTGAATTAGGTGGATAATACATCACAGGGATGAGCAGCATGGAAAATAAGCGTAATCTGCTTCAGTGAAAAACACTCCCAAACACTAGAGCGTAATGCAAGAGCATGTGCTGTCAACGTTATGTCATTTTGCATGCAACCAGCCGCTCAAAGCATACACATCTGTGAGTTCAAGATTGGTGGTGTAAAAACACCCAAACATCGGGTACTTGACTGTTTGGATTTCTCCGTAATGAGGTATGATGATAGATTGAGCTAGTGAGGACTACAGGATATTTCATGACCAATGGGAACTCTAATTTTGGATTGTTATTACAGTAGTCCTGCTGCCCAGGCAAAAGTGTTTTGTCATTTCTTTATTTATTCTGCAGGGCCACATGGTGGTATTTACCCTCAAACAGACAGTGGAACGGGAAGGCCGGGAGATTGGATCTCACTATTTACTAAACAGGGCAGTAATACACCTGTTTTTGCCCTTAATCTTCGCCTGACCCTTTGCTGTCCTTTCGGCTTCCTGTTGTGTTGAATGCCATCCTAATTTTCTTTATTTTTTTTCAAAGTAAGGTGGTCACTTTTCCTCTCCTTAAGGATGTAATCGTCAGAGTGAAAAGATAAATAAGTGAGCACATGAAAGCACAGCTGAGAGCAGCTGTAAGCATGTGGACTGTCGATGAATGATGCCTCTAACTGTTTCAGGGCATTGTGTTTCTGCTGCCTGACCTAAAAGCATTATGTCTGGTCCTGTTGTGTCTGCTCATTATAAAAGCCGAAAGAGAAGACAAAAGAAAAACCGACACAAGTAGCACACACACCTTTAGTTTGTCCCACAGGATTAGTTCCATCACGGCTTTGCTTTGATGCTTTTCATGTTATTTTGATCAAGATAATCAAACACAGATCAGAATTTTTATAAGCCCAGAGTGAATTTTTTTGTCTTGGGCCACTCAGTGAATGAACTTTGTCAATACAGGAAGCCAAGAGGTGATGCAACAACACAGATATATTAAAAAAACAACTATATCTGAAGAATTAGGTCAGTCTGAGTCTACGTCCTAATGCTGTGTTTGGTATGAGCTCCAGTGGTGAAAGAAATACTCAGATCCTTTACTTAATTAAAAGTAGCAGTGCCACCATTACAAGTAAAAGCACTGCATTCAAAATCATACACATGCACATGGACACTTTTTGGAGAAAATCAGTCCCTGTGGCAGATATACTGTATATGTTTTATAAAGTGCATCATTAATACTGAAGCATCAGTGTGTAAGCAGCATATTAAATAGAGATTTAACTACTCTATATACAGTTTAGTCTGGTGGTTCCCAACCTAGGGGTCGGGCCCCCCCACAGGTTCACAAGATAAATATGATGGGATGTAAAATGATTAATGGGCAAGGAAAGCTACATAATATTCAGATTCATTTTCCATATTTTTCCATAATATTTGATGTTTTTGTGAAATAAATCAAATCAAATAGGTATTTAAATGAAACCATGTGAGATGGTTTAGAGAGGAAATGTCTTTGGTGGAACTCATAACATCTGAAACATAGTAGAGGAGAAACAACTACACAGATTCCTTTGTGAGAAAGTCACAAGACAAAAATGTTTGGGAAGTACGAGTTTAAAAGTAACTACAGCTGTGAAATAAATGTAGTGGAGTAAAAAGTTCAATATTTCCCTCTGAAGGGCATTGGAGTACATGTATCAAGTAGCATTGAATGGAAATACTAAAGCAAAGTACAAGTTCCTCAAAATTGCACTTAAAGAGGACATATTCTAAACATTTACATGTTTATATAGTTATGTGCTGGAGCTCTACTGGAATATTGTTTGCATTATTTACAGTTAAAAAAAATCTCCTTATTTATCTTATCTGGCCCTTTCTGCAGCCCCGAAACTAGCTGTTTTAGTACCTATCTCTTTAAGGTCCCCCTTTTGATGCACTCCAGAGGCTATGAAAACAAAAAATAATAGTCTTTTTGCACATTTCCCCCCATTCATTATTCAAAATATAAACCTCTCAAATACAAATGTACATATTCTAACCTGAATTTGATCTGAAATATATGAGTGGACAAAATGAACAACCTTAGCAACAAAGGCCCATCTACAGAGCAGATGGTCATTTGTGGGCATGTACAAACAATCTGATGTTAGGAGGGAGGAAGTAGAGGTAACTTTGCAAATGAAGCGTTCAGAGCAGCAGGAATCCTGGATTTGGCTTGAAAGGAACAGTTTTACATAAGTCAACTTTTTGGAACTTTAAACATAGTTTACTAAAGCCATCTGACATCATAACAGTATAAAAGTACATAAAGCACATGTCCCCTTTAAGTATGCAACTTACTTTCACTTCTTTGATTACAAATTTGATACCAAACTAACACATTTTTTAACCACTAAATGTTTTCTTTTGTGAAGCACTGCAGGTGAATATCAGACATTGATAGATATCTTTACGACTGGACGCATTTCTATCAAATCTTTCTGGAGAGAAAAAAAAATCAAAAGGAATGAAACAAGTATTTTTTTGGCAAGACAACAGTACAGAGAAGAGATATTGATATTACTATACAGCGGTTAGGGTTTGTTTCCCTCCTTTGGTGCCTTTCAAGCCTGTATTTTATTCTCTGAAAGATCTATTTGACTGGATCAGCTCAGGTCAACCATGATAAACTGTAATAAGATTTTCCTTGCCCAAAGGTTACCTCAGCAGAACTCACGCACCTCTTCAGGGCAGTAAGCATCAAACAGGACACACAACGAAGTGGATAACCCATAAACTATGTTATGAATCTGATTATTGGCCTTAGTCTTTCGGTTTTACTGTATATTTCCAAATATGAATTGGGTTAAGCGGTTTTCTGTGGGTTACTTTTGCAACTAGCGCCACCCCTGCAGTTCATTAAAATCACCCTATTTTCCATTTCTTAAAAAAAACAAAATGGTACACTGGTATACCCTCGTGTATTTTTACATCCTGTGGTTTGACCCAGTACTGTAGACTCACAGCAGTTTTGACAGTTTGGTTTCCTGTCCTTAAATCGCTAACAACCTGCCCCATGACGTGGAAAGTCATCCAAGCGGCTTATTATACAGCAGATGCAAGAAAAAGAAATTGTTTGATGATATAATGCAGATAAATGGAGCCCAATATTTATCTAATAACTAAACGTTTTATCTGCACATGATCAAAAGGTGGCTGAACCGACAAATCTGGCAACAGGTGGTTTGCTGTACGTGATCCAGAACGCCATTAAAAACTTAAATGAGGGTTATTGTTTGATTAAGGGTGTTTAAGTTGATATACTCCAAGACTTAATTCAGTTATAACCTTAGTCAGGTCAATATAATAAGAAAATGCTGAGTTTCTTATTCAGGGTGTTGTCTTAATCAAGTTAATACTGGAAATATTACAGTCCATGTAAATGTTATGTCTGTGTACCGCTGCCAGGGAAAGGTCTGATTTTTGGCCAGTTTTTTGTCATGTCCAAGACAGGCTATGGGAAGTCGTAAAATAAGCACAGAATATGATGTATTACATGCAGAAAAGTTTTGAAAGGGCAAATGGAGTCTCACTCTTGACAATGAGACAATAAAAAATAAAATACTTTATAAGAAAAATGTTTTGGCTCTTTTGAAAGAGAAAGTCTGGCCTGCCATGTTACGTTATTCAACACATTTCGTCCTGATCTCACAGCTGTGCAGGTCATTAGCAAACAGTTGCACGGGAACCACAGGCCCTGCCAAAACCTCTGCTGCAACTCCTGCTGTACATCGTGGGGTCACGGCAGGCCTCTGGGCCCGGTTCCCTCTGAGGTCTGAGACTTAAACGAGACACTCTCGAACACGAGAGCTTCTGGTGATGACAGATCCCCGAGGCTGGTCAGGATCACGGCTGTTGATTCGTGACCTGAGGTCTCAACAGTAGGAAGTCCACATCACGCAGTGCCACTCTCATACCACACTTGGCCAAGCGGAGCCTGGAGAGCTGCAAGGCAAATAGCGGCCGGTGGGCCAAATCCGACGCTCTGGCAAAAATATTTGGGTCCTGATGAACTCTGAAGTTTTGACTTTCATTGTTTGAATCAAAACTTTTCACAAATCTACAGTAGATAACTGAATAAACTCAAGCCTCATATATTTTAACTTTGTAACATTTAATCCTGCTCCCACATTAAGGAGGGCTTAAACATATTCTGCTTTTTGTGATTTTCTGTTATTTTTATACAGTTATGATGTCAGATGTTAAACAAGGCCCAAAACTTAAGGTGAGTCACACTGCTCCATGAAAGTCAAAAGCCACGATTAGACCTGACAATGTGCAGAGTTTTCTGTTTATCAAAGACTTGCAACACTGTGAGATGCTCCCTTAAAAATCTTTATTACATCCAGAAAGAGTACAACCTTCTGAGCCCAGATTGGCCCCTTAATCAGGCGCAGAGTCATTAAACTGGCTCAGGTGTGTGTCATTGACTAAATAGTCTTTATCCTCCTGAGGGAGTGGCTACAACCTCAGTGTTTGTGAACATCATCGAGCCAGAAACAAAAAACATTGAGTACAACGTTTGACACCGAAGCAATATATTGAGAAGATTATCAAGAAATAAAGTTAGTTAGTTATAAAAACACACAAAATCACTGAAGAAAAACTACACAAATATAAAGTCACACACAATTATAATTGCAAGTAAAGGATCCAAATGAAACTTGGGCTGATCAGAGTGAAGCACATCTTGAAAACACATGCTGTCTAAATCACCCTCAGAAAAGGTAGAGCCGCCTGCTCATTTGAAGTTCGCACTGACAAACTTGGGCCTTTTTTGTTTAGTTTAGCATTTAATTTGTTGCATGTATGTGTGTATTCATGTTGTAATCTCTCTGTAAAGCACTTTGTATTGCTGTTTTGTTAGATTGTGCTGTACAAATAAACATGAACTCTTTTGGATCCTGACTGTTTGTTAATTGGTGGCGCACAATTTTGCTGCCAGTGTTCGTGTTCTCTCTCCCTTCGGGTTTAATTATCCTTCAGTCTGTTTGGATAGGACTCTTCTTTTGAATATCAATTCATGCACACCGGGTTTAAGTCCAAAAAAACACTTACATTTGAGTCCTAACATCTACAAAAATACATTTCTAGGTGGCGCTTTCATTTAAAAACATCCAAACCAGAAGTCTTTAAACTCAGATCAATGTTTTACCGAGTGCTGAGCTAATGTTTAAGGTCATCTCTCTGCAACACACGCAGAGCAGACTTGGCTTCTCATTATAAAATCCCTCAGCATTTAGCCAAAATATGAGAGGAGCAGCTTTTTGTCCGTCAGCAGAATCATGTAAATAAATGCAGGTAAGAAACAGCAGATCTCTCAATTTAGCTCCAACACAAATAATTCCACAGAGAAAAGATGCACTTTGAATGAGGGTTGTCAAAACGCATTTTCTATGGAAGAGGACTAATGCCGCATGTTGATCTGTGTGTTGCCATAACAGAAGTCACCAACATGTCACTTCTATTGTCACCATACTGCCTCTTTGAACATATACAACAGAAAGGCTTACAATAGAAACACCACCTCCAGCTGATGTTGTGTAAACTACAGACATTGAATGTTTAAGTGGATTATAACAAAAGGCCATGCTCAGAAAGCATGTAAGCCAGGTGGTGACTTTTATAGTTCCTGAAAAATGGTTGTATAGTTCAGTATGATCGTGTTTTCACTGACACCATCTATTATTTAGGGATCAAAATATGATGTCACTTTGTTTCTTTCTCTCTCCCAGCCCCTGTAAAGCTACATGAACTGGACTCCTCTGTCATAAAGTTGCACATTTTGTTCATATTAAATAAATAGTTCATTATTTATTTTGGGAAACAAGTGTATTCACTGTCTTGCTTAGTAGTAGCTATGATTGATAGCTCTCATGTCTGTGGGATGTATGGAAGCTAAAATCAAGAGGTGATTAGCTTAGCTTAGCATTAAAACTGGCAGAAACAATTTACATTTTACTTTTTAAAGAACTTTTAAAGTTTTAAAAGGTGTTTGCAGGCCTGTTTATTTAATTGGAGATAGCCAGGCTAGCTGTTTCCCCCTGCTTTCATTCTTTATGCTAAGCTAGGCTGATTAACAGCTACATCTCTATAGTTAAAACAGACATAAAAGAGGTATTGTTTTTCTCATTAACTCTCATTAAGCAAACAAATATACAACCCAACATGTCAAACTAATGTTTTTTTGTACTTATTACATGTATATTCTCTCTATAGACTTGTTAACATATCATAAACACAACATTGGTATCTACATGCTGATATTTTCTAATGTTTAAGTCTTTTTTCATATTGTACATTCATTTTTCGTCTAATGTTGCAGTGCACTTTTCATTAATACATTCATGTTCTGTTTCAATTGTTATTTTAACAGTATCTTGGTTTTTCTGCTTCTTACCCTTAATTGTAATGTTTCCAACCTAATTTTCTTGCTGATATGGTTTGTTGTTGCAACATTTTTATACACTTTAATTTTCTCCAATGATTAAACGCCTCTAAAAGTCATGCTGCATGAGAACATAGTATGTCTGATAACATTACAAGTAAGTGTTTCAAGTCAATTATTCAATATTCTCTGTTAATTATCTTTGACTGTATTTGCACCTTTGCCAAAATACGTTTGAGTCTGCACGTGTGCAGTTCTGTTCTGCCTGCATTTGAAGCATTCTTTCCAGCCAACTCTGAACTCCACTCGCAACCCCAAAAAGCTGCCCCCCGAGGGCGATAGTTATTCAACGTCTGCTGTTTTTCCCTGTGTTTGTTTGATGCGCACAGTCGGGTTTGGTGACCGTTCAGAGGGATCTGGGTGAACGAGACCACACGGAGCCCCAGATTGTGTTGATACAGTTGCCTACCCCGAGGCTTGACAACAGCCCCTGAAGAGAGGGGCCACAAAAATGGATTAGGCCCCTGGCACTGACCTTCTTCCCTGTTCATCTCCCTCCAGACCGGAGGGGTTGCAGCCCCTTACAGCTGAGCTCTGAGGCCATTCCTGGTCCTGCTGGCCATATCCTACTGGCCCGTATTCTCCAAATGGACATTGATTATTTAGCTGCTGCACAGGCGCCTTTTTGATCTGATGTCACCCCTGAAGGTCTTCCAGGAACCGACCCAGACATGTGAAAATCAGATCACGTCAGTCATGAGAAAGAGCACCTGAGATCTTGAAGGATATGGTTGGCCATTTTCTGCATTTTTGTTATTGTAAATCAATCTCATGTGCAGAGCCAATATATGAGCCTCATATATCTGCCATAGGCCTCCGTCATCAGACAGACTACTAAAACACACCACTGAGACACATTGCTGTACTGGGTGACATTCCTTTGCCCCAAAGATTACAGTCATGTTAGTTTGTTTAGAAATGGCTTGATAGACTTAGGTTTTCAGCTTTACTAGCTTGTAGTGCTACCAATCACAACCTCTTGACCTTCTACTTAAGTTCTTTGAAAACTTTATAACATGGTACCTCTATAATTAAGAGGCTGTGATATGTAGCACCACACACTAGCAAAGCTGTAAATGAAACCATGTTCCTGCAAATGTTCAGTGGTGTCTACTTTACCCAGACTTACTCTCTGAATACTGAAAACATGATCGCTTTTATAAGTCTTTGGAACCTCTCCTAAACAAACTAACACTGACCATGACTCGTCATAATGAATGAATATGTCACCCAGTGCAGCGGTGTGGCTCAATGAAGTGTTTTAAATAGTTCTTGGACAACAATGGAGGTCTACAGCACAGAGGAATAAGATATATCAGGCTTTGGATACACACAAAATACTTGTAAGTAGATCAATTCATTGTTGGTTTGGCTCCAAACATGAGATTTGTTGACAATAAGACAAATGTAGAAAATCACCAACCTTATCCTTTAAGATCGTTGACATTCTGCATTGCTCCTGCTGAGCAGACTTTACATCATAATAATTATGTTGAAAGGAGAAATACGTCCAAATATATCTGGGCAGATGCCATGGAACCTTCTCACCAATCAAGTGGATTTGCACAACACAAAAGACCACCCTTCTGCAAAGGAAGTAATGTAGATCTCTCTCACACATGAAGGAAAATCTGAGTCATTGCTCACATCCAATAAATCTGTTTAAATCAGATCAGAGTCCAAGCATATGCCCGCTGTTATACTGAAGAATTTAGCACAACTTCTTAAGTGAATATACTTTCTAAAAACATACCCGTTTGTTGTTTGAAACAAGACTCCTCAGGTGAAGGTGCTCAGTCACACGATCAAACAAAATGTCAAGAAGAGGCCACTGAGAGGTCTCCCTAGAGTCTGATCTCAAAGTTAAATACATCTAATATGTGGACTCTGCTGCGTTAAGGCAAGCAGCCAGAAGCAGAGGAGTGGTGTGATAAAACACGTCTGTTTGCATACTCATAGATCTGGAATTACATCTGAGAAATCTCTTGTTTTTAGTCAAGGAAGCTGTGCGGCTTTGTAAGGACAGCAATGTTGGCTCACTTTAGTCCAGACTGAAATAACTTTATAAATGTTGGATGCTTTACCGTGAAATTTTGTACAGACATTCATGTTCTACAGGGGATTCATCTTGATGATTTTGGTGACCACCTGACTTTTCATGTAGTGTCATCACAAAGTCAAACTTTACAGTTACAAAGTGAAATATTTCATCATGTACAAGATGGATCGGTGCAAAAATTACTATAAATATTCATGGTTTCAAGAGATAAATCTTAATATCTTTGATAATCCCCTGATTTTTTTCTAAAGCGCTACAATGAGGTTGATGAGGTTTTTTTTACTTTTAGTTTTTAGTGAAACAAAAAAAAAACCTCAACAAATATTGCATCAAATTCCATGAACTGTGGTAAAAAACTGATGAAAATATGGAACTGCTGTTGAAAATGAGCTTTAAGATAATTCTGGCACAACACATCAAATGGTAGCATTTATGCTTTTATGTCTTTTTACAAGCATTTGTGAAAAGGAGCTGCTTTTCTTTCCACTAATTATCGTTATTACTTGATATTAGGATGACATATTAAAACAAATACACCCAAAATGTTATTCTTGCTATTATTTTGGCTTAAAAATAAATAATAATAAAGTGCTGCCCCAATGTTGCTTTCATTAATCAAAGTTGCCAGATCCTTAAACCAAATATGAAAAGTATGTGTTGTGAGCATCAGTGATGAAGATCCACTCTCTAAAATGATTTAGTAACGTCACAACCTCACATGTCACTGTTACTACAATTCCTGCTTTGTTTATTTGTGTTGTTAGTCTCCTCCTAATCTTTATTTTCTTTCCCTCTGCTGTTAAAGGTCGTAAGTTGATTTCCTATTTCTATCTGGAAAACAAGGGCAGCTTTTTTCCACGAGGCCACTGCTGTGTGTAGTTAGCTGTGCGTATGGACAGCATGAATCATGTTTTTGATACCGGGGAGCTGCTTCAGTGAAACTCAATTCTTTTCCTCCTAAACTTATTGAAAACAGCACTTTAGTTGGGTAAGGGTTAGGGTGACCTTTGCATTTATCAGTCTGTCACAAACTGTCCAACATCAGAGGAGTTAATGTAAAACTAAATGAAGATAATATCTCATTTCTAAATGTTTACTTTGCTGGTTAAAAATTAACTTTCATCTTTTATTCATATTGTAGGCTTGGCAAACATAGAAATACTTCATTCAATGCCTAAATATAAATATTTTGTTTTATCTCATTTTTTATGAATTTTTACTCAGTCTTTTTTCCCCCAGCATTTACATTACAGTTAAACTGACTTTACCACATCACAGTTTGACCTGGCTTATCCAATCACAGGCTGAATGTTGGCATTACTGAAGTGGCCTAACACATAGAAGATCTCACACCAGTTTTTACAGTCTCAAGGGCTCTAGGTGCTTCAAACTAATTAGTTTCTAGGATGTAGACGACCACGTCTGAAGTAAAACAAAAAAAAGTGTACCTGTTTGAAATGTCCATTTGTGTTTGAAATACATTTGCTTTTGCTGCTCATTTCTCCTTAAGCAGGGGTTTTGGAGCTCACAGTTCAGTTATCTAAAAATAAAAATAAGATTTTTTTTACCCAGAAGACTAAAGCAAGTTTTTCCCTTCTATTGTATTAGGTATGAATATAAACCAAGGACACAAAAGAAGAGGCTGCTCTGATAAGTTGTGGTTTTTAAAGGGACTTGTGTCACGCTGTGTTGCAGAGGAAATGTGCCAGTTACTGTTGGCCATGGTTACGGCCACGTGAACTCACCATGTCACGTTTACACCACCTGTGGATGTATGTCCTTTAAACAGGACATACATCCATGGGATGTCTGATGAAAAGCCTTGGTGGAGCTGCAGGTGAGTTTTATGCTGTGCAGGCCGAGGCCTTCACAGAAAATCCTTTATTGAATTATCCTTGAACTGTTATTAGAGTTACTATTATATAGTCTTTATTTCTATTTCTATTCTAAGCTGCTAAATAAAGGATTGCTGCCAAACTGTATGTTGTTGTGTATTAATATACAATAAAGAATCTATCTATAAATGAAGGTTCCCAAGTAGACATTGCTTTGTTTCAAGTGGTCATTGAAAAATGTTGGAAACTACTGTTCTAAAGTAACTTTTTTTTTTTTTTTTTTTACATTTAAGTGTTGGTCTCCAGTCAGAATTATAATAATGTCAGCAATCCTTTAACCTCTTTACGTTTTAGTTTGTCCAGTACTTAAACAAAGATGGTGAACATGGTAACCATCATAGCTGCTAAACTTTAGCATGTCAGTACTGGAATTTTAAGCATGTTGGTGCACATGGCTGTAGACAATTTTTAATTACAGTGAGCACTACAAACTAAATTAATTTTACTTAAATTGTATTGGGACAGATATATTAAAACCTGGACCAATAAAAGCAACTGACCCTTAAATCAAATCTGACTTGAACCATGTTTGGAGTGTTATAAAAATGTTATTAGGTGCTATCTTAGATTGTAGAAAAAGTGATTTGATTTTTAAAGTCAGCAATTAAAATTAGCAATGCATGTCTGAAAATCTAAAAGGTGCTAATGTTGCCAACACGTGCCTTCAGCAGCACATGCTGCCTGACCTCTTGGGACGTCACGGAGCCTCTGAACAGGTTGAACCCCTGGGAGATGGCACAGCAGGTCAATGACCCAGTCCCTGAGGCCATAAGCACTAATGCTCTGAACTGAACATACAGCACTCACCTCGCTTTCCACTCAGCACATCCACAGTAAAGCGCAGTCATGTCGGCCTTCTGGACTCCTCAATGGCTGCGATCTTTAATTGACAACCAACCATGCTGGCACAATCAATGTGCTTTAAAAGCTGGGAGCAGAGCTGTCTGTGTCCTCCTGCTACAGTCCTCATTTCTTCACATTGTCCAGAGGTAGTGTCAGGGGGCAAGCAGTGAGGCAACGAGGAGACAGGAATGTAAATGACAAAAAAGGGTTTTATTTACCCAAAAAAAGAAAACTTTTAAAAAACCAAGACAAACTTAACAACTACGCTTTTAAAAGAGATCAACAAAAGATAACTATACCATGGGGAGGGTGTTGGTTAGATATTACAATGTGTGGCTGTGTGGCCATCACAGGCAGCAATGGGATGCTGTAAGTCCACAGCCCATTGAAGAATGTGGTCAATTCTGTTAATTATGCCACCCATTATGACAAATCAAGCTAAGTAAGGTGTTTTAAACACCCCACCTTTCTGTATGGGACCTCTCCCCTGGGTGGGAGTGAGGTCATGTTGTACAGGAACCTACTCATCTCTCAAGACAATGGACCACTTCAAATTTCCCAGGGTGCAGTGCTGAGTCACCATTCAGATGCCTGGGAATCAATGTCCATAGTTTCTTTAGTAAAAACATCAAGAGTACAACTGACCATCTGATACCACAAAATAGCTTCCTTCCTTGCTTGGCGAGTGCTGTGAAAGGAAACTAACAAAGAAAAGTTAACACCCAAAAGTGACCAAACACTCCCTTCTGTAACAATAAAACGTGCAGGTAATTATACATTTATGACCAGGCCTATTTGAACCTAAGCAATCCAATAAATAATTTTCTGTGAAGTTGCCACAGGTTTACAGGACCTGATTGGTTGCTATTTTTAGCACAAGTAAAACCTTTTTAAAATCACATGTGGTTAAGGATTGGCTGCTTTTTTTTGTTAATTTCTGCCTTTTTTTCAGTATTTAGAATGAAGCTGGATACAAGACTGATTAGTCTTAAATGTCATACTTGGGTGAAATCCAAAAGACAACAGCAGAGCATATAGAGCAAATACATTCCACCTAAACAGCTGCATATGAACTGAAAATGTGTCAACTTCACTCTTGAAATACTAAATCATAATCAATCAATGAGTCATTATAATCTCAATCTCTAAATTCAGGCCCTCTAGTAAGTGTGCTGGTGGTCATTAAGGAAATGATTACTCCATTAATAAGATGCCATGTGGACGTTGACTGACAGCTGTGATTGACAGTTGGCTCAACTACTGCTCTCCCTGTCTTTGGGACTGGTACTGAGTCAGACCATTGTCACGCTACTTCGATAACAAAAACATTTTTTTACACAGTCCAAAAAAATTATCTCAGTGCTGTGTCATGTACTCATGTTTTTCATAAAGAGCACTAAAACAATCTGAACTATTGCATGCCCTATTACCTTAGTAGTAAACCTGGCAATTGTTCTTTCTGCTAAAGCAGAGTGTAGAACATGTGAGCTGTGCTCAAAACTGAACCATAATACTAAACTATTTGAGAAGTGATATGTGGAAGACTTTTGAATTCAACACTATAGTTTTTATGTTCGAACTGCACATTAACATTACTTTGCTACTCAGTGAGGCACTGCGGATGAAGGCGACAAAGTCAGTTCTGCAGCATATTTTATTATGTTTGAATGATTTGTTCAAACTATTACATAGTGGACTATTGTCCATTATGACAAACTGCAAACAACAAAGTGTTGTGCCTGTTGCTGATTTTCATTTGTAATGCCAAATGTTTATCAGCCATTACATAGCTATTTTTTTTTTTTTTTTTACTTTTGTTGGGTATGATCTGATTCAGGGACATGATGAATACAACTGGGGACATCACAAAAACTTTGATATCAAGAACAGGAAGTTCCTGCTCATATTAGATATACTTCCTGTATTGCATGAAATTGTATTTTTGTTGTCACTCTGCCAGAGTTTTGAGTGCTAGCCATAATTTTAAACTCCTAGACTGTGTTGTGGGTTGTGTACAGTGAGTGGTGTTACACACAGAAGCTTGGTAATTTCAAACTTTGCCATTAAAAAGTTGATTGTTTCTTAATAAATCCTCATTTTTTAAGTGGTATCCATCTGCAATCAGATCACCTGTGACACATCTTGTTTCTCACACATTCAGAACATATTCAGGGTTTGAGTCCAATGATCTGCTTCACACCTCTGTTTCAATCCAGGCAAAACTCACATCATTGGTCTCTTTAGTGGACAACAGAAGAACTGTCATCTTCCAGACTGTGTTTGGTTACAAAAATACACTGTTGGTAAGGTAACAGATGAACCTCTTGTGTCTGATCTGGACAGTCATCAAAGCAACATTTGCTCCCTCCAAAACTTTGGTGGTGTGACTGAGAAGATTGAGAAAGCCTGAGGTGGATTAGGAAGGATGACATATTACTCAGGTCTTCACGAAGTTTCTTTAAATAGACATGTTGAGTGTGTCACCTCTCGCTGACCTGACACAATTTGTCCTCTAAAGGTATCTGCAATGGCCATCATTCACATGCTTGTACTGGAACATAAAAAAATCAGACACGTGTATCCCATTGACATCTAATAATAAGCCCTACATCACTAAGGAGGTTAAGGTCTGCATTAACAAAAAGAAGCTCGCCTTTAAGAATAAGGACAAAGTAGGTGTATTACTGCACAAAAATAAATAAATATTGTCCTTAGTAAGGCCAGGAAAAGCATCGGGCTGCTATTGAACAGAGCTGTAGTTCCATGGACAATAAAAAAACTCTGGGACTCGATGAAGAGAATAACAAATATGACAACCACCAAAAAAGATATTCTTTCCTCTAATGATTTTGATAATGCACTTAATAACTTTTTCATGAGATTTGATTCCCAATCCTCTTCTTCATCTGAAGTGATTGAGTCGTTAGACTATCTTTACTCCTCCTCAAATTGTGTGTTAATTGACCCTTCTGAGGTACAGTCTATCTTTAGGAAAGTGTGCAACAAGAAATCTATGGGTCCCGATGGTCTGCCTGCCATACTGTTGAAACGTTGTTCTTCTGAATTAACAGATGCTTGGTGCCCTAGCTTTCAATGTCCTTAAATTGTCACACTGTCCCTGCACTCTGGAAGAAGTCCACAATTATTCCGGAGCTGAACATATCTTGTCCCTTAGAAAACCTTGCTGCCATGAAATGCTTTGAAAAAGTTATTGTGCACCTGATTAAACACTCGAGGCCGTATGGTTCTGAAGGCACTGGAGAAGTCAAAGAACATGTCTCAATTTGTGCTCCCAGTCTTGTCATGATGAGAGTGCCGGTGAAGCAGGTAGATGATGGCATCCTCCATTCTTATCCATTCCTGATGAGTAAACTGTGAAGGGTCCAATGCTGGTCTGGCCAGGGGTTTAGAGTGGGAGAGGACCAGCCTCTCATGAGGTTCTTCATCACGTGTGTTCTTAACAACACTAGCCTGTAATCATTTTAAACCTTGGGGTGCAGGGACCTGGCATGAAGTTTTCCATACTGTGGGAACCCTTCCCAGTCTCAGACTGAAGATGTTGTGGAAGACTCCACAGAGCTGTTTGGCACATACCTTAAACACCTTTATCGCTGTCAGGGCCTGCAGCCTTGCCTGAGTGGCGTATTTCCAGTTGCATTTTCCCCATGGTCAGTTGTGATAGTTGGGGGAATTACAGATACAGGGACCTGAGACAGGCTGGAGGGGTGATTTGGGAGATGTGAGTGGTTGAAGGGTTGGGGAGTGGGTGGACAAGGGAAAGGGCTCCAGTGTTAAATGTGCTGAAAAATGGTCCTGGCCCTGGCCATGCTGTCCTGCTGGTCCCGTTGTAGTTGCTAATTTTCTTCATGCCATTCCACACATCCCTTGTGCAGCCTGTACTCCAATTTCCTCCTATAGGCATCCTTGCCATCCTTGATTTTAGTTTTCTAGACCCTCTAGATCTCTTCCTTGTTCCTGGCTTTAAGGGCATATGTCCTCACAATGTGGCTCAGTCAGAACCTATCAGTCTATGGCATTGGAACAGTCCCTCAGAGCCTCTTTTACATCATTCAACCATAACCTGAATGTCTTGGTGGTTGCAGGTTGCCGCTGGACTAGAGGCTTATAATAAGGTGAGAGGTGGACCAAGTTGCGAACCAATCTGCCAAATGGGAGGAGGGCTGTGGAACTGTATGCGTCCTTGATGCTGGCATATAGTAAATTCAGGGTTTTATTGTCTGAGGAGACAGTCACATGGTTGAAGTCCTGAGATATTGCAATGAAATGGCTGGGGTGATGTGAGTGGAGCTTTGCTAAGTGGATGATACCACATGCTCCGGTCTTATTAACCGACTGTGGAACACAACTGTGATCATTATAAAATTTGAGAATTTCCTTGGCAAATAATGCGGAGATAGGCCCACTGCTAAAAGTTCAATGTCTGGGCTGAAGAGTCTATCCTTGACAGTAATATGTCCCGGATTACACCATCTGTTGTTAATAAGAACGGTAAGGCCCCCTCCTTTCTTCTTACCACTCTTCCTTCTGTCTCTGTCTGCCCAAATTGTAACAAAGCCAATAGTGGAGTTGTAGTCCGGGATATCCTCATGGAGCCATTCAGCTCATTCTTTCAGCCCTACAACTTTACTGTTTCGGTTCAGTCTCACTGCTATTATCAATCTTGTTTCAAGCAACAGAAATGCTTTAAAAGCCCACTTTACACTGCCTGTCCATCACCAACAGCAGACAGACCAATTTAGAGACTAGCTTAGTGGAGCACCTAGTGGAGCATGGAGGTGCTAAAGAGTTAAATATTTTTCTCTGGAGTTGGTGAAGACCAAAACAGAGTTAAAAAAAAGAATGAATAGTGAATATTGGACTTAAATTCAGTGGATTGGACAGAAACGTAACTTCAAATGGATGATAATATTGTTTTTTGTCTGTTAGATGTGTTAAGCTAAAATTATTTTCCCCCAGGCTACATGAAAAAAGGTTCCTGTCTATGTGAGTTTGCAGAAACATTGCGTGTCTATTTGGGTAAGCATAATTCCAGTTTAAGGAGGAAACTATTTGCTAACATGTTAGCAATAACAACTCTGAGCTAATTATTTGTCAAGGCTGTGGCGTGCAAACTTATTTTGCACTCTTCTGCCCCCTGGTGACTAAAATCGATTAACAAGTTTGCTTTTGAAAGATATCCTGCTAAAAACCAGAGAAACGCCAGGACCACAAAATGAATCTTTCTGGCGGCGGTACAGTAATATTACAGATCACAGTGACGAGGCTGGGCTGCACACTAAATGCAGACCACACCTCCCTGACCACACTGTCTACACAACAGCAGCCGACTGTGGACTACACCACATTCCAGCTGGGTCTAATTTGGAGATCTTTTTTCTCCCCCTTCTGTAAATTTTATTATTATTTTTAATCATAACTGTTTCCTCTTGCGGTTATGTTAATATCTGGAAATACACTCCTGAAGCCTCAGATCACTCATAAGTGTTTGCGTGGTGTGTGATTAAGGGCGCCTGGCAAGCCTGAAGTCCGGCCTTCGCGTGGGTAGGCAGAGACAGCAGCAGTGGCAAGACTTTCCAGGAATATCTCAAATAAATCAGGTGTGATAGCTGAATGGAAAAAATGGCCCCATTTTCCATGTCCACTTTCCAAATATCCCTACTACCAGGCAGTCCAAGGTTTTACACCTTTTGTCATATAACACGTCTGCTGGTATTTTGAACAAAAGACAAGAAAAAAGGGTTTTGTCTGTGAGTGTAAACAATATCTTTTTCCACTGCTTTGTTTGTTGTATTTTCCCAGGCAACAACAGAATCATCCGTTTACGCACCTCCGTCATGCTATCAGCCATTCCCCCCTCCTGTTCTCATCCTCCCAAAGCTTTTCCAATACATTCTCAACAACACTCTTGAGTAATTGTAGTGGTCAATGCAGCAGGCCAGATATCCAAACAGGAAACAGAAAAAAGTGCTGAAATTATTCCGATCAAGTGAGATTGGATGATGGAAAACAAGGCAAGAGGAGACACGAAAGGAGGGTCAGAAAGTGCACTCTTGAAGTCGGCTTCACACCGCTGCTTGTTTTGATTGCAGTAATTAAAAATGGACAGCTGAAGACCTGCCCAAAGTTACAGACTCATCTTGATTTTATCATGGCCCAGATTTAATCCTTTGGAATTATTTTTAGCTCTGTGCACCGGTGTTATCAGAGGTCTCCCGGTGACTGGATTCAGCTGTGTGGGATTATGTTGAGGTGAGAGACTGAGGTCTTTGCATGCAGACGGGCCCAGAGTGCGGTCATGCAGAGGTCTCCTCATCCACACTGGGGCTGCTGCCATTAGAGGCTGGTCATATCGTTGGCCTGTCATGCAGTGTTGATGTTTAAATGGAGAAAATGTAAATGGAGTGTAATTTTTGGATGACAAATCTCTCCGCCTTTTTTATCATCTTCTGCCAGCGGTATCGATTCTGCAAATCAGTACATAATGTTTTGTGAGGGTTTACTGAGGGAAGTGGATTTGATCATTTTCCTTTCATAGCACTCTTTTATGTCTCAGTGCAACTGACTGTTCATTGCATTGGAGAGGCGCAGTGTGGTTAAATTATATTTTTACGTTTGGTTGTATTATTAGGGGACTGACGGAGGTGAAACCGAGTAACCCCAGGCTTGTCAGCTGGTCCCCAGCACATTGTTTGAAGCTAAGGCTAAGTGGCACTAGCCTGATAATCAGACTGGAGCTGCAATTATTGGTTGAATTAGCTGATTGACAGCAAATGAATTGGCAACAATTTTGATAATCAAATAATCATTTTCCATTTTCTAAACAAAAATGCACATATTTAGCTTTTCAGTGCATGTTGGGAAAAAAAGAATATCTTTGGGTTTTGGACTGTTAGTTGGACAAAACAAGACATTTGAAGACATAATTTTAGGCTGTGGGGATACATTTTACTATTTTACTTAATAAAAAAGAATAGTCATTAGATTAATTGATAATAAAAATAATTGTTAGTTGCAGCCCAGAATAGCCAATTATGTTTTACTTCCAATCAATGTTAGCTATTTTTCTGGTGCTTTTGTTTCAAGGATGTAGCTAGCTAGCATTCTAGCTATGTAAGAAGGCAATGTACTCATTATTAATCTACCTACAAAGTTCTGATTGGTTAACTGTTCCTGAGATGTGGGGGTGGTCATTAAGAGGTCTGAAACCAGGCTAATTAGGTACACCTTCCTGATCAGGCATGATTTATAGAATTGTCATAAGTTGCAACTAATAGCTTCATTTATTAATTAGTTGTAGATCATTAAAAAATGTTGACAAGATGTCAGAAATCATGATACATCATTTTAATACATAATCCCCAATGACAACATTTTCTTCAGCTCAGCTTTTTCTGATTTGAATGTATTGCCTCATTTAACTCCTCTAGGTACAGTAGCTGGGATGTGCCAATCCAGAGACAAAATGTAGCAAAGTTGTTGCTTTTCAGGAGCATAAACAGGTTTCTAAATTGGGCAGTATGACAACATGTTGACTCAAAAATTTGCGTCAGCTTGTGTTGGTGTATGGGTAAATGTCAAAAACATTAACAAATAAATTCCCGTTGCTATTCCCAATGTTGATTCCAATGACAAACATTTTTTTGTAATCTGAATAAATTCCACAAAACAATTTTGCAGTCTCAAGGTTTGTGGTTGACCACTCAGCTATGTTCAGTACTGTAAACTCCACTCAGATGTTTCTTGGTTGGTGGGGAAAGTACTTTCGAAACACTTCTGGGGTCCTAAAATTAAACTTGGGTGTAGATTCCTCTGCCTAAATTGCAGGTAACTATTACCTCTGGCGGTAAAAGCTCTAATTGTGTGATGCCATTTCGCAGATTCATAGACCGCCACATCAAAATGGAAACACTGAAAATGTTTGGGTTCAAAATGATAGGAAGCTGGATATCAGAAGGCCGAACGCTTCTGACTCATGCAGCACTGTGGACTAAATCAGACGGGTCTAATTGAAGCCACATTCCTATGAGTGAGGCCTGAATTCCAGAGCTATTCCTGCATACAATACATACTGGATACCACACACCCACTCACACATGCAGGCACAAAAACACACCTATCAAAGGTGATGGCAGGCTTTCAGTCGAATACAATTATCTTCATCAGTTAAAAAGGGAGCAGAGGCTTTAATTGTCACAACTTGGAATCCCTTTTCTCTTCCCAGAGTGACATCAAAGAGGGCATTTCCAAATTCTTTTCAGGATGTGCTTGAGAACATTTCACAGTCGAATGTGTGGTTGTGATTCACTGTGTTTACACCAAGACTTTCCCCACAGAGTGGCTTTGGCCACCCAGCCATAACAGTCCATGAAAATGCAGGGTCAAGACATCAAAGACTTTTTCAAGATTATTCCAGTCAGGAGCATGAAATAACACTGTGACAAATACAACTCGCATGGAAGGCTACAATGTCCCTCATCCGTTCGCGTTCTGTTCTCAATCAGATTGCTTATAAATGTCCAAAATTAAACCAGGCCGCTCCCTGGAATGTGGCTTGATGGTTGTACTGAAGCTTAACACAAACAGGTCAACACTTTCCTGTCCTCAACACATCTGCTATCAGGTGCTTCAGCTATTTTCGACTCAACCTGTTCCGACTGCGCAGTATGGGAGAGATACAGATTACATAACTGATAGGGATACAAGCTAAATGTCAATTACAATAAAGTCATGAAAAATGTGATTATATCTGCTCTAAATGCACCAGTATACTCCATCAGAAGTGTTTGTCAGATGGTGGCTTTGGATACCCCCTTCCACCCACACCTTTCTGATTTTGGAATTGGGGGGGCTTTGTCCGAGAATTCCTGCGACTTTCCGAAACCAACAATGTGACCTTCGCAACCACTTCACACAGTGATCGGAAAGCTTCTCTAGCGCTCTTTTTTTGATTTGTTACACAACCATTTCTATGACAACTAAACGTGTAGACAACCAAGTGCAATACTAGCTTCCAGAAGAGTCCGTCTGAAAATGTGTGCCGTTATCCCTGAATTTAAGCAATTTTGGATCACATTGTGGCTCATACGATACGATCAACGTTCAGCATAACCTGGCCCTAAGGGCCTTAACATGCTTCAAAGGAAGTGCTTGTCTGAAACCTCCTTAGCCCCACCTTTGAGTATAGGTTCTCAGAACAGATATAAAAGCTTGGCTTTAGATGTGTTCGGACACTTACACGTACAAACTAGCTATTTTAAAGCATACTGAAGAGTTTGAAGTCAATTATTAAGCAAAAATGCAGGCCCTGGTTCCAAGTTTTTTAAATATGAGTATGGCAACCTTGAGCTGTGAGAAATATGAATAGGATTAATTTGAGAGTACTAGCTTTGAGACTACAAAGGATACACAGCAGACACACACTTCTTATAGACTTCTTATAGAGAGATCGAGAAGGTATTGGGACACAGCCTTAGGGGGTTATGATAGTACTTCTCACTTCGTCTTTCACATAATGTTTAAACAGTTTTGCAAGTTTGTTTCAAGAACACCAAACCCTTAATCAGTGATTGAATTGTAACCTTTCGTACACTTTAACTGCAGTAAAGATGATACAGAACCTTTAAAGAACCTTTAAAGCATTAAAATATAACTCATATTTATGAACAGTGTACAGAGCTTTACTTTCCTTCATCGCTGGAGTTCCGCTCTCTGCTGTGAATACTGGGAAAGTTTGGCAGGAAGCTTAGAGTGTGTGTGCCGTGTATTGTCTGTGTGTGGGGTTGCAAGTGAACATAGCCCCTGACAGCTGTGAAAACACTGTAGATGTACTGAGCGCTGCAGTGCGACGCCAAAATGCTGCACATGTGGTCCAACCTGATGATGATGAGCACAGGTGAGCCATTTGGGAGCAAAATGTGGAGTAAACCTGTGCGTCACTTTCTCCCTTTACTGTTGGTATTCACTGTGTTATCACTGATTCATAATTGTAACAGAATGAACAGCATAATTGAGAGCCAGGGAAGTAAATTCGGCATTTATTGCCCCCCCCTCCCCCATTCCCTTGTTTCACTTGTGCTTTTCAATTTAGTCCACAAATTCGATTTATTTAAAGTAACCTGAGCAAGTTAGCGGCTAATTTTCTTTCATGAGAAATTCTCTACACTATAATACGCCTGCTCACAATAAAAGGGAAAACAAGACTCTTGCCAATCAAAATGGAGCCCCAGCTGCCGAAATAGATTCTATTCAGGGCTTGAGCATCCTGCCATCAACAGCAAGGTTGGACTTTACATTTTTAAAACAGGTTTTGTGGTGGGGAGAAAGACGCAACCCACTGAGACTGCGTTCGGCTCCATTTGAGTGTGGTTCCTTTATTTCACAGTGTTCAAATATGTGTTTGTTTGTGTTTTTAGAGAAAGGTAGTTCTAAGGACTTTAACATACTATCTGCCTAAATTTGTCATCTATGGCTAACGTGTTCCCTGTAGATGTAGTGGATACTATACAAAGTATAAATTAATGTACTCTTGAGTTTTGTTATACGGTATTATGTGTGTTCATGTAATTTACTCTCTTATTTTATTTTTACTAGAACAAAAAGGGGAACTCAGAATTTAGTCTGTAGGGGGAGCTCTTGGTCTGTGTCTCTGTCATTAAAAATATTGACTTAAGAGCTGAGCTGTCGTTATTTCTTCTTCAAGTTATGTCTTCCCCTATTCAGGGGTGTAACATTTTGGAGGCACTGTAGGGATGAGCATGATCTTAAATCAAAGGTAAATCCAGCTGACACTCAGCACATCGATTACTCAGGTCGGTGACATCAGGTAGTAAAGTAGCAACAGTAAGCTGCGGGAACTCGGAGCAGAGCCTGCCTGCAATCTGATTTACATCAAGTTACCACCAGAAGAGCTAATGCCAACACTGCCCCACCGCATGGAACATGGAGTCATCAGAGCTAGAAAAACATGCCATGCCATTGGTCCGACAGCCCATTATTCCGAAACCCCAGTAGTTCGAAAAACGTACCATTGGATGGAAAACCCATAGTCAGATGACCCCTTTATCCCGAAAACAAAAGCCTGCTGCACGGAAAATAAAAAATCCCTTGACGTGCAAGTCAACCCAAACCATGATCTTTTCTGAACTCTAACAAAGATCAAGTGTTTTGTATGCCTAGACCTCACCAGACGTTAACCACAGCATTGTCACACCATAAACATAATTTATTTTTCAACAAGCACATCAAAGTACACTAACCTATCAGAGGCAAAAGACAACAGAAGTAGCCTAATTAGAACACCTAACACCTAACCTAATAATCACAGGGCATATTAATCAGTTATCAGACACTGTTCATTTTTATATCTTATAGAACAGACTTTTTATATATAATTGAGGTCTTCTGATAAAGTTGACGTCATGTTTCACTCAGTTGAACTCCTGATTTAATAAATGAGCAGTTATCAAGCAGACTTTTTCGATCAACAGAATCTGACTTAACAGAGTCTGGAGAGTAGCGTGGCTGTCAATCACTGAACTCCAACAACCCTAGAGTGTGTATTTTTGGAGCCATGGGTCTTCGGCACAGTGGGTTTTTGTTTTGGGGATAATGGGCCGTTGGACTATTGGCTTTTGATCCAATAGGCCATTTTCCGAACTATTGGGGTTTTGGAATAATGGGTCTTTGGACCAATGGGCAGTCCCCCTGGCAGAGAGAGGGGGTAGAGGAACTGGAGGATAAGTTATGGCTGAACTTCTTTGCTGCAGGGATAAAATAAGTGAGTGTCAGATTATTAGTGAGGCACCTCCAACTGAGTATGTGTCCCAGCCCACTGAGTATGTGTCCCAGTTAACATGAGAATGAACCGGCAAAACAGACCAGCAAGCAAGAAAGCCAGCAAAGTCACAGAAAAGAGAAAAATGAGGAAAAGGTCAAAAATATGCAAGGAAATTGAGGCCCTAAAACTGAAATTGTCATTGAAACAAAATGAGGATGAACAATAAGAAAATGGGGCACCACCTATAGTGGGGTATCAACCCCCTCTTAAGCCCTTCCTTCATGGCATAAATACTCTAAGATATCTGGCCAATTGGTGAGCCTGGGCAGATAGACCTTACCTTTTCCAGCTTAGCACACCAGATAGAACATGAATTAAGCAACAGCTTCCAAGAAGTGGAGATAGTGAACACTATGATAAGAGTTATTGCTCCCAGCATGCAACTAACCTGAAATTACCCACTCTAAGACAGATTCGCAGGAATTGCTATTGGGAAAAAGTGCATCAGATCTGTGTAAACGACTCAAATAAATGACTAAGTTCGGAAGTACAAGGTGCCAAAGAGACCCCTCAAATGTTACCATTCATGAATTGGATTTAAGACAAAAGATTTTATGCACCTCATAAGAATCAGAGTCAGGATTAAAATATGATCCTGGGCTTGTCCAAAACATGTTTCTCCAGGAAGTCTTTATTTGCGAAAAGTAGTATAATGGAGCCAGATGACTAGACTAATGACTAGAGCTCTAAGTGACTCAGGATCTTAAGTGACAATAATAGATGAGAAGTAGTCTGGGTGTGTCACTGGGGAAGGGAGAGGGGGTTGGAGAAAGAATTTGTCAGCTGTGTCAAAGTCACTTCCAAGTTAGCCTGTAATGGAACTTCAGCAGCAGAGATTATTGTCCCCACACTTGTTATGATAGGTGCCAGGCTTGCCCGACCTATCATTGTCTCGAAATGTAGTAGGACTCATTGTTGACATGAGTGAATATGAGTAAGACTGTTTTGCGAGGTAAAACAGAGTGGTGTCCAAGCCTGTGCGGAATGAGTGAGTACCCAACAATAATATGAGTACATAGTTAAATCTAAAAAAGAGAAACTACATGTAACCAAGCTTCTGTAAAAGTAGAATGCTGTGTACAGATATTTCTATTCCATGAAGATACAACTCTCATATTTAAGCTAATGTAAACTGACAGTAGGCAGAGGGGTTGAAATTCTGCAGCACCCTTGTCAAACTGAGTAAGGGAGCAAAGCCATTCATTATTCATGATTAACCCCACACACCATGATATCTTGCTAGCTGGGTGAACAGTTATAAAAACAGTACAACCAATCCAAGCTGTTTACCGTGCCTAAGTCTGAACAACCCTGCGCTGTAAGTAATGTGGAGAGAGGAGAAAAATCATAGACTGTATATAAGAAATGGACGTAACATCCGTGACGTCACCCATTGGTTCGTAGACTTCTGCTCGGAGGCCAATAGTATCGGATCTGAGCAGCGCCATCTTGAAAATTTCAGGTGCATGCCAGGAAAAATAAAAACACGGATTCTACTTATATGGGCATCAGGAGGAGCATGAGGCGCCCTCCTGAACCTGTGAACCAATCAACCTGTCAATCACGACGTAGCCACGCCCTAATGCATACCCTGCTTTATCGTCAAATATAAAATCAGGGAGGCCAAAATTTCACAAATGAACATCATACTGCATTGAAGTAGACTTTAAACTAGCAAGTGAGACCATAAACACATTTTGAAAACGTTTACTGAGGTTAGAAATCAAGTGAGAAGTTGGGGAATTCTCCATTGACTTGTATAGAGACGGAAGTCCTTTTGACACCAAAGCGGTAGCCCCCTGGTGGCCTTTTGATAGAATGCAGTTTTAAGTTATTTCTGCATTGGCATCATTTCAGAAGACCGGAACTCTCCGCCTGAGAAAGATCCAGTGTCATGTTTGGGCCCTTCCATTTGACTTGAGCCATCTCTCTGAGCTGGCTCAAGTTTGACTGTTTACTGAGGTAAAAAAATCAAATGAGAAGTCATTTTCTCATAGTTTTTCATACAATCACACTTCTTTTTGCAACCAGCGGAAATGTCCCCTGCTGGCCATTAGAAATTATGCAGGTTTATAGCACTTCCACAATGGCTTCACTTTTTCAACCTGGACCTACCGACTTGGTACTGTAGGAAACAACCTGTGTTATTTCATGGATACTGATTACAGAGCATTTATACTTCATGGCCTGTTTCCAACACAGCATACGCACACTCAAACATTTCATTGACTCTTTTGAGAAAGCATAAAAAACACTCATCCACACACTTCAGGACTCTTAGTATATTGACACACTCACAATTTCATGGACTATTTCCAGAACAGACTTCATTTAATGGAACGTTCTGAGAACAGACAATATTCACATTTGATTAACAGTTTAAAAAGTTGAGTATATTCATATACATTGATGGACTTTTGGAAAACAGTATACAGTAATGCACTATTTGAGAAAAGCTGAGTGTACACACAGAAATGTGTTGATGCTTAAAAAAATTGTGTCACAGAGTGTAATGGACTGTCAGAGTACTAATGTGTTTTCACAACACATTTGTTTTGAATGTAACTCATAAAAAATAGTTTAAATAGACTGTTCAGTGTGTTTACAAATGTTTAATCTCATGGTTAGCAAGTGTTTAAATGTTTACAGAGTTAAGAAGCTTGGTTAAGAATGAGTACGTATTTTGATAAAGGTAGCCATAGCCAGATCTTTGGTGCAAGATGTCAGACAACATCTGTTTTTGAAGGCCTGTGTGTAGTGGGTACTATATATATTTTTCTCATGGTTTAATTTGAAATGGACAAAAGCTGTTTCAATATATCTTACCCAAGCAATCTCATCAACTCAACTGAAATTCCAAAAAGACTGATATAATATTATTTAACGTGGCTTCAAAAGCAAGAAAGGATCTAAGCTGACCCTGGAAATGGCTTATAGAAAACCCCGCCTGGCTACACTAAAGAGATACCAATATGGGGGGAAATGGAAATATATAACATTGTACATAATCACAGATGTGTGTGAGAGCATGTACAGTAAGTATAAGTGTAAGAGATACAGACAGAAAGAAATAGAGGTTCTACGTGCATGCAAAGGCATCTGGATTTGATCAGCATTTCCCACTGAACTGCCTGGTTGTGTGGTCATACAGTGTGTGGTAGTGCACAGCAGAGGAGCCTAATGTGGTTCATGGAAGTGCTGTGACATAAGGACATCTGTAAGTTGTCCATCTGTATGGCTCTCTGGGGAGTTTCACTTACATAAGGATCCTAAAGGAAGCACATAGATCAAAGCTACACTCGTATAAAGACATGCCTCGTTGGAAAAACACAAGGTGAGAAGATGACAAAGAACAACACAACATGTTTCAGCAGCGATGACTCTGGTGTTTGTGCTAGACGGCAAATTAGAAGACGTGAGAGAACTGAAAACAAATTTAAAGTGAAAACTGTCCGCCTACAAAGCAAGACAGTCAGGGGAGACAGAAAAAATATTTGTGGGTAAAGTAGCCGTCTTTTCCCATGTGTTGAACTGGAGAATAAAATTCAATTACCGAGTTCACTGCTGTCAGTAGGAACACATGTAAACACACGCAGGAACGCGAGCTGGGGCCAGGTTAGCTGGGTTAAACATTTCTGTGAGTCAGACAAAGTTTTGTGGCCTTCCAACCCCTGATATCTTCACTAATTAATGTGTGGCATGAAGGGATAACACATGGCAGCAACGCGCCTTGGCTCGCTCGCACAAGTTTATGAAAGTAGAAGAAACCAGACACGCAAATGGATACCGACTGACTTGCTGGCCTCTCGATGGTGTACATCTGCATGCCTGGACATGCGTGTGTGTTTCTGTAAGTGGCTGGTGTATTTCATTTTTCAACGTTTATCTGCCCGGGCTTTGGCCTTTGAGGTCCAGCTCTTGTCCACCGGAGCTACAGATGTATGCTAACTAGTAGCAGAACTCTCTTTTTCTCCCCTCTAAGAAGGGTTCGGTCGAGGCCGCCCACCAAATACAACCGCCCATACCAGACGAGTGCATCACCCCTGTTCGGAAAGAATGAACACATTGCTTCCTAATGTGTTCCCAATGGGTGCAGGTATTTGTGAGGGAGTCGGTGATCTGCAGTATAATTGGTTCTTAAACTAGGCCATGATGCTCTGCAGACAAATCCTGTCTGCTGTGACATCTGCACATTATACAGCAGAGACTTAACAGCAGTTTGTAAACAGTGGGCCCTATGATCACAATTCCAAACTCATGAAAAAAAAAATCAAAATGAAAACAAAGAAAATGACTTTCCCATCATCGTGAAACTGTATCTGACAAAGTTTTCCTCCTCATAACATCTTGGAATTTAAAACCTTTTCCCTCAAAAAGGGTCCAATTTATACTAGTGGCCTCTATTGCAACAGGGTCAGTACTGTTTATTCCTTTAACAGTTAGTGACCTGACTCGGTGGTCCCTCTGATTAGAGCCCAGCTGAGATCAGACAGCAGGCTTCGTCAAGAAGACATCAGGACCACTCCGGAGCCCCTTAAAAACATGCCCTTTAATTATTTTTTTAAGTGTAAGTGAACAAGTGAGTGGAAACTATGCAGAGTCCAGCCTTCCTCTGCAGGGGAGCAGGGCTGTTAGCTTGTGGCACAGCGATGGGGTAGGATACATTTACACATCAGAGGGCCCTGGCCAGGAGGGAAGGATGAGGTTCAGGCCAACACTTTGGTGTAAACAACTCTGCTCTACACTGGGCTGTCCAGGTGCAGCCAGCTTGTTGACCCTCCTATTCAGGTCATCTATACATTTATTCATCATTTATGTAGTATTATAGTCTCTTAAAGGAACTTAATGACCTTTGTCAAACTTTACTGGCTCAGATTCCAACACAGCTTACACCGCATGACCCTCACATCTCCTAATACAAACAGCAAAGCCACATTTTCAGAATAGAGACCCAATATAGAGATACTGCATCACCATGTAAATAAAATAATAATGGTTTTTCATTTGTTTATATTTTCTGAGAACAAGCGGGGAGGAGATTTGTCTTGAAATGTCAAGGGAGTTTTTGTTCCAAAACAGACTCTGCGCCAGAAAATGAGGTCTAAAAGCTAAAAACCTCAGCAGCTGACAAAGTAATTGTTGTGTTTAGGGCTGCAATTAATGATCATTATTATTATTTATTGCTGTGCTGATTATGTGTCATAAAATAGTGATACATTCCCATCATAATTTCTTAAAGTCCAAGTGATGACTTGCTTGTTTTGTCCGACTTACATTCCAAAACCCAAAGATAATCACTTTACAAGATATAAAACAAATTCTCACAATTAAGAAGCTACAACCAGAGAATGCCTGGAAAATGCTACCACATACATGTCTGCTTTGTAAATCAGTTGTCTTGTGTTTTCCTTTGAGAAAAAAATTGGAAACCAAAAGGGAGAAATGTATACTTCATGTTCAACTTCAACTTTCATGATGGCGTTCTCTGGTTTTGGCATTAGAGATCTTTGAAAAAAGCAATAATGGGTACGACCATAGGCAGTGCAGACGGTCGCACTGAGCCTGATAGCATCCTGCTACACATCACAAGAGCCACAGTCTCTGAACAACCCACATTAGATTTCCTGCTAAGGCATCTTGTTACCTAATTTACAAACATGAACACACATCTTTTTCTGCACCTTAGCTTGTTTAACGAGCTACCAAACAAATATTTACCGGAGAAAAAGTGCACATCTAGCACATGAAACAGCATGTAAACATACATGCAACTGTCAATTAAGTCCCATTGGATCCTGGTGAATTTCTTACTCTTCAATACCTAGCAACAAAACACTTTGTTTACTTTGTCCTTAGTTATCAAATGGTGTGATTCTGGTTCAATGTGCTGCAAACTAGCGAATTCGTACAGTGTCCAAATCATACAAATAACTTCTCTGAATGGCCACACTCTAAGGCCAGAGTACAGGACACAATTAATCATACAAATGGGGATAACAGCACATACTTTCATTTAGTCTCTTCTCAAAGGAATTATTTTTGTTGCACATGTTTATACATGGGGAAAAAATGATGGAAGTACTTGTATGAAGAATGAAAAAAGAAAAGTTGAGAAAGAAGTTAAAATGCTGCCAACTTTCTCACCTGACCAATTGTTGTGTTAAAGTGGCCCTGTTTGTCAGCATTATATATGAGGATGGGGCGTTGCTTGATGATCTAACAAGCACTTTCATTGAGGCTTACTGACGCCTGTAGACACATTCTTTTGAAATACACAAAATGACACCTTTAGCTGCGTCTGCTTCCCATTTTCTTCACTCTTCACTTCACTCCTTACATCATGGTGAGTGTGTGGCCCGCCTATCACCCTGTGTCCTTTCCTTTCTGCCACTCCCTTTTCCACACTCCCTGTCTCCTTTTCTGCTTCCCCCATCTCCCCTCCCCTTCCTCACCTCAGCATCTTCACCGCACACTCTGTCCCGGTCAGCCTCTCATTATATTTACCCACCAGAATGTGGACCAGCTCCACTTCATGCGAATAGGAAACCACAAGTTTTGTTCTGCCTGGACAGCACCCAGCCTCAAGAGCTGCTTCAGTCTGTTCACAGTATCTCCACTTCTTGGACAAACTGATATATTAAAAAAACAATAGAGAAAGGAAGTGAGCCATGATTACTTTTTCAAATCCAAAATCAGAAATTAGAAAGTATCAATCATTAAAATACATCATACCCAACGTATCACATTAACTGAGACTAAGACAGCAGACGCTGCAATGTTTTGTGAGTAAAAAGAAAATGAAAACATTAACTTACTGTTTTATTTTTCTCCATGTCAACTCGCTCAGGACGCTGGAACCTTTCCATCACATTATGAACTTCTCAGCTACTCTTGCCAAGAGGCACTGACCCAAACAAAGTAGTGAACGGCAGAGTTGTGCATCATCCCAGCTGAGTCTGAGATTTACTGTCACTAGGTCATATCTCTACCCTACCTATCTATCTAAAACAAAACAGTTGTGAAGCCACCATAACAGGCTTCAAAATAAGGGTTCTGACTGATATTGGAGTTTTGGAGCCAATGTTGATAGCAATTAGGGAGAGAAAGAATTCCAATAGAAATATTGGCCTTACGTATACAAAATATATACATGAACCCACTTCTTTTTTTGCAATAATCCCTCAAATGTGGTTGTCACACACTTATAACAATGGTATATAATGGAGGCATGTTTTTCTTTTTTACAGTTTAACAATAAACACTGCATTGAAACAGTTAACTTCACTGAGAATTATTAATAACTATTAATAAAAAAACAAATAGAACAAAAAAAAAACACATGTACATATATTAAACTTGAATTAATAAAAAGGACTGTATAACTTTAAAAAAATATATATATATATACAAAAGAGATGTTTTCCTGCTCTTTCAAATTCACCAACATAAAGGGAATGCAGTATTAGCTTCTTATTTGTTATGCTAGCCTACAGTATGCTGGTCTGCCAGTAGCATTATATAGGCCCCATTTTGCTGATATTAAATTGCTGGTAGTTTAACCTCACAAAAGTTATATTACTCAAACTTGGCCTGCTAGTAGCATAGTTCTGCTGTCAATGCTCTTAATGTCATATAAAATCAAAGTGTATTTACTAGTTCCTAATTTACCTCCAGAAAGCTCCATATGCTGTGTATATGTGCCACATTCATGTCTAATGGCATTACTATAAATATCATTTTTTGACATCTAAATATTGTTTCTGTCAGTGTCCAAATGTACTTACCACTGGGAAAACTATGATATATTGGGTCTGACACTTAATGATACATAAATCTATGAATAGGCAGTGATTAAATCTGTCAGCCATAGTCTGTTGTTCAATGTAATCGGACCCAAATGCACAATTTTTTCCGCCCTCACACAGTCAACTCTGCAGTCTTACAATGATTTTGAGATGACTGAGTTTGTACCATTGACCCCATGTGATGTAAATGGGGCATGAAAGCAAACAAACATTAATAAGTGTAAGTCAAAAGTGGATCATTCTTTAGGTGTGTAAATCACACTGGTAATTAGCATCTTGAATTGTGTGTGCTGACGTGAATGCTTGCTCGTAAACCATGGATATCTGGTGTCTACCATCTATCCTACATGATGTGAATGAAGTTTTATTCCTGCTTATGTTGTTTTAGTTTGGTGTTAGCTTGTGTACTATTTGCTCCCCTTTAGTAAAATAAGTTAAGTGCCCTTTTAGCTGGAATTTATTTGCTTATGCTAAAGTATCACAATTACCTTTTACACATTTCTGTTCAAGAAGACTACTCGTAGCGGCTTTAAAGGACAGCAGAGGAAGCTGGGTCACTGCTTGACCAAACAGAGCTGTCAGTTGTCATGTAGACTGTATAAACTGAATCTAAAAGTGTCCCGGCATCTGACTGGTGTTTGGATTGGCTGATGAGGAGAACCAGAACAACTCACCGGGTGAGCTTTTCACCACCAATATCCCTCCAACGCACCTGGTACTCTTCTCTCTAATAATAGAATACACTGTATGTACAAAATCCTTATGAAATTGTAAAATGTGTGCACATGAACAGCTGCACATTCATTTAAATGTGTTACAAGTAATTCTCAGTATCCCAACAGATCAATGAACCTAGCCTTTGCAGACTATAACTATAACCAGAAATCATTTCATTATTCTGTTAGTGTGCTTTTATTTGTCTGGTGACTGTATCGGCAAGGTATTTGCTGTTCAGCTCTGCTCATGCCAAGAAATACATAATAATGAATAAAGGGGGGGAAGAGAGAGAGAGAGGAAGCTCAAACGAGTTTTAAAAGAATAAAAAGGTTGTATCAATTTCCCAAAGAATACATCAAGTCAAATGGGCAGGCGCAGCTCACACTTAAAGGAGTTTCAGGTTCATATAAAAAGGGATATGTTTTTCCATGTCATGTCTCATTTGCTTGTTCAACAATCAAAATCAACCCAACTGGGCCAAATAATTCAGTCCAGCCCTATGTGTGTTAGTGAGGGAGAGAAAGCCGAATTGATTTATTCACTGAAACATCTACAATCATTGAATAGTTGCTATTAAGCTTCAACAGAAGGCAAGGATTCAATTAAAATGCACCCTTGCGAAGTATTACTCCACACAATAATGTGCCTGTGGCCTAACAAGAAACACAAGCTAATAAGCTCTTTATAATGAGATGAACACTTACTTTCTTGCCTGCAGCGTTCCTCTGCTTTGTTCTAGTGAGTAAGATTTACTATTTGGTTGTTAGTTCAAAGTCATAGCAGTAAATTCTTCATGTAGACAGGACAGGAAAAGTGAACTGTACCCTTGTTATGACTTGATTTTCCTCAGCTATTGCCTTTATAGCTGCAGATTAATAAGAGAACAACTGGAACACCCTCAAAGTTCAGTCCTGACTGTTCTGCACCTCACATCCCATAAAGCTAAAAAAAGAAATTAAAGATGATAAATTGGATTTTTGAGAGGTAAAGGCTCTGACGGCATGCTGGACACTGGCGTCTAATGATAAGCCCTGTAATTAAAGCCCATGGGAGCCAGAAGTTGGAAGTCTCATGATTAGTTGTATTAGTGGTATATGGATAAAATCTGGAGCTTGTGCTTAACTGTTATCCTTTTATGTAGATTTATATTAACATCCATACCTGCTTATCAGGTGAATCATTAGGTACCACGGTAATAGTGCAAATGTTATGCAAATGTTAGTTTGTTGAATCTAAGGCACTTAAATCTCCTGTAAGTGTCAGATTCCCAGGTCAGAGGTTATCTAATAGTTATGAGTCAAAGAAAAAGGACTTTATGTGCATTATTGAAGACATTTTGAGGCTCACCTGAGCTTCTACAAATAAAATGTGTGCTTAATCCGACAAAATGAATATTCTTCACAATGTTTTCCCCGTATACTGTATCTGAACCTTTCTGAGCTTCAGTTCTTAAAGGATAAGGTTGGTGATTTTACATATAATTCTCATTGTCAGCAAATCTCATGCAAAGTCAAACCAACAATGAACTGATCCACTGACAAGTATTGGTTGTGTATCCAAAGCTATATCTTATTCCTCTGTGCTGTAGACTTTCAAAGACTAATAACAGTGATCATGTTTTCAGATCTCTGGAGAGTAATTCTGTGTAAAGCGAGACACCACTGAACATGAAGAGGGAAGTAGTTTCGTTTACAGAGCTTCACTAGCTGGTTGGGCTACATATCACAACCCTGTTACTTTATACTAAAGTTATAAACAGTGTAGTTCAAAGTTTTGTTTGGAAAATGGTCTCTTACTTGCTTATTTTAACATGTTTTGTTCATGTTTGCTCAAAATGCTTCTTCATTTTCAGGAAGGCCCCAGCTCTTCTACACACCTCTTCTTCTATATCAATACGGTAACACTAAACAAATGGTTTTCCAGCATACAACAATTCACAGTTTACTGTCAGTGGTCAGAAGATAATTCCCTTTATGAAACCTGTTTGTCTGATGTTGGAGAGAACAAAGATCTGACAATCTGTTTCTGTGATCTTTGTGCTCATGGCTTAGCTCATGGGACCATGTGGCCCTCTGGATGCTAATGAGCACTTTGTCACACAGTGTTAAGAGTTGTAACACGCACATGTTTTAATGATTTAACCACTACGTCTAAAAGGCAAAGTGTGTAAAAATGGATTACTAGATTGCGTTGCCAGAGAGTTCACTGAAGTGCTAACATTCCTCATTAAAGTCTTCACAGTCAGTTTTGAGGTGTTGCTTATATCCACGCTTTCATAACATGTCTGTTTTTATAAAGGTTAATAAGCACATTAAATAAGGGGCACTCGTTTGGAATATTGTGGAACATGAATAAATATTGTGCAAGCAAAGACTGGATAATGTGTTGGGAGTGATTGAGCGATTGTGGGAAAATATCATGGAAAATATTAGCAAATCGGAAAATGTTACAGGTAGTTGGAATACAAGAGATATTGTAACAATATAATGCATTCTGAGCTTGTGATGACAAATCTTCCAGAACAAAATGAAATCTCACCCTTTACTCTCTCATTTGCTCATTCAGACACACACACACATACGTGGTGAGGATTGTTTCACTAATGAGTTGGTTTGGCTGCCGTTGAGTTACGGGCATGAGCGCATGGTGGGACCTCACCCCAGTGCAGCCTGGGAGAGCGTACTGAGTGCACCTAACGCCACGGGCTGCCAAGGTCCTGAACTGACTGATTTATCAACCGGCAACTGTAGACTGACGAAACAGAAGTGACATGGGTGAGCTTGGAGACGGGTGCCATGATGTGACTGCAAGCGACTGTGGAGGTAGTATTCATATCCATTACCTCAATATTGCTACCAGTGTAAAAAAAAAAACAGTTGACTGCAAATCACACACAAGTAAAAGAAAACAGGTATAAGCAGAACTGTAGTAATGTATTTGAGGATCCAAAATAGAAGTATGCATTTGTAAATAATTAAGAGTTTAGTTTTTCTGCTTGTTTCCTGTTTTCGAGATTTGGAGGTTTAGATAACATTTCAGCTTCAACATGCCCCCTTTACAAAGTCAAAAAATGTATTCTGAATCCTGATCTCCCTCAGAGCTCTGTCAAATCTTTGCCCCTGCTGTCAAATTGACCCATTTCAGCTGTTTTAATGCTAATGTGGCATTCATCAAGAATTCATAAAACCATTTAAATAACTCTTATCACTCAAAGAACCTTTTTATCCACAGAAATTCAAAGCAATTACAGTAACTTAAGTTTCCTCATATTTCCACCTTCACTGATGGCCATGAGCCATTTAATATGCTAGGTTAGCGATAGTTTGGAGGGGATAACAGTGGAGGTATCATGGGGTAGTGGGGAGCGACAGAATAGAGTATGTGAATGAGTATCGTCGTAATGAATGTGGTGGCGGAACTGTAACTTTGCCACTGAACTTTTAACACGGATACTAGTTTACAGGTAGTAGAGTCAGTATTTCTACTAGTGCTAGTCTGTTGCATGTTGTCAGCCTGTCAAACTCCATACTGTCCACACTGCTGTCAGTTAACTGCTATATTTATACATCAGAGGTAGGGGTAGGGGGGTGGAGGTTGCCTTTCACATTGTAATTCAGAGGTAGAACTGGCTATATGAAGAGATTACCTAATCCCCTAACCCTAACCCTTTTCCCACCCTGTCATGTTTTGTGAATTTAAAGACTCATCTAATATCAAGAATTTGACTCATTGAGCTTGAAAAATTGACACGATTTTTACTCAACAGCAGCCATATAAATCTCTTGTTGCATGTTGCATGTACCTCAAAACTAGAGACTTACACCTTTGACTTGTGGTTGAGAAAACGTGCTTTACAACAACTTCTTCTCTCTGTCTCAGAAGCTCGATATCTCCATGTCAGCAGTTGGATGTGTGTCACTTTCTCAATGGCTCATCTGAATGAATCAAAGGCCAAAGTGAACAGAATCAGAGAGGAAGACGTAGTGGAAGAGACGCAGCGAGTGAACAAGAAAAAGGAGAGGCAGAGGCGGGTGAGTAAGTAATTACCTGCAGCTGTTGAGCTTAGTTGTGGGGTATAAATCTGTAACCACATCAGAAATTATCCATAAAATTTACAACTTAGGAAAACCATGTGTGTGGCTCTTTAACACTCCTTAACCTACAGAGCCGTCTTTTACACTGCCCCGGAAAAGCGCCAACGTTGAACTCCAATTACATTACAGTGACATATGTCGTATAAAATTTTCAACGGAAAAAAGAAAGAGATCGTGTTACCATTACGCTGGTGCACATTCGAATATGTTCCAAAACAGGTAAATAAACTGATGGAAAAAGCAAAACCCTGAGCAGCCAATCAATCACTTTAATGAGTCTGTGTGACTTAAAGGAGTTATGAGAACTGGGCAGAATATGGTCCCACAAAAAACACAAACATATTAATGTAGGAATAAGCCACTGGTTGTAAAACAGAGAGTAAGAACTAACTTTCTCACCAGGACTGGAACCATTCAGACATCTGAGATCAATTAATCTGTCTGACCATTCGTTTACTTCTCAATGAACTATAAGGAGGATGTAGTTCTGAGCTACTGTACATCAGAGGGCATTGGTGTGTCTATACGGAGGACCTGATGTATGTATGGCAAACACTCACTGCATCGTATGTCATAAAGATAATGAAGCTTGGCTCTGAATAAAGGAACAAAAAAGTACCTGCACACTAATATACTCTCCACAGTTCCTTAACTCCTCATGGGCATGATGACATTTCGACCACAGGTCTTTCTCAAGTTACCAGAGATGGTGGGTAACAATAAGCACCTCATCTCAACTAGTGGTGGAAACACTGTCATGTGGAATTAAAGAAGGACTGGGAACAGTAAAGCAGTGTTCAGGTACCTTGGTTCTTCGTTGTAGATACCCAGCACCTCCAAAAAATTAGCTTGTACAGTAGCACCTAAACACAATGTATATGGTATCTGACAGAAATGGGCAAATATGCTGAAATGTGATGCAAATGCAGATATAGCAACACAGAAAGTGATAACAACAGCAGCTGTGTGTAGAGGACAAATGCAAAATGTCAGACCTCAAAAGTGTGCAACGTGAGTGTGTCATGTGGTTTACACAATTACGGAAGCTTTAGCACGACAAAACTTGCAGAAGCATCACGTGGAGACATGAAATTAAGTTGTACAAGCAAACACAGACCACAAAGAAAAGTGTTGACAAAGCAACAAATGTGAGAACTTCCCTCCAAACAGCAACAAAGCAAAACTGAAATGTGCAATTAATTGTGTTGGATGAGCAACCTTTCTGTGATTGAAAATGTGTTTGATTTTAACATTTAAGGAGTGGAGCACATATAATTACATAAACAAATTGTTTTTTTTAAAGATTAGTTTTTGGGCTTTTTTTCTTTATTATGAGGCTGACAAGAAACAGAGAGAGAGAGAGAGAGAGGGGAATGACCTGAGGCAAAGGTCCCTTGCCGGACTCTAACCATGGTTGTAACCACTCAGCTACCAAGGCGCTCCAACATAAACAAAATTTCAACAAAATTCATAATTTTTTTTTTTTTTTAAACAGATTTTGGTAATGCAAAAGGACATAATTAAATTCATTTCTTGGATTTCTTTTCTACTTTTCCATAACTAATCTTTTATTTAGGCTCTCTCCGTTCTGCTCTTTTCTACATTAATTTGATGCATTTCTACATTTATTTATATGTGTATTTCTGTGCCTGTGCCTTACCTCAGTCAAAGCTGTGTTGGATACCGAGCAGTGATTGTTCCACTACTGCTGCCAGTGTTGCTAACTCTAACAAACCCAGCGACTTTTTAGACACATCTTAGCTATTTGCTAGATGTAAAGGGCTCACACCATCTGATACTGGACAGAATGCAAATACAACAAGATATGCTAATTAGTGCATTACATCATCTAAGGACATTTAAGGACAAGTAGTTGGCAGCCCTCAAAATCTCCTTCAAAGCTTCCTCTGACGTGACGAACGAGCCAAATGACCGCAGCAGCTTCTTAAGAAGGACAATAATATACATATTAGTTTATGATTCACTCCCAGCATTTTAAAACCAGCGTGGAGCTGCTGTTGACTGTTCTTAAAGATACTGAGAGGTCTCTTTGCTTTTGGTTTAAAAAAAATCTTATACTGGCTCTTTATTCAGCTTCTGTCTAAAACAGGCTGTGTTATCTCCTGTCTCTTTAAGACACCCCCACTCCCGATGAGCCCACTCTGTTCTGATTGCTTGTTAGTTTAAGGAAGCTTCCCCATAGCAGTCTCCGGAGCTGAAATGTGATGCGAAATAGGTTAGTGGACAACACAGCAATTCATGGAAAAACCTTAGCGACAAAGACTATCTACAGCTGTTTGTTGGCATGCATGTAGGCATCATTACAAGGAGGAGGTATAGATAACTTAAAGTAAAGTTCATGACAGTCTGAAAATAACTGGAAATCACAAAAACCATGATAATACCTCTTTAAAGTCTAAGTTTCATAACATATTGGGTATGGAATTAATCTTCAGATGCTCTGGTTCAAAATGACACCAAACTTTTCTATGGATGTCTATAGTCTATAGGTCCACGACAAAGACTAAAATGTGGCCTTAACAAACTAGGTCGCCTTGTGCTATGTCATAACGCACATTATAAATTGGCGTGGACTCCTGAAAAAATGAAAGTGTTCACAATAGGCTCATAAGGAATCTTATCATCTTATCACTATCATATCAGGTTGAATTCACAACACAACCTGCTCACGAGGTACCGATTGATCTAACATGGCAGTGAGGCATGACTCCCTAGTGCAACTAAGGAAATTAAGAGGTTCAGGAGTATACAGTCATATATGTGCACAATAAATATAAAGCTGATGGGTCCAGTAATGTGTGCAATTAGCTGTGGACAGATAGACACACTGACACACACGGCCAAATGTATGATCCCCTCCAGGCTTATGCAGGTCGGAGATAATTAGGGTACGACATTGTCAGTAACAGGTCAGCCTTAGGGGGTAGATGTAAAGGCATGGGAGAGTAGTACATCTCTGTTTGGATCTGTCCCCAGGATGATCCCGGAGAAAGCATTAAATGGCGTCAGTGGACGGGAGGAGGTAATAAAGCTGTTTATTGTCACAGGTGGGGCAGAGTGTGTGATGCTGTTGAGGTTGGAGGCCCAGCTGGAGGAACCAGCAGTGTTCGGACTGAAGCCCCATCCAGGTCATTCCTGAGGGCCCTCTCATTGACATATTTACATGTAAGTAAAGTACAAAGATTGCTTACTGACACAAGTCAGAAATAACTTGTTAGTGGTTACAAAAATAACTTATTGCTTGACTTTCCAGCTGCTACATAAAAATATATCAACTGCACCCTCCCTTAAAACACGTTACTCCTCAAACACCTCCCATTTGAATGCAAACTGAGTAACTAAATAATCATTTTTTAAAGGGTTTCTCTCTAATTGGGATTTCTGCAGTGTTCACCAAGTTAAATTTAAGACTTTTGAAGACCTTTTTAATACCACATACAATGCACTTTAATACCTGGAAATGATCGAAGTATAAAAGTATGATGGAAACCCAGTAGGGATGATAATGCTTGGAATAATTTCCTGTTTTTGCACTTTTTTCATTACTTCTCAGCAGTATGTAATAATAATAACAATTCCTAATGATACAATTTATTACATTAATGTGACATGGAGCTGCATAAGCAGCATAAAATGGGTAGATGGGTAGTAGAGAATTTTATTGAAGTTTTCGGTAAAACCAACTCTTTCCCATTAGATGATGAGCTTCCTAGACACCGTAGGTAACAGAAGTGACAGTGTTTGCCACAGGTCTGATGGTGCTGACACTCCAAAGAAAAAGGTTTAAACACCTTCTGAAAAGCTGCTTACTTGAAACAATCAAAATAATCTCACTTGTGGTTTATAGCTGTGTATAGCAAGCAAGAGAAAATATTACCACGACTACATGACTTTTTCTTTTTTATTAAAAATTTGTAATACCGTCAAAGGCCCTTCTCAATCCAATTAAAAAAAAAAAAAAGACCTGCAGATATCCAATGTTATGTTTTGTCCACACTGAATTTCGTACATTGTGGAACAGTGTTTATAAAAGGGGGATGTACTGAAGGGGTTTATATTGGTAGCATTAGATCATACAGGTGTTGATTACTGTTGGTTGATTACAGATTGATCCACAGAAAATGAATTAATCATTTAAATAATTCATCAAAGATTTGATTTCACCAAATTTAACCTAATGCTAAACCTAACTCCTAATCTACTTTCCCCTAAACTATAGTCATTGTTAATAGAGCATCTTTGGGTTTTTAACTGTTGACTCCTGTGACTAAAGATTTAAAAGACTTATAGACTAAAGGAATAAACAAAACAAATATATGATACTGAATCTTTAATTGGATAGACATTGAATTGTCACAATCATAAGCACAAGTCCTGCTGTGACATGATTTTTTTTCAGCATGTCACCTGAAAACTAGACTCACAGGTGCTGGCTGGTAGAAAGGTGAAAGGACTGTCAGGTTAAACATGCCAGGTTACAATATTTCTAGGTGAGAAAAAAGCCTTACATCACTTTGCAGTACCCTCTTACTACCATTCGGTGCAGCAGACTGCAGCTTTAAAGCAGAGAGTGAAAGATAATCATGAAAAAAAGGGAACTGCCAAGAGTTCAAGACTGACATGAAGGGCAAGCGATTGTAAAACAGCTTGTCTTTACTGTGGTGTACTCGGCTGCGCTGGCCTGACAGCTGCCCTACTTTTCCCACTCTGACCCTCTCTGGTGGCCATTTGCGGTTTGCCCTGGGTCAAGCCCTGCTGACTCCTGCCAGACCATCACACACTGGCGAGGGATTCAATGACAGTGCTGCAGTGGTTTTATCCACTGGGACAGTGGCTACAACAAGCTAGTTTCCACTTCTTATTCTCTTTCCTACAGCTGTGCATCTCGGTACCGATCAGTTGTCCAAGGCCCATAAATCTTGAGACCTTTCAGCAAAGTCTTTATTACTATTCCCTCGAGGGACATGTATTCACACAGGCACAGTTTCTCGACATTTCCTCATCCTTTCTTCAGTCAAATGACTCAACACCCACTTCAGCGTTTCCAAAATGTGAAGATATATTCCCTTTATTTCTGTTTTTAACTTGACTGAGACTCTCAAGTGTCTGGGTTCACAGAGTTTCTCTTGCTTGTTATCCAGCTGCCTAATGCTTCGAGTCCCACAATGCCTCTCATCTTACTGTGCTTCTTGTCAGATCCTCTCCTACCCAGTTCCTAATCCTGCCTTTGATGTTGCACTGCTCAGAACAAATATGCATTATCTGTTTCTTATCCTAGCTCCTTCCATTTGTCATCACCGTTGCTGTCAAAGAAAAGCAACAATTAGTTATAGCAGAAATTATTTGCAATTTTACAATCTGATCATGAAAAGCCTGCATGATAGCAATGAGGAAAAAAAACTGCAACTGACAACCAAAAAAGGTATATGTACTAAAAGTGCTGACTAGACCAAATAGTGAATGGAAACCGTGGAAAAACCCAATGGCTGGAAACACTTACAAGCCATTCTCCTCCACTGTTTCAATCTACAAATAAACTCCAGAGAATTTTCCAAAGCTGTGTAGAAGTGAAAAGAGAAAGAGAAGGAGATTGGGGGAAAGAAAAACTGACCTTTAATTTGTCTTTCTCATGCTATGTGCATTTACATTCACAAGATGTACAACCTCCTGTGAGAAGACTGGTGTGATCGCTTTAAAGGTGCTTGGCAAATTTCTATGGACCGTGGCAGCGAAGGCATGTGGGGACAGAGCAAAAGAAATTATTCATAATGTCATCTCCATTAGGAAAACCTTACATCCAGCCCGTGGTCAAAGTGTTGCATAATGTCAATAAAAGGAAGTCTGAAAAAAGCGCAGGGTAAAGTAGGTTATCCAGTGCTGTGCTTTGTTACCCAGCTGAGCGTTCACCTTAAAACCACCTTATCACATATGAGCAGCAGTGATGCAGATGGGACAAATACTCAGTCAGAACACTGGAAATGCTGCAAATGAAAAAAGCCATAATGGTATCTATTTGGACTGACTGATTAACACTTTTTTAATATATATATATATTGAAATCATGTTTTTAAAGTCAAATTTTTTCAATTGCAAAAGCCACAGTTTTTTTTTTTTTTAACTTCTTCAATTGGTGACTGTTGATTTTTCCTGCTTTCATGACTGTTGCTGGCAAATTTACTCAGCTGTAGATACTTACAGTTAATTCTGTAATTTGGTCATCAAACTAAAAAGAAACTCTTGGCTATTTTAGAGCTAACATGCTTTCTGGCTGCTAGCCTCTGTACTTCTTACTCCAGCCATGGATGGTTCTGTTGAAGATAAATCACCACCTTAGTTATTTTTATATTTATTTATTTTAATATTTTATTAGATTGATATTTGTCTCCCCCCCCCCCAATAAGTGTATTGTAAAATTCACCAAGTTAGCCCTTTTTAAGATATTATCATGTTAAACTTTATATTATTCTGTGATCCTGACATAACATGACAGAGTTGATCAGATGGGACTTAACAGCAGTTTCTCATTATTAACATATGTTAGCAGCAATGCAGCTGTTATCAATAGACATACACCACTTTTGAATGACATAATTATTTTTGAATGTCATATATCTTTAAAAATATAGGATAAGTTGAGTTGTCATCTTTATGAATTTCCTTCAACTGGTTGTAAAAAAAACCCCAAAAAAACTGCACTGATTTATTTCATTCTATTTGTTTTAATAGACTACAGGCCTGCAGCTAAATTCATAAAAAATGGTCAGAATTTAAAATGCTAACACAATATTAGTCAGACAAACCACAATTAGATATTTTCCACAACTTGTTCAGACTGAACCTGGGACAAAGTTGAACTTGGTTGGCAGATTTATCAGGGGTGCTAGAGGCTGTTGTTTTCACAGTAATATTTCCATGTGATCTTTGTGCTAAACTGACAGTAGTTTTAAAAAACAAATGATTACAAAAACTGTTCATTGAGGACTATGTGGTCAGCTGGGACTTTGTCCCCACATGCCATTGAGTCAGCCATTTCTGAAGTGCTGTTTAATGTGCAATGAAAGTTTCCAGGCTCATACTACATATTTTTAGATGTAAGACGACACTCATGAACTCCTTTATGAACTCCAAGCCAGGATATTTTTTGATAGGATTTCATTATTGGCATTTTAGCTTTTAATAGTAACATTTGAGGACAAACCGTGAGCATCTTCTCAGTGGTTTCCAAAGTTGAACACCTCGCAAAAGTAAGTGATTGCCTCACACACATTGCACCACTAATTGATGTCATCTCATAAAGATAAGAAAGGACATTTGTGGTTAACGGATTGTCTCTGACCATCAGTTTAAAACTAGTTTGTTTTAGCTTCAGGTCTCATTAAGCTAACTAAACAATGCCGTTTTCCTGACTGTAAACTCTTTGGACGTGTTAAAGACTATTTTTACCTCAGCACATAGTTCAATGTGTAACAAAGCCAAGATTTTTCTTGATGGAGATTGTGGTTGAATTAGGAGCTAAATAAGCAAGCTGTAGTCAAATCATTGAATTTCGACCTCATGCTAAGATCTGAACACTCGCCCTGTACAACGCTGTCAATCTGATTGGAAACTTTGGAGTTGATGTTCAAACCAAAACTCGTGTAGCCCAAGCCGCAAGACAACACTGGAAGTCGATATTTTTAGCGCAGCTGGAATTCGATTGTTTCAACAAAAATATTTCCAAGAGATTCTAAGAGGTTGAATCATTTTGCCCAGTAAAAAGACATGAACTTTGGCAGATCAACACATTAAATCAGTGATCCTGTTTCATGAACTTAAAAAGAAATGACATAATTGTGCAAGTAACGGATCAGATGCGTTGCAAAAGAAACATCAAATCAGAACAAAGTCAGCAGTGAAGATGATGTAACTGTTGAATGCAGGCTCCGTTCTTGACAATATAGTGTGAGCTGAGTAAACACAGGCCTGTTTTTATTGAGGTACCAAGGGGCTGTTTACACTGCCTGTATAATAGCCAGTTAATAGCACAAAAGTACGAAGGAAATCGTTTTTTTGTTGGTAAATTTCAGACACCTTAATTTTATAGATCCAAACTCTAAGTATGGTACCATAAAACAGGATTTATAGACCATTTAATCGGTGATTAAAACCAAATAAGTTAATAGATTTTAATACTAATGATTCAGTTTGATCAACTGAATGCCTTAAAGCAATAATAGCTGTATAATGAGGCTACTGCATATGCTGTGATGAATTGCAGAGAAATGATTGTTGCAGTGTTTGAGCCAGTATTGTCTGGGAGGGGGTCAAATGGGCACTTTAGAACTGTTCTCGTAGGTCACTGCTTCATCTATGGAGTTTAAACAACTGTTAGACTGAAGAAAATTATATTATGATATATGAATTGGTAGTAGACATATTTGACATGTACTTATTTCAAAGAATTTAAGAGTTTATTGTTATATAAATGAAAAATACAGTAATTCAGAGAGTATCTTCCATCAGTATTTTGCCCCAAAGTCAACTTTAAACAATCCCAAATGTTATATGTATCTAGAAAACCCGCACCATTTATTATAGTTCATATTTAGTGATGATAGGTATTATTAAAACCATTACTTCTAGTGTATGTAGTAATGACAAAGTGGCAAGACAAATCTCACAATTAAAGGTGAATATATTTGACAATCAAGTGTTAGAAGACAGTGATTCAGACAGAGACGCGGTACAAATACTCAAGTAGCTGACAGTTACAAGTGCAATGACTAAAAAGCGCTAGACAAGATTTTGGTGTGACTGTTTTAAAGCTATTATTAAAGTATGAAAACAACCAGAAGTAGACAACAGCATAAGAAATACTAAAAACTTAAAGGGGTTCAAGTGTTTATGGACGATATTAACATCTGACTTTGGTTTGCTGAGCTAACGTTACATTTGCTAATGTTAAAGTTTCACAGACTGAAAAGAGAAGCTGCTTCTCAGTGTTGAATGTTCCAAATGTCCAAATGAAGATGATTTAATTATAAATATGATAGTCTTAGAAGAATAACAGAGAGACTCGGACTGGTATTTACTAGCATTAGCCGTTTGGTTAACTGCTATCTAAGCTGTAAAATAACCGTGACAGGTGGCTAATGCAAGATAGTTTACATAGAGACAGTTTCTCTACTTTGTTTTTCCTTAATGAACAGTAAAAAGATGTTACAAAATGGCACTTCTTTTGGTGACAACCCATCTTTAGCCAAGTGTAAAGACACCCACTTGTGATGCATATTTACAAGATGAGAGCCAACACTTGCACCAACACCGCTGCTCACATGTAGAAATGAGTAGCCAAGTGACAACACTGATTGTGCCCTTTATTTTGTAAGAGACCACTGGGTACATGGATGTCACAGTGATAGGCTTCATTGTCATAATGATGCCCTGTGGTTATCATGACAAATAACCAGTTGCTTTATTTCTTAATGTGTATAATGCAGCAATATTAAAATTAAACTAAGAGAAATTAGGGAGACACTAAGGGGCCGAGAAAGCAGTGAGAGAAGGATAACAAGTGAAGATGGAAACCTGCAAAGTTTGCCAAATGGTCCGGTGTGGTTGAGAGCCAGTATAAAGTAGCTGTTTCCCCTGATGGTGCTGGCCTAGATTAGCGTCACATCACAGCCTCATGAGCCGTGACATAAGAATGCTTATGAAACTCACACACGCAACACATAGCAGTTGCTTCTGAATGAAACAAGAGACACAGTGAAATTACTGGAACCTCACGGATCCCCAGCCAGCGCAGTGAGCCTGAAATTCCCTCCTGACTGATTGATCTCCTTTTTTTCTTCTTTTTTTTGTCTGTATATGAGAGAGAGAGAGAGAGAGAGAGAGAGAGAGAGAGAGAGTGAGTTGTGTGTGCATGTGTGTGCGTGCGTGCATGTATGTGTGCAGTTATTTAAGAGCAATGAGATTTAAACAACAGCATTTTGAAAATTCAGCTGTTTCCCATTCAGTCGAGTAACAAGGACTAAACTAAATCTTCTGGAATCCAAAGACGGCCTGAACAAACATGAACATACACAGATGAACAAACTGAGCGGCCTAGATACTGTAAGTGATGAGGGGAATAAAGAGAACAGAGCAGGGTGTCAAGTATACCTCTGGCTCCAGACATAACCAACTATAGAGAATAGAATGAATAGAGTATGAAACTACTCAAATCCTTTAAGTTAAGAAATGGAAAGGAATGCTCTATATCATCTTTAGGCCAAAGTAGACAACTATTATAATACTACTTTATAAAAGTAAAATAAACTGTTGAGTAATGGCTGGCCTTCATTGCATCTATGACTATGCATTTACCACCTGTTTTCATGCACAATTTCAATTTGTGCATTAAAAAAATGTGTGTGGTAATGCAGAAAATAACCTTTTTGTGACAAAAGTGCAATAAAAAAAACCCTTAGTGAATAAATGATGACATACAAGATGCAAATGAGACTTAAAAGTCTACTGAAGTGTCTGCCGTATGGAAGAGAGATTAGCAAGAGATCTGTGTGGGCCAATGAGGACAGTAATGTTCCTCAAATTAATATGTAAAAACAAACAAGGTTTGACTGCCACTCTTTTAATTACATCATACGCCCTCTTCTTCTGCAATGGTTTAATGGCACAGAATGGAGAATAAGCGCCAACAGCTATCTCAATGAACCAGCTCCAGTATTCACATAACAGTACTGGGTGGGAATGTGCATAATTCAGATTTTTTGGCCAATTTTCTGGAAATTCAGTTATATTTGAGCTGTATTTGGATGGAAACCTGGCTATTGCCTCCTGTTCCATGCCACACAAGGCAACAAAAAACCTTGCCACCCTCTCCATCATAACAAAACAGTAAAAATCTATATGACAGTGTAAATATAATTAATTACAAGCCCTGCATTCAAATAAGCAGAATTAAAGTGTACTCAAGTAACCACATTTAGAAGTACTCATCACAAATTTTGAGTTTTATTTTGCTGTCATGTAAAAAATTGTATTGAATCTCCACTGTCAAGAATTTTCCAAGCTTTCCGATGATTTGAAGGATTGATTTTGCTTATAGGTTTATTTTATTCTTGAATGTGAATATTTTTGTGTCTGCCAAAACACAGTATTCAGTCTCTATGAAAACCTTTGTGAAAATCCCCCAAAACAGACGATGAAGACATAATAAAAACCCACAAAGTTCCTGTGAGGTCAAAACTTGGGGCCTTGTGGTTTATGGCGCAGACTATGTAAACGCAATGTCCCTTGTTCCCCATCACCGTCTTCCCTTAAAATTCCTATCTGCCTCGACTGTGTACTCCCAAATAAAGTCATAAAATAATAGCCAGTGCCTCTCTACAGGTTGAGGTTTTATTTTTTTCCCACCTTTGTGCTGAGCACTAAGAAGGGAATCAATGCTTAAGTGTGACGGTGGTAAGGTGGTCAGTCTATATAAGGTGAAACCAGAGGCAGGGTGTACAGTACAGTGTTCCTTGCTCTGTTAAGAGTCATTATCAGGCAGCTGAACTGCAGTGAACCAAACCTCAGCAGCTGTTAAACAGCCGACGAGCTTCCTACTGCAAAGCTGTTTGTTTGCTTGTTCTTCATTTTAGGAGAAGATGCAGTCTGAATCATTTCATGCCAACCACACAAACCTGCTAGTACAGACATACACTCTATGTGCATGCAATCGCTCACACACACGCTTCCCCTACCACATATACACACACGCTGCACAGATGGCCAAGAGGTAGACACACATCCTCACGCACACACAGAAAACATATGTGGGATTGGGACAAAGCCGGATTTATCACCAGTTTCCTGAGTGGACACCCTGGGCCATGGAAGTGGGCCACGGCACTGTATCCCAAAAAGGGAAAAAAAGAAGTCTACAAATATACATAGAAAGTGGCTACGAACAGGTGTGGCTACAAATGGCAATTCAGCTGCACAAAACCCCAATTTTAGTTGCATAATACTCAATAACCTAAAAGTAATTTGGCCTGCAATTGCTTCACTAATTTAAAAAGGCTGTTATATGAAGAATAGGTGTTTTATAGGATTTGTTTACACAGGTACATTTTTCTTTGTACTCCATTGTTAGTCATTGTTAGTTATATATTGTAAAAGGATACATAATAAGACAGATTCAAATTTCACTTGAGACGGTGCAAATTGATGTCTGCTTGTGTGAAAGCCAAACAATTCATGCATATCCCAGTCCGTTATGTATCCACATGAAAACGGAGAGATACTGGAGAGAACTAACAGAAAAAAACTTGAGTTTTTGAAGCTTAGCTGAACATAAACACCCAGGCAATCCCAACCACAGTCTTTGTACAGTTTGTACATTAATTCTGGGGAGATAAATACCAGCGGTTACATTTGTGCATATTTTTCGTTTTCTATCTAAACGTGACATTAACCAATTTTTTAAAATGATGTAATTTCAATGAAAGTTCCAGGAACATTAAATCCTGTTGCAGAGATAAAGTAAATATCTCGGTGGTGAACTTTTTTTATGCCAAATTTATGCCATTGAACAAGCCACTTTAATAGTGCTGATGTTTGAGGAAACAGAGAGAATCAGAGATTTCAAAATGGAGGATACAGCTATCATATCAGCTGTGTTGTAGCACTATCCTATTTTATATAACCTTTCTCCGCTGGACAGTAAACTCCTTTACAAAGACATATGGCATGGTCTGCAGTCAATCGACAGACAGGAGTGGATGGTACAAGTTCTCAATTAAAGAACAAAAATGTGTTATTTGACCATGTGACTTCAGACTGACACATACTGTAGGAGCTTTTTTCTAATATGGCGCCTCTATCTACACACATCTGCAGGACATAATTTGTCTGTGCTTTTCAAAACCATTACAAATCACTTAAAAATAAGGATGTTTTATGATGTAACAATTCTGTGGTTGAGGTCTGAGTAGGTTTAGGCACAAAGACCATTTTGGTAAGGTTCAGGGAAAGGTCATGGTTTGGGTTAAAGTTACTACTTTCTTAAAGCAATGCAAACTTTGTCATCATGGCTTCGATAATAACCGAAAGGTTATGGTTAGGAGACGATCATAGATGGGTTTTTTAAAAACTGGAATTAACAGTGGTCTCATGTGGAGAGTTATAGAAAAGGGTTGAAAAGAAAGTAATACACACACTTTAAATGCATTTGAAAACCAAATATTTGTGGACGAAATAAACATGATGTGGTATTGTACAGTCCATAAAGCAAGAAGTTGAATAATTCTGTATATTTCACACACGCAACTATTTTTTCACAAAGACAGCTCTGCCTCACTTGAAATTAAGGATTCAATTATGGATTTTCTTAATACACTGAACCTGAAAACTATCACTACCCCAGATCACCTTCTCCTTGATGCAACTCATTTGTCTGTGTAAAGCTTGTTATTGTTTTCTAAAACGTCTTCCTTTTTTCTTGACATTCTGAAAGAATGTGCGCTTAGAAAGGGGCCAGTGTCTGCACCTCACACCCTGAAATCTTTCTGGCCTCTTTAATTTTGTGCCTTGGCTTTGTATTCGAACGTTTGATCAGAGCTCTGTGTACAACATTGTGCTCATGTATTTTTGTGGATCATTTTTATTGGGAACAAATTATTTCTTTTTCCTGGAAATGAGGTGATTTGTTATGGGTCCACTTTTTGTTGAGACCCCCGTTAACCCACCAACTGTGTGCACACGAAACACACGCATGCTAACAGACACACATGGATACAAAGACACACATGAACACACACAAATTTGTTCACTATTAAAAATGTAGTCAGGTTCATAAACATAAAAACTGGCATTCTTTCACAGACATAGTTTTAGACACCCAGAGGAATTTACTGTGAAGACCCCCCACTGCGCTCCAACTAGAAAAATAAAACCACTGAGTCATTGCCCTCTTTGTGCGCACATTTTAAAAAGGTGTCAAATAGCTTGCATTACTATGTTTTCATGCTATAAGAGCCTAGTGAGCTTTGTACTGTCACAGCAAAACACTAAAGGAAAAGGTGCATGACTTAATGGGCCAGAAAATCTCATCAATCTCTGAAATATACCTGGTGGTCAAAGCTGTCTACGTATACAGCTGATTTTAGCCACAATAGTTGCTACGGTAGATTATGATGCAGTTGATGCTCAGTGCAGTATTTTGGTCCAGAGTGAAAATCTCTACAACTATATATAGCCATGAAATGTGATGTGGACATTTATACACCGGTTATTAGATTCAAATACATCTTGCATTACCAACAGGTCAAACTTGTCCGACACAGGATAGCTCTCTGAATTTCTGTCAGCTAGCATTGGTAGATATTGTAGACAAATATTTCCACATCAAGAAGTTACTAACAAAACAGTAAAAAGCAATGTCACGTTACTGTGCTAATGTTAGCATTGAGTTTGAAGTAGCTGAGTAATACAGTTTACTGATTGTCCAAACAGAAGCTAATTGGTGCACACGTAAAAATGAGAGCTTGTAAATCTTAGAGTTCTATTTTACTGCGTACTTATTCATTTACAGTAAAGAAAAATAACAAGCACAGATGGTTCCGTCTCATAAAATGCAGCTATAGCTGATTATATTGAGCAATTAAAGCAAGATGAGGCAAAACTTAGACTAATGAAAGTTGACAGTGTGGAACTAAGCCTGACAAGCCAAGTCTGAAATGCCTATCTAAAAATAGCTACCATACATAAGATAAACCCTTTGGATTTAGGGAACAACATCAACTTTTCTCTAACGCCACCTTTAGGCCAGACTATTAACCACACTATTGGTAAGCCATGCTAGCAGCGTGGCTCTAAAAAAAAATATCTCGACAACTGTTGGATTAATAAACAAGAAATTTAGGGCAGATAATTCATGTCCCCTGAGAATGGAGTTTAATGTTTTTGGTGATCCAATGGCCTTTTCTGTCGCCCCAATCAGGTCAGAGTTTTTATTTATTCAGTGAAATATTTTGGCATGTACTGAATGGATCGGCACAACATTTGGTACAACAGTCATAGTTCCCCATCAATGAATTCTTGCACCACCAAAAAGTTGACGTGTTTGGTTCAGAATTAAATATCTCCACCACTGTTGGATGGATTCCCAAGGAATTGGTGTCAAAATGTTTTATTGTCTGTCCAGTTCTCATTGTTTTATAATAGTTTAAAGAGAGTACTGGGCCCCAGTTGTTGAATCTTTTGGTTCAGAATAAATATGCAAATCAAAACATGTTGTGTGTGTGGATGTATTTCTAAAATTGATACCATCAGACCAGACACTATCTGCAAAGCTGAATTCTTATTCATTCAACCTGTGTTTTTCATGAAATGATGATCAGATAAAATCTTATGTGAAATTGCCACAGTCTGCTTCTCAGTCCCTCTCTGCAGCCACACTCTTATCCTCAGTTCTCTGCATTTTTTTCTCCCATGGCATGTTCTCCCTTCCAACTCTCCAGACCTGTCATTCTCACATTGTCCACCAGGTGCCCTCGGATCTTCCCTCCTCTTCCCATCTACACACCTGTCTCCACTCTGTAATTGTCTGCACCTGCTGCCGATTACCTCATCAACTCATCTCTAGGTATACTAGTCAATTTCCTGCTTCTATGGACTCTTGGGTTCCAGCCATCCTGATCCTAGACATTACCTGTACTTGCCCTTACTGTGGTTTGAACATTTTTGCCTGTTTATTACCTGTCTGCCTGTGTTGCACCTTTTGACTGGTTACCTGTTGTGGACAGCCTCCCACTGCTACCTGTAAGCCTGTGCTTTTGCTTTGCAACCTTAAATGTCCTTCTCATTCGACCTGCCTGGCTCAAGAGTCTGTATTCGGCTCCTCCACCTGTCTTTCTGGTCCTTATTCAAGACAGTAAAAACTAGACAGTCGTGGGCCCAGCAGACAAACTTTATAAGATGACATTTAATCTTTTGTGCCTTCACAATGACTGGAAGTACACCTCCAGTTGTGAGGACAGCGAGGCAGCCTCATCTTTGGCATGCTGGGAAGTGACTCCAAGGCCTTGGTTAAGGAACTCACTACCTGAATGGGTAGGACTCTTTCAACACTCAAGTATCTCAGCCTGCACTTTGGCTTGCATCTTCCATTTTGCTAGTTTTGAACTTGCTAGCCTTCATCATGCACCCTGGACTGCACTCAACCAACCAGCTTTCCAGTCTGTTAGACTTGCTTCCTGTATGTCCTGAGCCAGTTAGCTTGCAAATCCACCTGTCCTGATCCTGTCTTCTCTGAACCTCCAGGAGCTGAATATGGATCAGCTGAGGAGCTACCCTAATGTCCAGCGGTCACCTTTTTGAAGGGACTTGCCTTCCCATTTTCAGAGTACCATGGAGTCTTCAAAAGGAGGCATGGTCCCCAAAGCTTCTGACATCACTGGCTCTCTCAACAGTTCAATGCTGTAGAGTCTCAGATGCCATGTGTAACTACAGAGGCCCATCCCTTTCTCCTGTGCTGCAGCAGTCTTCAGTTCCTGTGTTCCAGCAATGTCTTGCCCCTTGTGCTGCGGGGTCACAGCAATCTCCTGTTCCCACTGGGCCGCAGCACTTTCCTGTGTCGGTGTGAACAGCAACAATCCCCTGTTCCTGTGCTGCAACAGCCTCCTGTTTTCCTAGGTCCTCTGGCTTACCTGCCAGTTTCCCAGCTGATATAGCTTGCTCTGCTGCTAGACCCACAGCAGTCGGCTTTCTCCGCCAATCCCCCTCCTGAGCAACTACGCCCATCGCTCCACCCCTCAGGCTGTCTCCCCTAGGTCTCTTGCTCTGCCCCTGTCC